>NC_134582.1:123804716-124107216 GCF_037038515.1 Microtus pennsylvanicus
AGCGCCATTTCATCTAGTGCTCAAAATTACCCTATGGGAAAACAAATCTCCATATGCTAATGTATATAATATTTAAAAGGATATCAAACCATTGTCTTTCCATTTCTTCCTTTTCCAGAACTTTACTGATTGCGCTTGAGACATGGTTGCTTCCGAGGAATTATAGGTATGGCCTAGATGAAGCCAAATATCATGGCTCAACCTTGAGCCTCTTAAATCTATAGATAGACAATAGCATTAAGTAAATGATTTTGATTTGCAAAAATCCAGGTGATATAATAGGGGAAAGGCTGCTTTTAACTTTCTTGAGCTGGATTTGAGTTTTTTTTTTCTGCAATTCAATCTATGTTACTGTTCTGTTTCCCCAGGCATGAAGTGGGGAGCTTTGAAAAGTTCAGAGAAAAGTCAAATTTGTGCAGTTAATTACCCTAATGTTGTGGGAGTGCTGGAGTTTAATTTGAGGTTCTACCTTTTTGTAGATAAGCTAAAAAGTATGTTTGAGAGAAATAGTATCATCCATGACAAGACTGCTGTGATCAAAATCATCTGTGTCACAGATTCAACGTCACCAGAGGGGACATCTGCTTCATTATGCACGTGGTAAAGCAGGGTCCATGGAGTTTACCACTGTCCTGGCTCCTTATGGCGCTGGAGTTCTAGACAGCTTTGTTTGACCAGTAAGCCATAACTGAGGTCCTGGGTAATTTCTTATTCATGGCATAATGCATATAGCTTTGTGGGAAGCATATGAGAGAAATATGTACCATCCACTCAGAGGCAAAGTATAATTGCCTGAGAATCATTCTTCTTCTTATTTGTATGACTTATGCCATTATGGTCATCTTTACATATCAGAGGTAGTTACTTTAATCAAACTCAAGAACGTTTTAAAGTACGAGATGTGAGCGAAGGAAATGGCTCAGCAAGTAACGTCTTGTTATACAAGTCTGAGGACCTGGTTTTAGATACCCAGAGCTCACATTAATCTTGATGCAGTAGCATGTGTCTATGATCCCTGGGATCGTACAGTGAGTTGGAGGTAGATACAGGAGAATCCCTGGAAGTTGTGGGTCAGCTACTCTGACAAACACAGTGCCAATGAGACCCTGTCTTAAACTAGGTGGAAAGGAAAGATCGACACCTGAGGTGGTTCTCTGACTTTTACATATATGCTGTGGCATGTGCCGCCCCCCCATACATACAAAGATTTTAAAAAAGAATATGACACAGATGGTAAAATTTGGTACCAATTTGTATTTTTTCTAGTTCTAGTGAGTTAGAACAAATAAAATAAGCTATCCAGTCATGCCTCAAATCTGAAGTGATACCTTGAGTCTCATAACTTAAAAGTCCTGGCCATCATGGAATGGGAACACTGACAGGCTGGTGAATTCCCGAGATTTTGCCTGGAAGAGAAACTGGGTACAGAATGAGAGAACACAAATTGGGAACAGAAAAGTGAAGAAGGTGTTGTGTAACAATTACCTCAGACCAGAGGGAGGAGAGGGGCTCAGAAGACTCATAAAAATGAAACATACAAGTCCCAGGAATTAGATGAAATTTACAAGTCTCAGAGACTCTGAAAGTTACAAACTCCACAAGACTTCTTCCTAAAGGTGTATATAAGTGGAAACAATTCCTGTGGAGAACAGACCCTCCCACTAGAGGAGCTTTCTGTAGGTATTTCTGTAGGGGTGCAGCTTCCATGAGTCATTGGCCATGACTGGGTAAGCTTTCCGATGATGCCTTTGAGTCACTGTACCCCTGTCAGTCAATCCTCACCCATGTTTCTATAACTAACTTCGGTAAGCTAATTGGTCCACTCATCTAGCCTCAGGTGGAATGGCTTCGTTGTTTTGTTGGGTGAGTGGATATTTGTGCAAGCCTTCTCAGGAAACCTCCAACAACAGAAGGATGTTTTCAAAGGTCCATGTAAGAAAATGAGTTTGGAACTGAAGGACAGAGGAATCCATGACTGCAAATACTGAGAGGCTAAATATTAGAATTTCCAGTTGTATAGATGAGAGAAAAAAAAGAAAGGCCAGAGAGGTTTTAAGGTATTGTGCCAATTTCACACAGCCTGTTGGAATAGAGCTGGACTTCCAACCCAGGCCTGTGTCTTAGGTCATAGCTATACTCACCTCTCAGTATTCATATTTCTTGTTCATCTGTTTGCTTACTTGTTTCAATACTGGGACTGGTACTGGGCCTAGGTCTGATACACACTAGACAGGTGCTCTACCACGGAGTCACTTATCTAGCCCCTTGTCCCCACCACTTCAAGAGTTAAGCTCGTCAGGTGTCACTAAGCACAATGATTTAAGGTGGGGGACACTGTTTTCAAGTTCAACCTGAGAATGGCCTTGAAACTAACCTCTAAAACTTAATATACTAATTTTTTTTCAGTCCCTAACACTGTTGGGTGAATTCCAAACCCATCCTGACGTCTGTTTTTATATAGCCCATGAGCTAAAAGATGAAAAGAATAATACATTTTCGTAACACCTGAGGATGGAGTGAAGGTGAGACTCTAGTATTGATGAGTTGAAGGTTTTATTTGGGCAGAATGCACCCACTCGTGTGCTCAGGGCCACTGTGCCGAGCAGTTGTCACAGAGACATCCGGCCTGCATGTCTCTGGTGTTTGCCATGGCTTTTACAGAAGCTGAGGACAAGACAGGCGTCCTCTTAGGCCATTATAATTACTTTATGTAATCTTGATTTGATTTTCTTTTATGTGATGATTTGAATGCAAGGCTCATATATTTGAATACTTGGTCCCTAGTTGCTGGAACTGTTTGAAAGGATTAGGAGGTGTGGCATTTTTGGAGAAGATGTCACTTGGGGTGGTCTTTGAGGTTTCAAAATTCACATTATTCCCAACTAACTTGTTCTCTCTCTCTCTCTCTCTCTCTCTCTCTCTCTCTCTCTCTCTCTCTCTCTCTCTCTCTCTCTCTCTCGTCATGCCTGTGAATCAGATTCAAGCTCTCAGCTACTGCTCCAGAGACATGTCTGTCTGTCTGTCTGCTGCCACGCTCCCCACCATGCTTGCCAGGTCATGTACTCTAACCCTCCTGAACTGTGAGTCTCCAAATCAAATCCTTTCTTTAATAAGTTACCTTGGTCATGGTATTATTGTCAAGGAAACAGAAAAGTAACTAAGACAATTTCCCACAATGAAATGTTTTCGTTTACAATTCAGCCCTGCCCTCTGGGATCATCTTTCTTTTCCCTCTGGGACATCTTGAACCACACTCTTCAGTAGAATCTGTGCTTTTACAATTGTCTGATTAAGTGTGCTTGAAAGTGTCTCTGTGTTCTTTTCCTTATTTATTTATTTATTTATTTATTTATTTATTTATTTATTTATTTGTGTCTGTCTGTCTGTCTGTACAGACAGAAGTCAGAGTTCATCCTCAAGTATCATTCCTGAGGGGCTCTTTATCTTGTTTTTCTGAGTCTCTTGCTGGCTAGGCTGGCTGACCAGTGAGCCTCAGAGATCTGCATATCTCTTCCTTTCCAGTGCTGGGATTACAAAGTTCTCTACCACACCTGGCTTTATTTTTTTCTCCTTTCAGCTGGGGTACCTGGGGATAGAACTCAGATCCTCATGCCTGTGTGGCAAGCACCTTACTGACGGAGCCATCTGTCCAGGCCTCTTTCCCCTTCAGCTTGGAAAAACTCCTTTTGCCTAGTATGGAATGTAACACACACACACACACACACACACACACACACACACACACACACACTGTCTAGTAACAGAGTTACTTCCTTTTCATATAGAAGTTGCTATTTTGTTGTCTCTGAGGCTGCCATCAAGCAGGTAGCTATAATAAGTTTGTTACTCCTTTGATGATTATCTGACATTATCATGGCTGCTTTTGAAACATGTTTTCATATTTTGCATGTTTACCATGATGTGTTGAGTTGTGGACTGTTTTTTTTTTTTTTGATTTGTGTTGCTTGAGGTTCATTTATCTTCTACCTTTTCTTGTGTGTGTATGTACATATGTATAACCTGGGTGTATAGGTATACATTTTTTCATGTCTGTTTGCGGGGGCATGCGAATATGTGCGTGAGTGTGGAGGCCAGAGGTTGATGTTAGTGGCTTCCCTCCTTTTACCCTTGTCCTTACTGATGTTGAGGCAGTCTTGTCTTGAGCCCAGGATCACTGAGTCCGCGGCACTAGCTAGGAAGCTTGCCCCATCCACTGCCTCTGCCTCCCACTATTTCTCTTGGTGTAAGAGGCATTTGTTCTCTTCAAACTGGAACTGTGTCTATTATCAGTTTGTAAAGATCTTATCAGCTATCCCTCTACCTATTGTCTGCTCCACACTTTCTCTGGCAGAGGATCACTGATTAGAGTCTAACAACTGGGAAGCTTCTTACCCCTCTGTTGTACTATGTTATTCTCCACCCCCTTCTTCCTTTATCCTTTCTACAGTACTGAGCATCTAATTCAGGGCCCTGTGTGTGCTCGGCAAGGGTTCTTATATTGAACCAAAAGTGGTTCTGAGTCAATCAGATAGCTTCCAGCTGGCAATGTCGCTCAGGCTGTCCTTAAACTTGCGATCCTCCTGCTTCAGCCTTCTGAGAGTTGGGATTTTAAATTTCTCTGTCTCTACAAATTTAGGTAGGATTCTTGCTATATCAGGATAAATTCTTCATATTGACCTTCCAGATCATTAATTCTTTCTTCGACTGTGTCTACTTTGTTGTGACACTTGTCTATTATATTAGTCATTGTTTTTCATCTCTTAAAGGTCTATTTGGTCACCTTTCATATCTCTTAAAAATTCTTGGTATATTTTTACCTCCTGCAAACACTTCAGCCCCATCTTTAGTTAACTAGATGGAAGCAGAGTTATTTATTATTCTGCAGCTGGTAGTTTCCACAGCAAACCACTGTTCTCTGTTTCTTCTGACTGCAGGGCCATTTGCTTTTTTCTCTTGTGTTTTTCTCTTGTGTCTAGTGACCATTTCCCTTCAAGCTGCTCATTCTCATGGAATTTCATTTTGTAAATGTGTAGTATGAGATCAAGGTGAAGTTGTGCTGAGAAGACTTCTGTTTTTTCCTGTGTATGTTCTGGCTTGAGGTTTTATTTTTTTAATTAATTTTTTAATTAATTTTTTTTTCAGTATGATACCGTTGCCCTTCCCTTCTCTTTTTCAAGTCCCTCCCCCAATCTCCCCCTATTTATTCCTCCTTCTTTCTTTTTAGAAAAGGGCAGACATCCCATGGATATCAGCCAGCCACAGTAAACCAACTTACAGTTAAGACCAGGCACGTCCTCTCTTACTCAGGCTGGACGAGGAAACCCAACAGAGTCACTGGCAACTCTGTTTCCACTTGTAGGGGTCCTACAGGAAGAGCAAGCTACACAACTGTAACATATATGCAGAAGGCCTAGGTGTAGACTCCCTGGTTGTTGGTTCAGTCTCTGTGGGCTTCTGTGAGTTTTCTTGTGGTATCCTTGGCCCCTCTGACTCTCATAATCCTTCCTCCTCTTCTTCCACAGGATTTCCTGAAGTCCACCTGAGGTTCCACTGTGGGTCTCCATCTGTTTATTCCTGTTGCTAGGTAAAGCTCTCTGATTACAGCTGGGCGAGGCTATAGCAATCTATGAGTAGAGCAGAATATCATTGGGAATCATTTCATTGACTATTATCTTTTTCTGTCCAGTCATGTTTGGTTTTATTCTAGGTCTTTGGACTGTCCAGCATCTGGGTCTTGGCCCTCCAGGTAGTATAAATGTAATCCCTCTCATGGTAGGGATCTCAAGCTGGACTGCTCATTGGTTGGCCCAGCATATTTTGTAGGCAGAGCAAATTGAAAGTCAAAGGTTATGTGACTGAATTGGGGTCCCAATCCCTGTACTGGAAGCCTTGCCTGGTTAGAGGAGATGGCTGGTATAGACTCTGTATCCCCTGTTGCTCTGGTCACCTTCATAGATTCGTGGGAGTTTCCATTGCACAGGGTTTCTAGCTCATCCCAGACGTTCCCCTGATTCCAAATGTCTTTCCCAGTACTTTCTCCCTCCAACCTCCCCCAACCTGATCCCTCCAGTTACCATGACCCCCCTCATTTGGGTCCCTCCCCCATCCTCCTGTGAGGTCTATTTTATTTCCCATTCACAGTGAGATTGTATCCCCCCTTGAGTCCTCCTTGCTACTTAGCTTCTTTGGAACTGTGGATTGTAACATGGTTTTCCATTCCTTTATAGCTAATATTCACCTATAAGTGAGTACATACCTTGCTTTTCTGGGTCTGGGTTAGCTCACTCAGAATGATCTTTTCTAGTTCCATACATTTGTCTGCAAATTTTATTATGTCATTGTTTTTAACAGCTGTGTAATACTCCATTGTGTAAATGTACCATATTTTCTTTATCCATTCTTTATTTGATGGACATCTAGGTTGCTTCTAGTTTCTGGCTATTACAAATAAAGTTGCTATGAACATAGTTGAGCAGGTATTCTTGTGGTACGGTAGAATGTCCTTTGGGTATATGACCAGGTGTGGTATAATTGGGTCTTGAGGTAGGTTGATTTCCAGTTTTCTCAGAAACTGCCACATTAATTTCCAAAGTGGCTATACAGGTTTGCACTCCCACCAGAAATAGAAGGTGTTTTCCTTCCTCTACATCCTCTCCAATACAAGCTGTCATTTGTGTTTTTGATCTTAGCTATTATGACAGGTGTAAGACAAAATCTCAGAGTCGTTTCTCTGATTTCTTTCCCAGTCTATTTATCATTTGTATATAGGAGGCTTACTGACTCGTTTATTAGTTAATCTTGTAGCCAGTCACTTCACTTAAATTTTTGTTTTTCGCTGTTGGAGTTCCCTGGTAGAATTTTTGGGGTTGCTTATGTGTACTAGCATATTATCTGCAAATAATGATACTTTGTCTTCTTTCTTTCCAATTTGTCTCCCTTTGATCTCCTGTGCTGGCCACATTGCCCTAGACAGAACTTCAAGTACTATACTGAATAGGTATGAAGAGAGTGGGTGTTGTCTTGTCCCTCATTTGAATAGAATTGCTCTAAGTTTCTTTCCATTTAGTTTGATGTTGGTGATTGGCTTGCCATATATTGCCTTTATTGTATTTAGGAATGTGTTTTGTATCCCTGATCTCTCCAAGACCTTTATCACGAAGGGGATTTTGTTAAAGTCTTTATTAGCATCTAGCGAGATGATTATGTATTTTTTCTTTCAGTTTGTTTATATGGTGGATTACATTGACAGTTTTTCATGTGTTGAACCATCCTTGCATCTCTAGGATATAGCCTGCTTGATCATGGTGGGTGTTTTTTTTTATGTGTTCTTGGATTCAGTTTGCAAGTATTCTATTGAGTATTTTTGCATCAATGTTCATGAGGGAAATTGGTTGTAATTCTCTTCATTTGTTGAATATTTGTGTAGTTTGAGTATCAGGGCAACTGTGGCCTCCTAAAATGAATTTGGCAGTGCTTCTTCTTCTTCTATTTCATGGAAAAGTGTAGTTATGAGATCAAGGTGAGCTTTTCTTTAGAGGACTTCTATTTGTTTCCATAAATCTGAAATAATATCAATAAATCTAAACAGATAGATACACACATACATACATGTATATACATGAATGTTTCTGGCTTTGAGGTTAAAAAATTCTCTCTGTCTCTTTCTCTGCATTTCTCTCTCCTCAATCCCCAGCAATGAGATTAAGCTGCTGTGAATCCATACTAGGGCTAGCCATTGGCTGAAACTTCCCAAGCTGTTTACGTAGCTTCTGCTCTTTTCTCACCCCTTTCTTCCTCCTTCCCCCCTTGTTCTTTTTTCTTTTTGGTGCTTTAATATAGGGTCTCATGTACCCAGGCTGGCATCCTACTCACTACACAACTGAAATGACTTTGAACTTCTGATACTCGTGTTTCTACCTCACAAATGCTGGAGTAATAACCATAGGCCATGAAGCTGGGTATGAAGATCTTTTTAAAGCTCACCGTGACATGGGCATGGCCCTGCGAGGTTGTGTTTTTAGATGAAGAGGTGATCACGTTGGTTCCTGCCCCTTGCTCCTTTCACCTTTATATGGATGAGCCAGATCATTGCTGCTTTCTAAGGTGGCTCTATCTCCTTTTACCTCCTATTTCAGTTCTTTTCTCCAGCAGAGGAGTTATTCTAGGAGGCCAAGAGACCATTTCCCCAGAGCATGCACATTTTTTTTAAGTAGTAGCAATTACAGGACATCACACTTCTCTTTGAGTTTTGATGTGATTTTACAAAAAATATTTTTAGTTTATCTGTCTCAGTGTAAATATATTTAAAAAATCTTTGCCCTAGATACAGTGTAATAGGATTATAAAGATACAAACACCATGTGAATAAAGATGAGGAATATATTCAGCAAATATTTACTGATACTGAATCCCCATGAGCAGAATATTATACTTTGGTGGATCGAGAAAAAAAATGATTGGCACATGAAATTTCCTGTGAAAACTCCAAACCCAGAATTGGAGATAGACGTTATCTTTAAATTTTTTCATATTTTTCTTGAGCCAGGGTGGCTAAAAGTTTGGCTTCATAACTGAGGATCAGCTTGGAGTCCCAGTTCACTTGTTTGGGTTTATTCAATCTTGGAGATCAGATCAGATCAATCAATCAATCAATCAATCGTCAGTCAAATCACTCAGTAGAACCACAGAATGAATGTATGGGAAGACAACTGAAATATTTTTGTAGAGAGTGCGGTGGGGCTAATGAGGGGACCCAGGACCTATGTGTGCCAGGTAAATGTGCTACCACACACCCACATTTCCAGGCTGCTTTTCCCATTTCTGACTTACAAAGAAAACATGAGCGGTTTTTCTCCATGTTAGCTTGTTCAAGTTCTGCGCTCTATTCTCCAGTCCCGAGCCAGAGCCCATTTCGTGTTTGGGAAATGGTTTGGAGAGGAGGCTGTGTGTGTACAAAGCAGACTAGTTCTCTTCTCCAGACAGGCCGCATCGTCTCATTGCTGCAATAGTCCAGTATAGCTTGGTCTACTTTTCTTTCCCTTCCTTCTAGTTTTGTCTTGGAATAGAGTCGCACACAGTCCAGGCTGGTTTTAAACTCCCTTTGTAACCAGGGATGACTTTGAACTCTTGCTTCTCTTTTCTCTACCTCCTAAGTGCCCTTGTTACAGATGTGTACCATTATGGCCATTTGCTTGTTTGCTTGGTTATTTATTTATTTATTGAGACAGAGTTTCTCTGGTAGCCTTGACTGTCCTGAACCTCGCGCCATAGACCATGTGGCCTCAAAATCACAGAAATCTATTTCCTTCTGCCTCCCAGCTGCTGGGACTAAAGGCATGCACCACCATCAGCCACAATGTTTATTTTTTTCTGTGTTGCTGGTTTCAAACCCAGGCTCCATGCATACTAGACAGCTGACTTATATCTCCAGTGCATCAGTGTGCTTATTTGAAAAGATCTACAACTTTCCATATGTCTCTCAATGCAGCATCAAACTGTTTGGGGGATCGGCCTCATGTCCTAAGGGGTCTTGAGCTTTCCAAATTGTCACTCAAGCTACCTCACCTCCAACTGTTTTATTTTTCTCAAAGTAATGTCCTTGTATTCTGGCCAAACTCAAGCCTCATCTTGCAGTCAGGATTGGCAAACATTCCAAACATAGAACCTGGCCAGTGGCCGCCTACTCAGCTTGGATGGGTCCTCTTTTGTTTCCTTCAATAACTCTCTTTGCTTGCATGGCTTTCTTTTGCTGAAGACCACATGGTTTGGGCAATTTGTTCCCTTTTAAAAATGTTTGCAGCATTGCTCTGTTGCGTCTTACTACATGTTACCTAGAACCGCTGGACCAATAAGTTATATGCTCTAATTATAAGGATCTATGTTGGTAGCTGGAGCTCATAAAAATAGTAGTGGGGTGCTGGAGGCATTCCTCAGTTGGTTGAGTGTTTGCTTAGCATGCACAAAGCCCCGGGTTACATCTCCAGCACCTATGAACAGGGAATGCCATGACCGTTATACAGAGTGTTCCGAAGTTTTGTTGTTCTCCTTTGGTACATGTGTATGTTTGTGTGCAGGTCCTAGCATGCATTAGGAGGTCAAGAGGACAATCTTGACTGTCAGTTCTCAGGTGGTTTCCCCCTTTCTGTTTGAGACAGGATCCTTTCATGACTTGGAAATTACTCACATAGGCTGAGTGAACTGGCCTTTATGCTTCCAGGGATTTGCCTGTCTCTGTCTCCCATTTTACCGTTGTTGGGTTTATAGGTCGTGTGGGTTCTGGGGATCCAGACTCAGAGCCTCATGCTTATAAAGCAAGTCCTTTACTGACTGAGCCATTTCTTTAGTGAAATAAAGTTTTAAAATCCATATTTAAGCCAACTCTGGGGAGCATAATATTTTATTGGAGTTTGTATCTTGGGTCCTGGATAATTTCTGTTGGGTCATAAGATGTGCTCTTAAATGTGAGGAGAGCAGGCAAAACAACTAATGAATGACTGAAAGACTGTGTGTAAACTTGTGATTTACTGGAGATATTACTCCAGTAATATTACGTTAGTTAATGGCTATTGAAGTCTGAGCAGGAACTTCCTGTAAATGAATATATATATTTCTTTGGTTCTTTCCCTGTGTAATTGAGTTATTACCTTATGCAGACATAGCAAATTGTGGAGTCTACATGGGACTGTAAGGTACCGGGTACAAGTAGTTTGGGTACAGGGCATATCATATGATATCTTAATGAAAAACTTCATCAATTTGTCAGAGTATACTGAACCCCAGAAATCGATTTCCACTGTATCAATTGACATGAGGCATGAGCAATTGCTTATGTTTTGTTATTTCTTTTGGATAGAATGTTTCTAAACCATTGAATGCATTCATCAAGAAGAGTTGACTCCAAGTTGGATTCCTGAGTCCTAAGTTATCTCTTAGCAAAGACCTGGGGTCTTAGTACTTGATGCTATCCTCATGTTGCTGATTCTGCCTGAAAGGGATGGAGTTATTGACTTCAGATTGCCAGTGGCATTTGCTATCAGCCAACTGTCTTTAGACATGCCGGAGAGGGTCCCTTTGCTGGTTTAATGCAATTCTCTCTGCAGACAGTAAAGCAGGTGGAAAGGAACAGAGCTTCTTTCTGGAGAAGCCCACTTAAAATACAGGTGTTGGTTTTCAGGCCTTATGCTGCTTCTGTACGATACTGGCCATGCTCGTGGTACACTCATGAAGGGGGTTAGAACTGGGAAGTCTCAGCCATGGTTACAGTAAAAGTCAGCATCATTTGAAAAGATACTCGTCACATAGACCCATAGTCGGGGGGACGAGGCCTGCAGAAATTTCTTTCCACATTTTATGTTTTATTGCTTTACATGATTTGACTAAAATCTTGACCTATGTGTGTATAATATATCAGGTGACTAGAAAAACAGCAGGGGTTGGTCAACCTTGTGACATTTTCTGTGAGAATAGCCTTGAATCATATCAAATTCTTACCTTGTAAAGCAGCATATGGTGCTTGCCCCTTCTCACGTGAGGTACTCGGAAAGTTCCCAAGTTCAATAGATACTGTCCCTGATTTACAGTCTGTCAAAAACATCAAATTATTATTAGATTTCTTAATTTAATAAAAATGACAATTCTTTTTTTTCCCTTTTGTGCTTGCTTTATCTTACATTCAAGTGGGATCATCCTTGCAGAAATCATACTGAAGGAGAGACTTGCCATAAACAGTTAAGATGAACAAGTTGCTTGATGAATATAATCTATTTTCTCTCTCGAACCCAGTGACAACTGGACTTTGTGATTCCTTGTCACCTTGGTTCAGAGGCTCTCCAACCTTTTCTCTGTGGGGTTTCCCAGTCCTGTTCAGGTGGAAGGGATGTGGGTGGCTGAAGCCGGGAGATGAAAGGTGGGATTGTTTCCCTGTCATCCTGTACCCTTGCCACCTGGCCACGGTGTTTCTGGTGAGTGGAGATACATAATGGCCATCTCAGGGCAACATATTCATTTATTTCCTGGGGGTCAGGCAGCAGGAGGACCAGGGGGCCAGCCGCTCTGTTGAAACGTGACCCCGTATGAAGGCCTGTGAGTCCTGGACATAGAGCAGGGTCAAAGGAAATGAGTTCAAGGGAAATCTCACAGCGCCGAGATCAATAACTGAGAGTCAACGCTCATTTTCAGAAACAGTGTAATTTAAATGCCCTTGGGGAAGCACGTGGAGACCTGCAACTTTGTAATTTTGACTTAAACCTACTTTCTGATGTGACTGTAAGATATTGATGGGATTGTGTTGTGGAAAAACTTATATAAAGATAAAACACTAAGCACCTTACTTGAAGATTGGAACTCTTTACAGAACCTTAGTAGAACCTTCAAGCTCCCCTCTGGATCTTTCGTGGGTTAGTGACTCTTCCTACATTTAACTTGCTGCCAATCTCCAGGGGTCTGTCTGGGGGAAGCTCATGCACTCTGTGGTGGTGCAGTCAGAAATAAACAGTGCCCTTTGTAGACAAGAAGAGGGAGACAGTGATCCCATATTGTGTGTTTCTGAGCTAAGAGACAGGGTTTGAATGTTTTCACCACAAAGAAACAACACTTGTTTGTGGAGATGCTTACAGGGTTACAAAGCTCACATTTCACACAGGGACCAAACCACCACACAAACCCTCACAAATATGCATGTTTTAGTTTTTTGCAAATCAGTTAAAAATCAATTTAAATTAAAAAAAAAAGATAACTTTACCTTTCCAAATGCCTCGAGGGGTGAATAAAGAGGAAGGAATTTCTTATTGAGTAGCAGCCCAGTAAATAGAAGCCCAAGGTGAAAGGGAAATAAAATTTCAATGGGGGAGGGGGAGAAATAGTGGCCACCTAGGAGGACAGCTGCCGCTAGGGCTTTTACGTGGCGGTGTGGCGCGCTGTCACAGCTTGTCCTGTGTACTTTCCGCCGTCAGGACAAGTCCCCTTTGCGTCTTCAGCTAGTAGTCTTTTCATGTGCTGGGATGGAACTCAAGGCTCGTGCAGGTAGGCAAGCGCTCTAGCAAGGAGTGTCCCTGCAGCCCACCTTATCAACCCCGAACCTGCTCCAAATTACACGAGCACAGGATGGGGGCCGTGCCAGGAGACGGTGCAGCGAGTGAAGGAAGTAATAGTGTCTCTGTATTCTCATTGCTTTTCCTCTCTCTCTCTGTGTGTGTGGTGTGTGTGTGTGTGTGGTGTGTGAAGTCAGAGGACCACTTGAACTTAGGTAGTCAGGCTTGGTTACAAATGCCTGTGTTCACTGAGCTTCCCTGCCCACTTCCCTGCTAAGTATTTCATGAAAATTATTTTATCTTAGACCCAAGCTGGTGGCAGATCAAGTTTTTCATCTGCCTGCTCTTGAGATGCAAACAGGGGGGAATGGCTGGGAGTTTGCGGCTAGTCTGGTCTACCTACTGAGTCCTAGGGCACTGAGGGCTTCACAGTGAGAACTTGTCTACAAACAAACAAACAAGGAAGGAAACACGCAAATGAACACTCAAAACAACACATCCCGAGCAAAACTACGTTGGTTTCCTCAGAATATCCTTTGGTAATCTAAGGTTTCTGCCCCAGGGCTCAGTTTCCAGGGGGCATGTTTGTGTAACCCTGGGAAAGACGAATGTGGAGCTGCCAGGACAAGAGGCTCTTAGGAGACTTTGGGTTCCATGTAGGCTTGGTGGCTACCTCTCTGTCAGGGGTTGCCAGCTGTCCTGTGGGCCACAGCTACTGCATCTCTACTGAGTACAGTGATGGCCACAGATGGGAAGTGATGGTCAAGGACACCAGTGGATGATTCCTGACTTGGTTTCCTTCCCCGCTGCTGTGACAAGATGCTCTGATGGAAACAATTTGAAGGAAAAAGGGCTTTTCACGCTCTATTTTCAGCAATGTTCCATCATGTCAGGGAAGCCAAGGCAGCCGAGCTTGATAGCAGCTGGGTACGTGGCATCCATAATCAGGAGGAGAGAGTGACGATGACAGGCATGGGTTCTCTATGGTGCACGGTCAACATGCCCCATCCACAATGAAGATGGCTTTTCCCACAACAGTTCATGTAATCAAGAGAATATCTTTCATTTTCGGATTTGAAATATTGTATTTAAAATAAGGAAATGGTTGTTTATTGTATGTGTGCATGTGTGTGAGCACATCTGTCACGGTGTGTGCATAGAGCTCAGAGCATGTGTGTGAGCACATCTGTCATGGTGTGTGCATAGAGCTCAGAGCATGTGTGTGCACACATCTGCCATTGTGTGTGCATAGAGCTCAGAGCATGTGTGTGAGCACATCTGTCATGATATATGCATAGAGCTCAGAGCACAACCTATGAGATTTGGCCTCCTCAAACCCAGGTTGTCAGTTTTGGAGGCTATGGACTTCACCCAATGAGCTGTTTTGCTGGCCCTAGGGGATATTTTTATATAGCTCCTATACTTTAGGAAGGGTACATATAGAAAGGGAATCCTCTGTAAAGGGAAATTGACCAGAAATTTCCATTTCTTATTCTAAGTGGAAAGCCAGGTATGGCAGATCAGACTATAATCCCAGCACTTGGGAGGGGAAGGCAGAAGGAACAGAAATTCAAGGACATTTTTGCCTTCACAGATAGCTTGAGAACAGTCTGGGCTTTAAGAGACTCCATCTCAAGAAAAGAAAAAGGTTGGTGCTTATGCAGGAGAAGAATTTGACACATTCTCATGGAATTCTTCTTCAATCTATCATCTTCCCAGAGTTTCCAATTGAAAACTATCAACACTGGGAATCTGAAACACCATCTACCAGTGTAAATTCCACAGAAAGTTCAAGAGCTAAGTTCTGAATAGGTTGGGTTGGGTGTGTGTAGAGTTGGGGTGGGCAAAAGCAGACTCTACGGAAAGAAAAGGAATAACTAGACAAAATTATTCATGAGCTGAAAATTTTAATATTCTAGCAATAACAGTCGCGCTTTTCATGGTTTGACTAGTACATTTTCACATTTCCAATTTAAGTGATCTGTGTTCTGAGGAAGGAGGCGTGTTTGGAAGCAGTGGCCTGGGAACTTGCTGTGTAGATCAGGTTGGTCTCAAATTCATGGTGATTCTCTTGCCTTTGCCTTCCTAGTGCTGGGATTACAGGTGTGTATTACCACATCAGAAGCCCTGATGTCCCTTTTATATGGCAGCAAAAAACATTTAAGTTGGCTCTATTGCCAAACTTCCTATTGTGAAACTGTCCCACAGCAGAGAGAGGAAGACGCAGGATTTGTTTTGAGGCTTTGTATCTGGGCTGGTAAGATGGCCCAGCAGGTAAGGACTCCTGTCCTCAAGGATGGCCACTTGAATTCCATCCTGCAGACCTGCATGGTAGAAGGGAGAAAACTGGCTTACACAAGTTGTCTTCTGACTTCTACACACATGCTCTAGCATGTGAGCATCCTCCTGCCAACAATAATGATAATGAGTAAAACTAAAAAAGACTTTATTCCTCAGATGGGGGAGAGCTCCATGGTAAAACATATGCTCAAAATCCCAGGTTCAGACCCTAGTGTAAGCATGCAAGTACACACACACACACACACACACACACACACACACACTCAACTCTTTTCATTGCACACATATACACACACTTTGTTTCCTTGTACTATGTCTTAAGTTTCCCTTGGAATGGGGGTCTCTTAAGGATTTTTTGCTCAACACTGATTTGTGAATGATCAACATGGTGGAGCTTTCAGATAGAGAGTTAAGAATCAGGAAAAGCGAAATTAACAATCATGTCAAACCAATCGTGGTTTTATGCAACAACGGGGAGTAATATTTTGAAGTTCTGTTCTTCCTTTTTACGGCATGCTGCGGCCAAGCACTCAGTATTAGCATTTACATGCAGTCGGTGGGTGGTGTTGCTTATCTTCTGGGTTATGTAATCCTCATTACTCATTAGGATGTGGTGTTCTTGCTGCGAAGCCTCAAACATTTCTCAGGCAACATAATTATACGTGCTTCTTGGTACGGCCATAGTCAAGCTTACTAAAAGCGTTTCCATGCCCACCCATCTTTAAGAGGGCGTAAAGACTGCTTTCCCTGGGCTGTGCTGAATGTTTTGCTTCTGTTCGGGCAGGTTTGTAGCAAGGAGTCTGATGGTTTGGAAAATGTAGGTTAGCCTACCACCAAGGAAAGTCCCTTGCTGAAGCACTGTAGACAGAAAGCAGGAAGTCAGCGGAGGCCAGCACAGATTGCTGCTAAGAATTCTCTTCGGTGGCCCAGCATGTATGCTGCTTTGGATTGGTGGCTGAAGAGTAAGAAGGGATGGAACTGTTGATGTTTTCTTTGCATTTCTAGATTAGTATAATATTTATTAAAGCACTAGTCGCCATACATTGCACTCTCCTGAGAAGCTCACTGTGTGTGTGTGTGCAAATTTGTGTGTATGCAACTGAACATGGTGTGCGTGTTCCTCAGGGCTGTCCACCTTGTTTTTCTGAGGCAGGGGCTTTCACTGGCCTGAACATCATCAATTAGCTAGGCTGACTGTCCAGCCAGCCCCAGGGATCCCTTCTGTCATCTCTTCAGACTGGAATTGCAAGGGTTAACTTTTCTTTGTCTGTTTTTCACATGTGGGTTTTGGGGATCAAACTTAGGTCCTTGTGCTTGGAAGGCAAGCACCTCACCATCTGAACTATCTCCCAAGCCTAGCAAGCACAGCCTTGTGTTAGCTCTGCTCTTGTCTCTGGGTGCAGAAGTGATGCCCAGATTGGGTTCTGAATGAATGAACAGTTAGATGGATGGATTATAAAAAGCCGTTTATAATGGAACGTTGTAGCTGTGAAGTTAAGCTCTGCCAATGACCAGCTGCCTGGCCACATCTGTTAGTTACCCTTCTTGGCACTGTGAGCAAAATACCGGGCAGAGATGATTTAAAGGCAGACATGTTTTCTTCTGACACATGGGTTAGGGTATGGAGGAGAAGGTGTGGTAAAGTGATTCTGGTAGCCAGACCACGTGACAGAGGAGGTTCTCACAAGCTGGCTCGGCCAGGAATCAGAGAACAGGACCATAGCTGGCTGTGGGCATACCTTCCAAGGTGTGCTGTCAGCGGCCTAGATCTGCCAACTGGGTCACATGTACCGAAGGTTCTACCAACCCCCTTACAGTACCACTAGCTCATGTTCAAAGGATAAGTTTATGAGGGACATTGCAGATTGAAACCGTGACAGCCCAGAAGCTCAGCCTTTGGCTGTGGTTTCCTGATGGACCTAGATCTGGTCTCCTCACTATGACAGTGTGCTCCACATTGCAGAACAGTGAACACTTACCTGGGCCACAAGTCAATGTCTGTGCCGCTCCTTCCTTTCCTGGAGCTGTCAGAACTTCCCACAGCAAGGGGTCTGAGACTAGTTCAGGCAACTCTTTCTGCAGCAAAGAGATGCATTCCAAACCTTAGCCTTCCCCTCTCTAGCTGTTGTACTTCTCCCGTCCCTCAGTCAACATCAAATGACCTCAGAACAGTGGTGCTGATGTACTGACTTATACCTGTGATCCACCTGCACTGAGAGGCTGAGGCAGGCAGATCTCTGAGTCTGAGGTGGGTCTATGTCTCTAGTTCCAGACAAGTTGGGGTTACACAGTGAGACCCTGTCTCGACAAACAGCCAAACAGCTATCCAGACTGATCTCAGAGAGTAAAAGTATGAATGGTTGGGGATGTAGTTCAGCCACCGTGTGTGCTGGATCCTGGGATCGAGTGCCAGAACTGCCCAAAAATGGTCGTATAAAAAATGCACAATATATATCATATAATATAAGTAACATAAATTGTTTATGAAGCACTTGCTGTCTTCCAAATGATTTTTGTGCTTTTATTTAATTCTCACAATTATATTGCAGTCAACATTAATCGTATTTAGTAAGTGAGATCACGAGGCTGAGGA
The DNA here is from genome assembly GCF_037038515.1 of Microtus pennsylvanicus. Lineage (NCBI taxonomy): Eukaryota > Metazoa > Chordata > Mammalia > Rodentia > Cricetidae > Microtus > Microtus pennsylvanicus. The sequence continues at coordinate 123,822,639 of NC_134582.1, forward strand.
GGCTGTCATTTGCACAGAGTCACCCGCTAGAAAGTGTCATAGCTGCCATTTCCCCCCTGGGGCTCTAAAACCAGCAGAGAATCTTAGATTAGACTACTTCTAATTTTCCTTCAGCTCTGTAACTCTGGGTCTGTCTTGGACTGGAGCTTCTCTCTCACGTCTTAGGCTCTGCGTTTCAGCTCCAGTAGTTCTCTGGTAGGCATATATGTGGATACTTGTCCATTAAATCTGAATATGAGCCAGATGTCACATTTTATGATTTCCTCCAAAGTTGAGGACCACATTGTCATCATTTATTTGGTATCTAGAATGATTTCTGACTTTATGATTACCACCACCGCTGTCATCAACCTCACCGTCACCATCATCATTTGAGACAGAGTCTCACTATGTAGGCCAGGCTAGCCTAAATCATAATCCTCCTGCTATTGTCCTCTCAGTGTTGGGATTGCAGGTATATGCCGCAACTCTAGGCTAATATTTTTGTCATTAATTAATATTTTACAAGTGATGAAACAGAGGCAAAGAGGGAGTATGCAATTACACAGTCAGCATGTGTATCTGGCCGGGCATGGTGGTGCACTCTAGGCGGCAGAAGCAGGAGGATTGCTGGAAGTTTGATACCAGTCTGTTCTATCAAAGAGAGTTCTGAGCTAATCCGGGCTACGTAGTGAGATCTTATCACAAACAAACACGTGTTCAAACACTATCCTCGGATCAAGTACTAGTTTCCATCAGTACCAGACATTTAATAAAAATTAATGAATAAATGAATGACAGCATGATTGATATCTCTGCTCATAAAACACACGGGCTCAGACGGCTCCTGGGCAAACCAACCATGTCTGTGGATCTCTCTATGCCACAAAGCCCAGATACTACGAGAGAACTCAGAAACAAGGGAGACCCCCATATGCTTTGGGTGGGTGAGACCCTCTTGACCTGGGTTTTTAAGAAGCATAAGAAGCTGAATCAAGGAATGATGTTGTTGCCAACAGAGAAGGCATGAGTCATGGTGAAGCTAGTGGAGTTTAGACAAAGAATTCAGGGATATTATTAAAGTTTGCAAAGAAATACCAGGAGCCCAGCGGATAAACTAGGCCTTTGTCACTCAAAGAGTATTGTGTTCCATCATGACTGGTGTGAAAACACCACAGTGAAGCCTATTGCTTTGTAGGCTCATCTAGACAATGTCTCCCCAAATATCAGACCCAATCAATTCATTTTAAAACAGCCAAGCTCATAGATCTTTCAGAATCATGTAAGCTGCGATTCTTTCATCATGAAGAACACCAAAGCCCTTTAAAGGAATTGAGCCTTGACTGCCATTTGTAAGAAAAGCTGTCTTTATGTAATGGCTGGTCCTCACAAAGGGCTTCCTTTCAGCATGCAGATACCTTCCAGATATTAACGTACCATGGCTTTTAGACGTGGTCATGTTTGATGTGGCTCCCTGCAAGGTTTACTTCAAGCTTGCTTACTCCCAATAATAATGTGCTTCGTTTTACATGCCTTTCTCGACTTGGGACTTATTTCCCACGACTGTTTATTGATGTAAAGAAATGTGTACGCAGCGAGGTCTTTTCCTCTAGTAGTCTGTACTTTATGAACAGTTATTACATAAGACTGTGGGTATACACTGCATTAAATCTATCTATCTATGTTCCTATGTTTCCCATTTACAGGGGGAACACTGAACATACACTTTTCTTTACATAAATAACTACCCCATATATATGCATATGTACATCTTTGTACACACATACTCCTTTTTAACCCATTCTACTCTAGAGATTAAGAATACCTTGATCAGCAAGGACTATATATTGACTAGGTCTTCCCCCAGGAAGGAGTGGAAAGGGAACTCCTTTGGTTCATCTTTTGTCATTGCCATGGCCAAGGAACCTCAAGGTAGGGATGTAGCTCAGTTGTAGATGTTTGCTCAGCAAGAACCAGGTCCTGGGTTTTACCTTCAGCCCTGCATAAATCAAGAGTGGGACCCCACACCTGTAATCTTAGCATTAGACAAAGCAGAAGAAATCAGGAGAACCAGATATTAAAGGTCATTCTTGTCTACATAGTAAGTTAAAGATCAACCTGAGCTACATGAGACCTTGTTACTAACACCCGACCAAACTAAACCAACCCAAAAAGAAAACACATACTAAATGTGAGACAACAAATTAAACAACAACAACAATGCAACAAAGGTAGTAACTAAATACATATTATTCATCAGGCAGTGTATCAGTTAACTTTTCTGTCTCTGTGCTGAAGCACTTGACCAAGGCATCTTCTAGAAGAAAGAGTTCATTTAAGGCACACGGTTCCAGGGAGTTAAAGTTCCTGATGGTAGAGAAGGGGTAGCAGGTTACAGGAGGGTGGAGCAGCAGCTGAGAACTCACATCTCAAACCACAAACAGGAAGCCATCACTCAAAATGGCTCCAATCTTTTGAAACCTCAAAGCCCACCCCCAGTGACATACTTCCTCCAAGACAACCACACATTTCACCTTCCCCCAAATAACTGTGAACTGGAGATCAACTATTCAAATGCATGAGCTGGTGGGAGCCATTCTTATTCAAACCTGCACAGATGGAGTCTGTGGGCCCTTGGGGTGAGGAAGCGAAAGACAGTGACTTGGCAGCAGATGGATTTGTAGTTTAGTTGGGAAGACAATATATAGTAATAAATGGAACAACTATTCAAAGTACCCTATGATCAGTGCAATACAAATACTATGGTTACTAAAACAGAATTCAGAGGAGAGAGGCCAGAAAACCAAACCAAAAAACCAAACCAAATAAATACAAAATTAGGATACTTCAGCTGGCATTGAAAGATGAACAAGCAGTAGAGGCAGGGCCACAAACAGGGGAGAGGTAGCAATGGAGAAGAGAGGTGTGGCCAGAGCTTGGTATTTAGCCTTATCCTTGCTTCCCTCTGGCCCTCTGATTAACAAGCATCACGTAGCTTTGGGTTTTAAATTCCTCTGCCTCTTTTGGCTCCAGGAGACATTGAAAGTACAAAGGAGAAGACAGTTTATTAAGTTGTTAAGTTGTTTGTCATAATATTTATTGTAGTGATAGAGAGTAGGCTAGATCCCAGAGATATGTGCATCTCCCTATCGACAGAGGTTGAAGAGAAAATTAGTTTGGGGTTTTGTAATCTTGAAAATGGCAGCCAGTAAAATAAGATCCATATATCATCTCCAGAGCTGCTCATATCTGACTTATTTCACAACGCACTACACGCCCTGGATGTCAACCTACTTGCCACCCTCCAGAATGAATGATGTGCATGTTTCACACAGGCCAACAGCCCTGCTGATGCGTCTTCAAGCTGCAGACTGACCATTGTGCACAGTCTCTGGAATGTGACCTTGACTGCCCATAAGTGGCACTTTCTGTTTGCAGGACTCACTCTTCCGGCACAGACCATGAAGACACTGGGCTAACAGATTTGAACCCCTTTAATCAGGGCAGCCATTTTCTCCAAGAGAATTGTCTTGAGAATCACACTGTACCACTGTAGAGGGGCTGAGAGCATAACTCAGTGGTGGCACGCTTGTGTAGCATACAACAGAACACAAGTTTGATCCTCAGCATTGTATAAATAGAAAAAAAATGTTTCCTGATGAAGACAGAGATGAGGCAGGGTTTCAAGAACTCAGTGTCTTGTCAGCAAGGCACTGCTTTGGTCACTAGAGGACTGGGAAAGCCATTGAACTAAAGGACCTTGAAGTCCCCATTAGTGATAATATTTATTCTTTAGATTTTTTTTAAATAACATTTTTATTTATTTGTTTTGTGTGCTCATTGAGGACAAAGAACAACCTGGTAAAGCTGGGTCCTGGGGATTAAGGTCATCAGGGTTGGTCACAGGCACCTTTGCCTGCTGAACTATCTCCTTGGCCCCAGTATTTGTTGTCTACATTCTATACATTGAAAATAAAATCTCTGTCTCTGTATGTCCTTATCCTCTCTCAGCTTTTTTGAGGTAGAGATTTGTGGAGCCAGAGCTGGCTTCAGATCTCCTCTGGAGCTGATGACGACCTCTGGTGTCTGATCCTCCTCCTCCTGCATCCACCTCCCAAGTGCCGGGATTAAGAAAATCAAATGGAATTGGGCCAGCATCTCTTGCATGCCATGGGAATGAAATGTCATGTAGGCAGTATTTCTTTGGGAAAATTCCACACCATAGTGAGGAAAAGGACTTCTTTAATCTGGGAGACTGCATCCTGCAAAGCTCCCGTGATAAAACGCTGGGGCCTTGATTAGCTCAGACGCATGTGTTTGCTAGGAAGGTCCATGGTGGTAGGAAAGGCTGATGGAAGGGAGAAGAGCAGGCACAAGGTGCTTAGATTAAGGAAAAATTGCATAATAAAATAAAAGAAAGGGAAGATAACTGGAGGAAAGGAGCAGGAGGGGAGGATGGTGCGGACAGAAGCAGCAGGTGGAGGTAGAGGCAGATCCTACACGGTGTACAGGCTTGACCGAAGGTACAGCGGCAATGGGGAGGCATGGGAGGATTGGTAAGGATGGACGAAATATTTCAATATGGAGTGTAGTTGAAGCAGCGGGTAGGTGAGGCAACAGAAAATGATTTTTGTTTTCAGAGGCCGGGGATAAAAACAAAGGGCTAAGGACACCCTCAGAAGATTCAGGAAACAGCAGTGATGGGGCTTAGGGAAGGACTGGATGTGAACCGGAGGGAAAAGAGGGGACACTGATAATCTTGGAAGTTCGTCTCTATTGACAGGAGGAATACTTTTTGCTGTCCTCTGAAACAGGGAGCAGAACCATGTCTTAGGAGGAAGCTCTAGGAATTTTTAGGGGATTCTTGGCAACAGTCAACTGGAAACCTGGGCTAGTCTGATGTTTGGGTTCAGAATACAGAGATGAGATCTGGGTTGGCCATGGAACTTTGGGAGTGGCTGGGTTACTGACATTTCATCAGATAAACAAGCTACTAGCAGGGGATGGATTGCCTAGGAAAAGAGCATAGGCTTGGAGAGGTCTGGGGTAGAAACATTCTGCGTTTATCATTCAGTAGGTTGGACCATGAAATCAACTGGCAACGGGGATTTGAAAGATGGGAGCAGGAAGAAGTGGGGGGGGGTCTGTGTGGAATAGTTTGGACAGGTAAATTGAAGGTTAGGCAGTATCCAATGCTTGTTCTTAGGTGGGGTTGTCAATGGCACTTGGTTTATTCATTAAATTAGTGAGTAAATCAAGGTTTCTGAGAGAGAGACTCCTTGGCTGGAACTCCCTTTGTAGCTCAGGATGGTGGTTTGGTACTTAGAATGATCCTCCTGCCTCTGTTTCCCAAATGCTGGGATTGTAGGCATATTCTTTAACCTATAAAACATGCCTAGGTGGTTCACGATGATGGTACTTTCTTCTTTTTATTTTTTTTCAAAAAAGTAAACAAACTATCTTTTTTTCATTATGTATACCAATCCCAGTTCCTACTCCTCCCATTCCCTCCACCTACCTCCCCACTTCCCAACCCCGTCCACTCCACATTGCTTTGGGGAAGGCCCAAGGCCCTCCCTACTATATCTAGGCTGAGCTAGGTAGTCATACAAAGAGAATAAGTTCCTAAAAAGCCAATACGAACAGTGGGGATAAATCCTGGTGCCACTGCCAGTGGTTCCTCAGTCTGCCCCAACCATAGAGCTGTTACCCACATTTACAGGAACTAGTTTGGACCTATGCTTGTTCCTTCCCTGTCCAGCTGGAGTTGGTGAGCTCTCAGTAGCTCAGGTACACTGCTTGGTGGTATTTTCTTAGATGTTGTTTATGTGAAGAAATGGGAATTTGGACTGTGTTGACTGAGGTTTGTCCTTCCAAGTTCCCTGTAACTATTAAGTCCCAAAGAAATCATACAGAGGTCTACATTTAATTATAAACTGATTGGCCTAGTATATCAAGCTTCTTATTAACTTTTATAACTTATATTAGCCAATAATTCTTGTCTCTGTTAGCCAGGTGGATTGCAGTTTTTCTATGGGAAATGGATTTCTCTTTTTATTTTAATATTTAATTAATTGACTTAAAAATTTTTTTTTTTCAGTTTAGGTCTAAACGCAGGGCCTTGCACACTTGAGACACTCTCCCAACTACTAAGCCATACCCCCTTCCCTTTTTTTCAACTACTAAGCCACACCCCCTTCCCTTTTTTCTTGGAAACAGTGTCTCTAGATAAGGCTGACCCTTTTAAAATATAGCATTTCTCATCTTTCTGCTTCTGCCTCCTGAGGCAAGCGCCCCACCAAGTGAGTTACTTTCCAGCCTCTTGTCTCCCTCCCCTCCTCCACTTTCCCCCTTCCTCTCTCCTTTTTCTTTTGCTTCTGGAAGCATTATTTGTACAAATTCAGAAAGAGAACAATGAGACTTGAATTACACTTATACATACAATTAGTTTATTGAAATGAATTAGTCTGGTAGAATGAATGTTAGTGACTCAGTACTTGTCTCTAAGAGAATGACAGCCACTTTCTGAGTGCTGATTTATGTCAGTCTCTGAAACTTTAGACACAGTTAGCTTTCTGTAACCGTGGACTCCGCATCTGGGGAGTCAACCAGCTAGTCTGGACTGAAAAAAGGTGTGAGTGTGTGTGTGTGTGCGTGCGTGTGTGCGCGCGCGCGCACATGTATGCGTTTTTTCTCCCTCTCCTTCCTCTGTTTTGTTTTTGTTTTGTTTTTTTTTTGGGGGGGTGTGTGTGGGATTTATTTATTTATTTATTTAGTCTGGCCTGGAACTCTCTATGTAGACCAGGTAGACCAGGCAGACCAGGCTGGCCTGACTTAGAAATCTGCCTGCCTCTCCCTCTCAAGTGTTGGGAGTAAAGGTATGTGCTACTATACTCAGCTGGATTAAAAACCTTTTTAAAATCCTGTCTGTATTCAATATATATAGAGTTTATTTTTGTCATTATTCTCTACATGCAATAGAGTAATAAAAATTTATATAGCACTGACAGTCTGTTAGTTATTACAAGTAATCCAGAGCCTATTTAAAGTATATTAGGGACATGAAAGGCTGGCTATATGTAATCGCTGTACCATGTCATTTTATATATGTGACTTGGGTATCCTAGGGTGAGGGAGGGGCATTGGAGTCGGTCCCAGGTCCCCTGCAGGTGCTTCAAGATAACTATATAATCTCAGTCCTGACTAGACTCCGCTCTGTTCCGTCAGCATCAATATTTTTGTCCTACAGATAATCAGGACACGCACCTATGTCGTGTGTCAAACATGCGCACTCAACAAAGAATGGTTCTGAGCTCTTCACAGCACCTTCTGATCTCAGAACTCTCTCTGTATCTACTCTGTGTCTCCTCTCGGACAGTAAGAATCTGGGCTGCCTCCCCACCCCGCACAGCCATGCTGTTGCAGAAGCGCTCAGTATCTGGGGAAAAGCTGAATCAGCATTATGGTGCCCATCAAACTGTGTGGCAGAGTTCGAAGGTCAAGGACAGCCGATGCCAACTCAAGAAACTTGCATTAAGGAGTTACTAAATTTTATAAGCAACAATATTATGTGGTATTGCATTTAAAAAGTCCTTATTTTTTTGTAGATAGAATATGAAGTGCTTATGAATAAAATATTTGATATCTGATGCCTACTTCAAAAATTGAGGTAGAAATAGAGAGTTTAAATCCCACACCACAGGCCTGGCCTTCAACGGAGCACGCACACACAAGGGTTATAGTTATTATTTCTCTTACTTTTGCATATTTTTAGGACTTTTTTTGGAGAGCAAGGTTAAAAGAAGACTTCAGTGGCACTATATAAACAAATATTAATGAATAAATAAATAAATAATAACTTGGAGGAGGAACTGCCCAATGCAGAAGGGTCTAATCTAAGTGTTAGTTTTTAATGGTGATTTTATTCTCAGGAATCAAAGCACAACGATAACAGAATGACTTTGGGGAAAAGGATTTCCTGTATCTTATACTTTAATAGATTTAAAATAATTTTTTAGACTCTTGTTTTATTTTGTGATGAGAAACCTCCTTTAGCCAATGACCTTTAAGACGCTGGACCAGGTTAGGGCATGACCTTTTGGGTACTCAGAGAAAACCACCGGCCCACCCAGCTCTCTCTCCCTCCCTCCCTCCCCCTCTCTCTCTCTCTCTCTCTCTCTCTCTCTCTCTCTCTCTCTCTCTCTCTCTCTCTCTCATTCCCGTATTACACACCTTGAGGTTGGACTTCTCGTTCCTGTCCCCCTTACAATAAGGGATAATAACTGGAATCTTTTGGAGTTAGGTTGGGATTATTCGACTCACATCTTTCACCTCCTTTTATGTGTTCAGCTACATTTTGTTTTGATATTTTGTGATAAGGTATCATGTAACTTAGACTGTTTTCAAACACACTATGCATCTAAGAATGACCTTGAATCCCGATCTTTCTGCCTCCATCTCCCAAGATTTGGAATTACAAACATGTGCTTCCATGCCTCGATCACTTTTTATTTTATGGGAACTATTACTATTTTCTTTATTTTTTTAATTGATTAATTTTCCACAGTCTTTCTGTGTTGCCCAGGATGCTCTGAAATTTACTATGTAGCTTAGGATAACCCTGAACTTACAATCTTCCTACTTTATTCTCTCAAGTTCTGGGTTGACAGGAGCGTCTCTATCTCACTTTTATTACTTTTTTAAGTTCAAGTTCTTCATCAACACATACAGACCAACTCTTCTGATTTCTTGTATGATTCTGAGACAGTGGTAGCCTTCCGAGGTGGAGTTCGCATTTGGAAACAATAGAATAGAAATCAGACAATAGTTGAAACTCTTTCCATTTCTAGAACTCTGTAACTACACATTGCTATGGAAAGGCTGCCATCGTTGCTTTTTTGTTGTTTAGTTCTCAAACCCCATGTTCATGGATAGGCACAACACAGCATAAAGGAATATAGACAAGCTCAAAGGGGTATTATTATCTAAATTTACAACTACTTTTAGGGCAGAGCGCACACTTAGGTAATTCTCCACAAGACAAAATTAACTGATTTATTCCTAGAATTTTCTATCTAGGATGTTAGCTTTGACACACAAACAACCGACTGTCTATAAGAAGACAGCAACTTCTGGGAGGATAGAATTAAATTAAAATGGTACGGGTACCATAGCCAGGAATGGTTGGAGTATACTGTAATCCCAGCATGTGGGAGGTGGGGGCTGTAGGATGAGGAATTCAAGGCTATCCTAGGCTACATAGTGAGTTTATGACCAGCTTGGGGAATGGGAGAATCTGTGTCAATACCTCCTTCCCTTCCTTCCAAGACAACAACCAAACAAAAAAACTAGAACTAAAATCAAAGACTACTCCCTCTCTTCCTCCCTCCCTCCTTACTTCCTTTGTTCCTAATATCTGGCAGATGGTGGGAACAGGTTAATCTGATAAGGTTTCCTTCAAAGTTAGCTCTCTATTGGAACTGCTTATTCAGAACAGTCTCTAAGTATGTCTGACTGAACGGTGAGATGATGCCCCTTCGATGCAGAGACAAGTCAATGAGAGGCAGACCTGGTTTAAGGCAGGCATGAGGGTACAGCGTTGAGTCATCGTCTTCTCATGTGAACTCATCAGAGTCTAGAGCCACCTGTCACTTGATGTGATTTGAAAAGCTGTGTCCTCAAGTGTACTGCGGTGCCTGTATCAGCTCCACCCACATAAAAATTCCCAGGGCCGGAACAGACTCACTGAAGAGAATTTTAATGAGCTAAAAACATGTTGGGTACTGTTGTGCAGTTACAGAAGGAATTTGTACCTGGGTAGAGTCAGGATGTCACATTTTTGTGAACTTTGACTCTCTTAGGAGAATAAATCTTAATATTATAATTTAGCATTGGTGTGTAGATTAAATTGGGATCTGAGTTACATATATTGGAACCGTCAACGTATTATCTTTTCCTCGTCTTTGCTGTAATCCTGACTTTCACCTACACTCAAAGTTGGTCAACACAAGATACTCCTCTTAAACCTCTGACTTCAGCATGGCAGAAGGCAAAAGGCAAGCAACATGTGCAGCTCTCAAATAATGCAGTAAAAATGACAGCAGTTCTCACTGCAGCCCCTGTGAAGAGGACTGAGCAAACGACAATCGAGCTAATTGCAGGGTCCCCGTCAAGGCACTGCTCGGTCACTGTTTACTACTAAATGCTTGTGTCAGACCAGCCATGCTTGTCATGCGGTATTAGCATCCTTTAAGGGCATTTATGACTCCAAGATGCAGGGAATCTTTTAACAGATCAGCACAGCCCCAATAAAATGGCTTGTGACCAAACTTCAAAGGATCATTAGGATAAATTTGAACTGGAAGCGGAGAGCACAAGACGGCTTGGATGCCCAAGCCCTGTCATAGCAGCTTGCATTGACTGATACAGATCACAGCCGTATCTATGTGTACATCTCTGTATCTGTCTTCACACTTGCGTACATATCTGCAGTGCAGATTTAACTCCCTACCATCATTACAAGATCTAAATTATTTTCTGATCTTAATGACATGCATTCTTTCCATGCTTCTTTCTGATAAGCGAAAGGAGAAACTTCCCATGTGCTTTCCCCATTTAAAGTGTGCAATAGTCTTCTCTGGAAGTTCATTTAGCCTTGTAACACCTCCAACAATTCAGTTGTATCAGCTTCTGTGGTTCCTAAGGGAGTATGAACCAAAACAACAATGTGGTAGTGCCTCCCTCTTACCTAATTTGCTAAGGTTAAAGAGATAGCGAGATAGCAATAGCACTTGCATGAGAAATTAGGGCTTTCTTTTGCGGATGGCAGGAATGGTTTTCAAGGCTTTGGGGTGCAGCAGATGAGCCCACAAAAACTGCAGAGTCTGAAAAGAGCTCATAGGACAGATGTATCACCTCTGCTGCTAAAAACGTATCATTGGGAGGCTGAAATAGTGAGTGGGCAAATATAAAATACAAACTTTTTCAATTGTGGAGCACAGCCTCAATCTCGAAGAGGATGCTGTTCATATGTGTGCATGTCAGTGTGTGCATGTGTATGCATGTGTTCCATGGCACACACACAGTCAAAGGGTAACTGGTAAAGTAGGTTCTGTCTTTGCACCTTGTGGATCCTGGGGATCAGCCTCAGGGAGTCAGGCTTGGTGGCAAAGGCCTTTGCCTGCTGAGCCATCTCATCAACACAACAGAGCACAACCCCTTCAAGAAGAAGCCTCTTTTGTGTATTTTGTGTGTGACACTAGAATGACGCTGTATTAGAAACAATGTGTCTTAGGAGTGTGACACTCCTTTGCTAGTTATCTTTATATTAGAACACAAATATCTTAGACATGGTAATATCATAGGAGGAACATTGCTAATAGAAAACCTTAGCAGTAAATAGCAATAGTCATATTGATACCAATACAGTGGGTATCATTTTCATTTTTTTGGCATTTTGTTTATTGTTTTTCAGGTAGATTATAATTTATGTGTGGCTAAATGATGACTCTCCAAATGACAGCATGCTAGCAGTTAGGGGAAATTTTGGGGACTGTATTTTCAAGTAGAAAATGTTCCCCATGCTCTGTTCAGAGACTATTTCAGCTTTTGCTGTGGTCATTACTATATGGCAATAATGGTGTCTCAGACATGTAGAGATGGATGAAGAGCGGCAACTGTTACTTCTCATTCTCTTTAGATGTCACTTGGGGTTTTCATCTGTATTTTTATTTCTATATATTTCCGTAACAAAGAGATAGTATTTTAAACCAAGAAAAGCAAACTTTATCAAAATATAACACAAATTGAAACCTATTATTTTTTACATGAACTATAATGTTCATGCTCATCTTTGGAAATATAATGAATGCTTGTCATAGAAACTAATGGTAAGATTTATTATTAATATAATTATAAATATAGTTTCCAATATTACATGTAGTTATTTCTTGATACTGTAGAGTATCTCTTCATGATATGTTTTTGCTACAGAGATATAAAATAGTGTTTTGTTTTGTTTTTGAGACAAAGTCTTATGAAGCACAGTCTGACCTGAAATTCACTATGGTGCAGAAGACAGCTGATTCCCGATTCTCCTACCTCCACCTCCCATCCGGGATTACAGGCTTAGGTCACCACGCCTAGTTTATGCAGGACTGAAAAGAGACCCCAGGGCTTTGCTAATGCTGGACAGACATTAGACGAGCTACTTCTGCAGTCCTCATATATGATGCCTTGATTACAAGTATGTTGCTTTTAATGTTTTGCTAGAGTGTAGAAAATGTCTCCCAGAAATGTCTTTAACTCTTAGTTAATCGTGTGAAAAATCTGCCATCCCACCGGTCACCCCTGGCTTTTGTATCTTGGGGGTGATATCTTCTGGGTCTACTTTATGATACCTTGCTAAGGAACACCATTTAACCTGCCAGGTAACTGAGTGTGCCATATGGCTTAGTGACATTCAGGAATAGCAGAAAGGATTCTTCTTCTTCAAACGGAGGGCATAGTGGGTCTCTGTGATTAACATTAACTATGGGACTCTCCATTGCTTTTCAAATTGCACTGCACCGTGAGTCCTATTCCCCCTTTACTTTTAAATCGTTGCTCTTTAAGTTTGGAGAGTTCTCTGAAAACGGTACCCTGTGTCATCTGAACTAGAGGAAGTGAAATAATGCTCCTTCCTTGGCTTTGGTCGGAGTTCTCACGGTTCAGTGGTGTGAAGGCAGCTTTAGGTTGGAGAGACAGAGTCCTAAGGTCAGCTCGAAAGCTGTCTCATCACCTGCATTTGCTTCCTCACCTGGGCATTCTCCTGTCTCACACAAAGTTCAAAATTCACCATGTCTAAAAATCGCCTTGTGGGTGAGTTCTCTATCCCACCAGAGCTCCTGATTCGTGGAGATCCAGGGTGGAGCTGCCCATGTGGGATTCTAAGAAGTCCATGGTTGACCTTGGGGATGCTGTTGGTCCCAGGCCTGCAGCTGGAGGGTAGCTGCTTCACAAGGGGCTCTCAGGAAGTGCTTCCCTTATAGAACATGCTCCTAAGGACATGAGTAAGTGATTGTAATTTCCAATCAACGTGGCAAAAGACTACAATAAACACGCCAACTCTCGGAAGGAGCTGTGATTCACACTGACGTGGGAAACGCAGGAGGTATGATAACTAATATGTAGAGACGAGTAGATGACTTCACATAGGGAAACAGGACGAGCAGAGACAACTTGAACCACACAGTGTCTGCAGTATTAGATGCTAAAGAGATACCTATGGATTGCTCAAGAGTGCCTTCCTATCTGCTCAATGTTTTCAGCAATGCACACTCAGAATTGTCAACCTGCTTCTTTACACCCAACATTATTATCTTTTCCCCCCACTCCAGTTTAATCTGAATTTATTCTTTCCGGAAGGCAGAAGAAAAGCTACGAGCATAAATGGCCCTGCTTTCAAATGTGCAATGATTAATTATCATCTTTAATATGCAAGACACATTCCTTGTGAAATCAACATATGTCTACATGCTACTCAAATAAGTAATTGAAAAGTTCAGCAAATTCAGTCACTTGGCACCATGTAATTAGAAAAAAAATAGATTTTTTTATGCTGAATTTAGTCAAATTGAGACACACGGTGCTATTAAAATTTTTGTTCCTTAACTCTAAGATGGTGTGGTTTTCAGAATGAGGACTGTCCACAGGTGAGGTATTGGTAATGCCACAGATTGTTTTGTTGTTTCAGAAAAATCTATTCTTTATGTAACCCACTTCTGCTACTTTCTATAAGCACGATATTCATACTTCAGTTAAAATAATCATTGATATGCAGTAGCCTATCTCTTGAATGTTCCAAGTTACCTACCTGATTAAAGAAACTGATCTTAGTTGGTTTCTTGCTTAGTCAACCGATAGAAAGATAAACCTGCTTCTGAGGAATAGCACCAGGTGGGTGCTGATGGTTTTGGCATGACCTGCTCTGGAACGTAGAGTGTGCTGCCAAGAAGCCCAATGTGAGTGATTCAGAGCCTTCTTCCTGGCTGATAAGTTGTGTGACAATTTTAAAATATTGGATTCAGGAGGTGGGGGAGATAGCTTAGTGGGTAAAGTGTATGCTTGGCAAGCATGGGGACCCGAGTTCAATCCCCAGAACCAAAGTTTATAAGCAAAAGGCCTGCAATGGGGAGAGAGAGACAAGTAGCTCTCTGTGGGCATGCTGGCCAACTAGTCTAGCCTACTTGGCTAGGCTGATAGGAGACCTTGCCTCAAAAGCAAAACAATGTAAACAGCCCAAACCAACCAGCCAGCCAGCCAGTCAGCCAGTCAACCAACCAACCAACCAACCAACCAACCAACCAACCAACCAACCAACTTGAAAGTGGTTAGCACCTGAAGAACCAAAACCAAGACTATCATTTGGATTAAATACATGTGAAGGACAACCCCTCATACACACACACACACACACACACACACACACACACACACACTGACCTTTATACACTAAGCATTGCCTTCTGAGGACCCTGATAAATGCTTTATCGACTATTTATACAGTTCTAATAGAACTGATTTTATCATTGTAAGTGACTTTTATAAGGGATATAGTCATTGTGAGAATCAGGAGGTCACTTTGCTTTTTAAAACGTGTAGGCTACTAAATTGTGAACATCTATCTTAACTCTACAGGTCTTTTCTTTTTTTTGAGACAGGAGCCTGCTATGTAGGTCTGGCTGGCCTAGAACTCACTATGCAACCTAGGTTGGTATTGAACTTATGACAATCCCCCTGTTTAAGCATCCTGAAGGATGAGATTACAGGCATGAGCCACAATGCTTGGCTTTTATTTCTAAGATTTTTGATCAAATTAGGTGGAGACTGCTTGTTTGTTTCTTGGTCACTCTGACTGGAATAATCACACAGAAACTGCTTGGCCTATTAGCTCATGCTTCTTATTAACTAATTCTTACATTTTAAATTAACCCATTTTTTATTAATCTGTACATCACCGTGAGGCTGTGGCCTACCAGTAAAGTTTCTGGGGCATCAATCGCCTTCAATAACTACATGGCATCTTTTTGACTCCACTTACTCTCTTTCTATATCTCTGTTAGGATATCCCACATGACTTTACTCTGATAAGCCATTGGCTGAAACAGCTTTGTTTATCAACCAATAAACAACACATATACAGAAGGATATCCTACATCACCTCCCATT
Organism: Microtus pennsylvanicus; assembly: GCF_037038515.1. NCBI lineage: Eukaryota > Metazoa > Chordata > Mammalia > Rodentia > Cricetidae > Microtus > Microtus pennsylvanicus. The sequence continues at coordinate 123,837,825 of NC_134582.1, forward strand.
TTTTATCTAAATAAAAAGGAAGGCTTTAACTTTAACATAATAAAATTACATATGACAAAACAGGTATCAAGCAAGAACTATAGTTACAATATTTAATCTATTTGTATTTGACAAATTAAGGAAAATTTTCTGTCGTCTATCCTGTCTTTGTTAGTCTAAAGTTTTCTATCTAATTTATCTTTTATTATAACTAAGGAAAACTATAACTATCTGTCTTCAACTCCTTAGAGATATAATATTACCTAACTAAACAGGAAGTGTATTGTAAGCAGTTTCCAAAGCTCTAGAATTTACAGAGACATCTCACTGCCTGGACAGTCACCCAAAGTTCTTCTGTAACATTGGAGCATCCATCTTCAGCCTACAGGACCATAATATCTGGCAGACCTTTCCATGAAGCAAGAAATTTGAAGATCTGTTCTGCCTTGTAATGGCAAAGTTCATCAATTTCTTTTTTGTGTGTCTTGAAAAATGTCTGGCAGTTTCTTTCTGTAAGGCAGGAATCCTGAAGGACAATCTCATCTTTTGGAAAGTTTGGCAGTCACTTTTCTGTGGGTCCTGCATGTCCAGTTCATACATCATACCATCAAACAATCCAGGCAAGAACAAGTTTTTTTTTTCTTGCCCAAATGTTAGCCTTGTCATATTGAAGGCAAATTTCATAATAAGTTTCTTCAATGCTCATCAACCTTTCTGAAGTAATTGGTGCTGCCAGAAGCAGACATGCCTCACTGTCAAGAAAAGTTTAAGTTCTTAAAACATTTAAAATACCATATTCTGTAGGTTTTTAAAAGGTTTGAAGATTACCTATTCATCTGAAATATATCTCTGTACATTTAGAAAACCTAATTAACATGACAACAAGTTTGATTATTATAGATAGCTATCTATTAATCTGTATTTTTTAAACTATACATTGCATTTTAAAATGAGCTTCACAAATACAATACCTTAAATAAGAGCAGAAATACATATACAGAGTGTAACAGCATCAACCTTAAATATAACAATAGATTAAGATCCATACCAATGTAAAATATTTATCTCTATATCATATCCCTTTTTCAAAATAGAATTTACTGTGACCATTAGTCACAATCAACCTCTTTTAAATGAAAATAATTATTTTAAATAATATTTTGAATTTGAGCATAGACTTTTAGACTACTTTCTGCTGATTAGGGACACTGTTAATTAGGTCTTTTATGGGATATCCTGTGTGGCTACTCCATCTCAGCCATCAGTCCTGAAGCTGCTTTGGATATTGTACCACCAACTTTCCTTTAGGGTGTCTTGTTTGATCAAACCATATTAGCATGGAAAGAATCCACAAGTTCTTATCTTCTGTGGAAACAAAAGCAGAACCTCTTTTCCAAACAACATATCCTTGAGCTCAAATTATAAAGTCAAGATACCTTTAAAATATATATGTTGGTTTAGTTTAGCAGCCTCCACAATCAAATGTCTCTCTGCAGTCAAAAAATTCAAATAAAACACAATAGTATATGTAATCCAGACTCCCTTATGTATTTTCCACCTTTATGTGTCTTTTTAAAATTACTTTTTAATCTTTGTCTGTCTGTACTCTTTTTTATTACTTTTATTGTCTCTTTAAAGACTTTGTTTTATTTTTTAACTATCTATACTCGTTTTTTTTCTCTCTTCCAAGCCTATGTACATTGATCCAACACAGTGACCCATTCAGAGGTTGTTTTTTATATGAACCTGTCTTTATTGCTAATCTGTAATCATTTTTTGACCAGGAGCACTTTTTTAAAAAAAATGTTAAGTGGACATGGCTAAGACCAATGTTTGTTCCATCTACTTCAACATGGAGCACTTTTTAAAAAAAATGTTAAGCGGGCATGGCTAGGACCAATGTTTGTTCCACTACAAACCAGGAAGTTGGATCTTAAAGAAGCTGTGCATTTTTTTGCCGCTAACACTGAGTCAGGAAGACTTAAAGACGCTACCAGCACGCAAAGTCTATCTGAAAAAATGAGGCTACCAAGAAGCTGTGCTTAACTCTCTTCTTTTGTGCCTAGAGTTCCTTTCCAAGCTCTCTCAGTTTTTATGTGGGTGTAATTGCCCCATATTGGGTGCCATTTGTAGACAGAGACTGCTCACTCATTTCCTGGCCACTCCAATCTGAATAATCACACAGAAACTATATTAATTATAACACTGTTTGGCCTATTGTCTCAGGCTTTTTATTAACTAACACTTGCACCTTAAATTAACCCATTTTGTTAATCTGTATATCACCATGAGGTTGTAGTCTGCAAGTCAAGGTTCGAGGGCATCTCTCTTCTTTGGCAGCTACTTGGCATCTCTTTGACTCTGCCTACTCTCTTTCTATATCTCTGTTTGGATTTTCTACCTGGTTCTACTCTGCTGAGCCATTGGCCAAAAATGGCTTTATTCATCAACCAATAAACACAGCACATATACAGGAGGACATTCCATACCAATTATGACTAATATATTCTTTTAAAAATGAAGATGTATTGATAAAATGAAAGGTGATAATAGCAAAGAGATGAAGAACATAGGCAAGTATTGAATGCATCGTATCTACCATCCAGTTCAATATTATGGATACATGAATAAGATTTAGAACATATTTTAGTAAATGTTAAATGCATGGTTGATTGATACAGATTTTTTCTCACCATTTTTTATGATGTTGATATATTTTTTAAAAAGTAGTATCCAGGCAGTTGTGGCAATGCCCTTAATCCCAGCACTCGAGGCAGAGGCAGAGGCAGAGGCAGAGGCAGAGGCAGAGGCAGAGGCAGAGGCAGAGGCAGAGGCAGAGGCAGAGGCAGAGGCAGAGGCAGAGGCAGAGGCAGAGGCAGGTGGCTCTCTGTGAGTTTGAGACCAGCCTGTTCTACAAAGCAAGTTCCAGGATAGCCAGGGCTATTAAAACCTTGTCTTGAAAAACCAAACCAAATAGTCTGTGTAGTCTGTGGTGTGTGTGTGTGTGTGTGTGTGTGTGTGTGTGTACTTTCAGAAGGTAGGGGAAAATGTTGTGTTGTGTTTTATCACTCTCTTCCCTTGAGACAAGGTCTCTTATTGATCTCGAGCTAGGCTGGTGATCAGCAAGCCTCATGGGTCCTCCTGCTTTCTCCCCACAGGCCTGTATGACCATACCCAAGGGTTTTAAGGTGGGTGCTGGGATTTAAACCTGGGTCCTCATACTTGCTCAGTAAGCTCCCTTAACTGTACCACCTACCCAGCCATGACAATAATATTCTGAAAACATTAAAAATGAAAATTTTTTAAGCACTAGAGAGCCTGAGGTGGAAGGACTTTTGATTGAGTTTAAGAGAAAGCTGAATTACTTAGTGAGAGCCCAGCTTAAAACACCATAGATGTGCCACTTGGCCAAAGATTGAATCATTCCTTAAACTAACTTAGAAAGTCAACTACATCACCACACTTTAGACACATAGTTCAAGCCCTAAAGTAATTTTACTTTGAACTTGGTAAAATTGCTACAGTTCTCTAAAAAGAAAAAAAAATTAGTGTGGGGATCGATAGATGAAGATATCCATTACAGACCTCTAGTTTTTACATTTGAATGCACAGTTCAGTGTGAACACTCTTCTCTCGCTGATGGCTGTCAATTATAGAGAAGCTTCAAGATCTGTTGCACGCTCATGCTTAACGTGCCTGCACACTAACACGATGAGTAAGTGGAAATCAGGGCCTTGGATGAGTGCGTTTTTCCAGTTTAATTCCACGCTTTTACTTGTTGAGATAAAGAGCTCTGTTGATTCTTGCCTGTGAACGAGTCTGTGAGCTTTTAGAAACACGAGGGGCATTCCAGCATTTTGATTTATCTAGGGAATTCTCAAATGGGGCAAAAGTGGGTGCCATTATGATTGCCACAGCCAGGTGTGCGCTTGCCTTCTGTAGGGAAAGCATCAGAACAGGGCATGATATTGCTGAAAGTCCTCAATGCCATCAGTCTTTAGTGACAGGAAATATTTGTCATGTTGTTTGTTCTGGTTTGAATGAGAAGCGTAGCGCTCCGGGGAGGCTTCATTTGATCTATCGTATTCACTTACTTTGTGTTAATTTTGCTAACTACCTTGCCCTCCAGCTTAAGACAGAGTGGGTTTGCCTGTAGTGGACCCCATGTCTCCTCATCATTGTGTCAGAGCCTGCTCGTTAGGAAGACTGACACCTGCACCTTGATGAAATTGTCCAGGTCTGTCCAGCTCTTTACTTAGGACAGTAATTCTCAACCTTCCTAATGCTTCGATCCTTTAATACAGTTCCTTGTGTGTGGTGACCCCCAATTATAATTTTATTTTGTTGCTACTTCATAATACTAAGTTTTCTACTGCTATGAATCATAATAAAAATATCTGATATTCAGGATATCTGATATGCGACCCCCAAAGGGGTCATGACCCATAGGTTGAGAACCACTGACCTAGATAGAATGATAGATAATGCTGTGTAGGTTGACAGGCAGGTGCATCTGACTGCACCATCAGCAGAGTGAACACTTGGAGATAACTTTCTGGTAAAATAAAGAATTCTATGAAGACAATTTTCAACCTCTGTCGCCATACGGAAATGGCAACATTGAAAATTGCCAGTTGGATTATTCTTATTAAAACTTTTGCCAGGTGTGGTGGTATGTGCCTTTAATCTTAACTCTCGGAGGGGAAAGGCAAGTAGATTTTTGTGAGTTTGAGGCCAGTTTGGTCTACAGAGCAAGCTGCAGGCTAGCTGGAGCTACATAGTGAGACTGTCTCAAAACAAAACCAATGGAAGAAGCAAGACCAAAAAACAGAAACAAAACAAATGTCAGGCTTCACGTGTTGGAAAGCTTATGCCAGTTCTTGCCAACGTTCACTGCTGCACACTGTCTTCCTTAATTTTCCTGCTCTGAGGCTCCTGAAGATACAAAAAAGCCGAAGAAGCCTGTCTAACCTTTTGACATTTTGATACAATATCGTCATCTATGAAGTTCACACCAGAGAAGCACACAATCAAATTACAAAAAGAAAAAAAAACATGCAAAAAGTATCTCATAATTTTTTTAAGTAAGTTGTGACTTTTGGGGGGATGGTTCAAGACAGGGTTTCTCTGGGTAGCTTTGGCTGTCCTGGAACTCGCTCTGGAAGTTGTGATTTTTGTGTTTGGTTACATTCATAGCTATGCTGGAGATCATGGTGTGAGCTTTGCTCAGTGTTGGAGAGGCTGCGGATCTTTGGAAAAGGCAAAAGAAAGAGAAGAGAAACACCGGTCTGCACACAGCACGTCTTTTAAATCCAATTTCCTTTATCTCCTGGCATTATGAACTAAGTCCAGTTTTGAATCACTGTCATACATAATAACAGTCTGGTTTCTGAATTTATAGTGTCTAGTCCTAGGGGGTTAACTATGCCGGCTGAGGAAATGGATATATATCAGTCAACCAATCAGCTCTAAAGTAAGGTTTCCTTATTCTACAGAGCCCACAAAAATGGTATTAACAGGGGCTCTTAACTTGGTTCACCAGGAAAAAGATTGCATATAACTCATCATTTGTATAGAAGTCACTGTCTCGTGGTCATGCTTTAGACAGCCATTTCCTTTCTCCAAGTCTTTCAGGAAAGCACTTTGTGCTAACTGGTTGTTGAAGTGGAGCGCCTCTCTGAACACTTCATCTTGGGGATGTTTCCTGACTTGCATCTGACAAGCGTTATGCGGCAGATGTCTTCTGAAGGCCAGGAGTCCGACCCCGCTTTCGAGCCAGTCACAGAAGAAGAGGCAGACTCGAGTTCCTCATGGTGCGCTGGATCAAATGTAGAGAAGGCAGGTACAAGGCATTCTGGGAAAATAAGACACTGCCTGTCCTTCTTCAGAGACTCAAGGACAGTTTTCTACTGAGAAACTGAGTCTTGGGGAGATGGAATTAGTCAGATCAGTCAGAGTAAACCACGGGCTTAGAGTGTAAGAGTAGGTGGGTGCTTCTTTTGAACTCACAACCTGGAAGCAAAAGAAATCCAGGACTATCTAGTTTAGGCTGTATAGCAATGAATCGGCTAATGCTCTGTGCAGGCTAGCTTCATGAACACCTTATCCACACGGTCTCATTTATGGCCATCAATTCTCTTCCCTCCCCTTCTGTCTCCTCCCCTTCCTCCCACCTTTCCCCTTCCCATCTTTTCTCTCCTTTCCCTTCTCCTTCCTTCTTCTCTCCATTTTTAAAATTTCTCCTTTTGCCTCCACTTATGCCTCAGAATTACCTTCGTTTTTATCTCATGCAGGGGTGTTGCTGCTCACATTCCTAGTTCACCTTCTGATCACAGGGACCTTCATCCTAACAATCCTAACAATCTCCAGAAGACCCTCTGCAGCTGTCTGTTTCTGTTCGCGGGCTTACAGTACCACCTTAGTAGCTTTGAGTGCTGGGGGGATTGGTTCACTAACACACACGCACGCATGCGCACACACGCGCGCACAGAAAAGCGGGAGAGAAAGAACAACAGAAGATGAGTTGGACTTACTTGCCATGAATTTGACAAAGATCTTTCTCTATTTTTACATTTTTTAAAGCTGGCACACAAAATAATGGCAATCATTATGGTCTTTTCATACATATATGTCATTTTATTTTTGCGACAATTTTTTTTAGTACTAAGACTGATCTTTTTGTTCCTCAATTTTTTTAGCTGTTTATTTAGCTAATTTTATACTTTTCTTGGCTTTTAAGAGGGATCACCCCCCCCCCCCAGGAAATGCAGCCTAGCTGTAACCTACCTCCTACTTTTTTTTTTTCTTCAGAATCTCTCTTTGTCAACCAGGCTGGTCTCAAATCCCCAATCCTCTGGTCTCAAACACTTTTTATCTCATAAACATTTTTATGCAGCTAAGATTTGTTTAAGCAAATATCAAGGGGGAAAGAAGAACAGAATATGTAACCAGCAAGACAGCAATATTGCCTCTGTTCCCTGGTGAAGACAGCAAGAGAGTTATTGTGGGCAGTGACTTTCTGGTTTCACACAAAGCCCCAAACATGGCCATTACCAAAGTGGTGGGGATGGAAGGAGGGAGAGGGACAGAGAGGAGGGAGAGACAATTCCTTCCAAAGGGGTTGGTCCAGCTAAGCCCAGGTCTTGGCATCACTGAAGGTAGAGGATCCTGCATGCTAATCTTTTCACATACACGAGTCCAAGGCCAGTGCTTACAGAATATAATTCAGGACCCCAGATTCTTTCCTTCCCTGGAGAGCTCACATGGTTCATGTGAGCAAGCACGGTTTATTTCCGGGCTGTCGTTTGTAAAATGATCAGAATGAAGGCCACTCACTATTCCAGAGTACTTACTCTCCAGGCATTCATTCTCTTGGAAAATTCTGGAAAATTTGGAAAAACAAATCAGGTCTTCCCTATGAGGTATCTTTTTTTTTTTTTTTTATTAAGCTCCACTGACAGCGTTTTTTAACTGGTGACTTTGGAAAACAACAGAAGTAATTGCTTGCAAAGAATAAAAACAACACCATGCAGTACCTGTCAATTTAGGCATATAAACACAGCTAATTGCATGTGACTTTTGCAAGCACAGTCTTGTTTAAGTGCTGATCCTTTCTCTCCAGGTGGCACCCCTAAGAGATGGCTGGTCAGAGTGCAGTCTTCCTGTTGTGTGGAGTCCTTGCCAGTCCATGTTGTTCCCTGAATTGGTGCCATGTGGTCCTTGATCCTTGTTCTCGAGAAGCACATCTTCTCCAGTCCACCATGAACTGAGGTCTGTCATGGTGGGATAGAGATTACTCTCTTTCCCCCCAAGGATTCAAGCATTCAAGTCACTAGAAATGCTTGTTCCGCACTCCATGTAAAGGTGGCCTTAGCCTCCACTGCCCTTGGCTTTCTATGGTTAATCTCTTGTTTTGAGCCATTGTCTCGTTTCAAGGCTGTGTTTTCTTTTTGGCAACAGGTAGTAATGGCTACTCTTAGGTTTTCTGAAACTGCAGGGCCATGACTTGTCCAACTTTCTTGGCCACAACTCAACTCCCAGAAAGAAATTTGTTTAATATTGTGTCCAGCACATATAGACGCAGACAGACAGACACACACACACACAAAGTTTCTTGCAACAATTAAACCCTCCTGTACAAAATAGACCTATACCTTATTTTATTCTTCTGTTCTTTCCTCTTCCCTTCCCCTTCTTTCCCTCTTCCTCCTTTCTCTCTTTCCTTCCCCTTCCTCTTTTCTTCTCCCTTCCCATGTAAGTTTGAGCTCTCGGTTCGCACATGAGCCAATGGCCCACATACTGCAAAACACTTCTCTCAGTGTTTAGTGACTAATTCTCAGGCCTCTGCCTCTAACTAGGTTGATTAATTTCTCACACTGCTAAGGCACTAAAGGTTTATGTCTTCCTCCAGGTTCCTAAACCCCCAAAGGCCAGCGTTATCAGTTGCCCGAACCTCCTTGGATATAAAGGGATTAGTTAAACCTTCCAGATCTTTCCATGATAGGAAGTGGTATTGCCCACCCAAAATGCTTTCCTTTTGACTTAAGTCTAGGAGAGGAGCACAGCTCAAACCATTTGCTAATTTAGCTTCCTTTGCCTCAGACTCTGTCATTTGATGAAGCTCTGGCCAATAGGAAACGAGATGAGGGTTTCTGGGAAAATTTTTCTTTTTTTGACACAGGAACTGCTGCTACCTAGCCTTTAGGCAGCCATTTTGTAGCCACAAGGCAGGAGATGTGAGGAAGAAGGTCTCCCAGTTAAAAGTCATTGAGCAGTTCCTGTAGAGAGAGCCTAGACTCTCTCTTGGCAGCAGTGAGCAGCAGCTACGGATGGTTTTCCAGAGACTTCTGGTTATGTGAGAAAAATGTGATAGTGAACATTGATTGTTAACTTGACAGGATCTAGAGTCACCTGTGAGACAGACCTCTGGGTGTGTCTGAGATTGAACTGACTGAGAAAGGAAGCACCCCAAGTGCGAGTCATGAGCCCGGGAGAAAGAGGACTGAGCACGGGTATGTGTGAACTTCTGCTTCCTGTCTCTGGACAAGATGTGAGCAGCTGCCTAGAACCCCTGCAGCCAAGCCTTCCCCCCAGGGTGCACTGCATCCTCCAGAACTATCATCTGAAGGAGTCATAAATCCTTAAGCCGTTTTTTTTTTCAGGAATTTGGTCACAACAATGAAAAATGTAGCTCGTAACACTTTAACTTTTCATACCACAATTGTTCTAACCTATAGTCAAAGGCACCATTGAATTTCTTTTCAAATTTTGAATTTCTCTGTCTGTCTTTTTTTTTTTCTGATGAAGCTTTGATGAGTACAAATTACTATGATGCTCACCCCAAGTGTCACTAATTAGAGGCAAAGCTACTTTAGAGTAATTACTAATGAAAGTACATTGATATTATTCCATATGATCCCCTCGTGTGAGCAGTTTGTTCTCCTCCCTGTCCCAACAGGGTTCAAAGGTTTTGAGAATTGCCAGTCTGTCATTTTTTCCCCACAGGGTCCAAGGACTAAATAGCCCTGGCTTCTAGAGAATTAGGGCTAATTCTCTAGAATGTGCACTTGCGAATGTGTGGTGTTTGTGTACTTCCTTGTAGGCCAACCACAAATATCGCTCTTCAGGACAGCATCCACCTTGGTTTTTGAACAAGATGCTTCATTGGCCTGTGACTCGTTGATTTAACTTGGATGCTTGGCCAGCAATCCCAAGGGGTCTGTCCATCCCTGCCTCGTCCAGCTCAGGGACAGCAAGTGTAACCACCATCCCGCCTTTGTCACACAGGTTCTGGGGATCAAACGTGGGGGTCCTCAGGCTTGTGTGGCATCCATTTGCCCAGTGAAATATCACCCCTCCCCTGATACTGCCAGTCTCTAATGGCTCTTTTAAGTTGGCTCTTCACCTTCATGTTTTTTATTGTTGAAATGTCCCAGGGCTGAGAAACAGGGTAGACGGCTCATGAGGCTGAACTTGTCTTCATTTGGAGATTCTTCCTGATTTTCTCTAGGATAAGAAAAAAGCAACTTTCCCCAGAGCGGTTAAGAGGTCTTTTTCACTCAGGAGGAAGAAACAGATTCAATGAGTGGAGCTGGAGCTGGTGAGGCTCTTAGAGCTTAGCAAGGGCAATGACTGCTGTTTTTGCTTCCGGTCTCTCAGGCCAGTTTGTTGAGAGCACGAGTCTCTTTTGTGCACCTAGGACACCCTTGACTTTTGTGGCTAAGGATGAGCAAAGTTAGGTAGTACATACATGATAAGGTTTCTGAAACTTTTTCCCTCCCAACCTCTTTTTGCCTGAGAATTTTTTACATGGTCCTGGGTATGTAGACATATAAAATAGATAGTAAAGATCTACTGATAATAAGCCATAAAGAAATTTATCTTAAAGCAGTTCTTTAATATATATACCACTTTTCCAACAATGATGAAAGCAAATTTGTGTATGAATGAGATGAACTCACACGTGCCAGTTTAGTTTTACACAAAGAATTAAATCTTGACTAAATATTTGATGTTATTAATGTTATGATGTCATTAACATTTTCCAGAGTTCACTTGTATGGAGGAGGCCACTTGTTGGTTCACAGCTGCTCAGACTCCCGAAATAATCACACAGAAATTATATAATCTAAATCACTGCTTGGCCAATTACTTAAGCATATTGCTAGCTAGCTCTTACATCTAGAATTAACCCATCTCCATTATTTTATATTTTATCATGAGGTTCATGGCCTACTGGCAAGGTTCCAGTGTCTATCTCTAGTGGGGCTACATGGCTTCTCCTCTAGTCTTCTTTATTTTCTCCCAGCATTCAGTTTAGTTTTCCCCGCCTACCTCTATTGACTGCGTAGGTCCAAGACAGTTTTCTTTACTAACCAATGGTATTCACAGCATACAGAGGGGAATCCCACATCATTGACTGGTATTTTATTTTATAGTGTTGAATACAGAGAATGCCACTTTGCATAAATAATATAAAACTGGTGGGCATATATTTAGGCCATTCCCGAATGGTTGGAAATTCTTACTACCCCAAGCCCAAATTCCCTAAATGACTCACTTTGGTACTCATGCTATCAACTGAAATGGCAATTTTAAAAAATTAACCATCCTAACACAGCACAATCTAAAGATACACTGGACTTACACTTCCAGACTAAGAAATGATGGTAAGATACAGTAAGTCTTTGTTTCCCATAATGAAACCACAACCTTGTGTAGAAGCAGAAATGTGTGTTGACACTGCAGTTCCGAACATCCAACACTCTGGGATCTGGGAAGAAGTGCTTTGGTCAGAGGTCACTGGTGTTGTGTGCATGGCTTAATGACATGCAGAGTGTGAGCTTCACTGCAGCCTTGGCTCTGGACACACAACACACACTTTCCACTCTGCATGTTGTTATGCCATGCATGCAACATGGGTGAATACACCAACACACCCGGATTCGTTGTGTATCTGATTTTGAGCTTGTTCCTGGTTGTACTTCTAGATTGTTCCCTACCTCCAAATTCACTTACGTGACGCCATGCATGGGTTTCATACCTCAGTTTTAGAAGCCGGGGACTGTGTCTAAGAGCAACGTGATGGCAGGCACAGAAGTCACTTAAAATGTCTAGGAATCACATTTTCAAAAGTGAAATGAAATGGGTAAATTGAAGAAGAAACATAAATATTCTCCTACATGATATAGGTGTAGGGTAGGACCTCCTGAATGTGTTTTATTTATGGCAACATAATTAACACTTGATTTCAACTCAAACTGTAAAACTTACTGAGCAATTTGCATTCTTTTCTTTGATACAAAATTGTGTGTGCAGCTGACATTTACAGCGATGGCACAGCTTATCTTAGCTGATCGCTTTTTAAAATTATTTTTAAAATAATTATCATTTAACTAAATATTTAAATTGATTATTACTTTAAAATTCTTTTTAGGAAATAGCAAATGGCTGTACTTCAAATGCTTCAGATAGCCACCCCTGGCTAGTGCCTACTTTTCTGAGATGTGCTTGAACTTTTTTCTCTACTTGATCTTCAGAGGCGGCTCCCTTCTCTTGTCAACTTAGCCCCTTCTGTCCTCATCTGTCCCCACCCTGTAGCTATTGTCAAAGGAACAATACTCTTGAGACAGACTCTGCATCTACTGTCCACAGGAGACATTTCCCACGATGTCAAGGCCACTGTGTTTAGAGAGCCTGTGTTGACTTCGCTCTTTTGTTTTGATTTGGGTCAGAGAGATTACTGTGAAAAGCAGAGCCACTATGAGCTAACGGCTCATGCGAATCAGAGACCACAGACAGGTACTTAGAGTGCATATATCATACTAAGAACATGTACTTATAGGTCAGATAGAGTGGTGCACACCTTTAATACCAGCACTTGGGAGGCAGAGGCAGTAGATCTCTGGGTTCAAGGCTAGCCTGGTCTACAGAACTAGTTTTAGGACAGCCAGGGCTACACAGAGAAACCTTGTCTTGAACCCCACTATATATATATATGTATATATATAATATTATATACACAATATTATTTATCAACATGTTATTAGCATCATACATGTACTCCTATTCTTTTAAACTTCATATCACACATAACAAAGGTATTAGCATTATGTATGAAGTTAATGCATATGAAAATTATATTCCAAGTCAGGCCTGTTGTTAAATAACTGTTATTCCAGCTGAGACAGAAAGACCGAGAATTCAAGGCCAGCCTGGATTACAAAGTGATACCTGGTCAGACAAGGAGAGGTATCAGAGGAAAGAGCGGGAAGGGAGGGGTGGAGGGGGAAGTGAGAGGAAAGGAGGAAGAGAGAGAGAGAATATTCCACACGCACAAATGGAGAAAGAGACAGTTCAGATGCCTTTCAAGGGGCTACCAGTCCATTGAAGGTTACACACTTTCCCATCAGCATTTCTGAATGAAGTGATGGTGTAGCCAAGCATGGCAAATTCTAGTTCACGTTTCCAATGCAGACATATTTCCAGGAGAAACACAGACAAAAGTAAAATGGTTTTGAAATTGGAGTTCCTACACTACTGAAGCTCCCGAAGACGACGGTGTGGACAACCCAACCATGTGGGATGGAGAATATCGTCTGTGCTCTCATTCCAAAGGAAGGCCCCCCTTTTTGTTTGTGTGCTCTTATAAAAACTACATAAAAAGGAGATTCATTGGAAGAAATATATTTTTATTACATTTGACTAACTTCTGATCTGTTTCGCAAGCTGGCAATATGGCTGCTTTGAAGTCCTCAGGGAGCCTGCATTAATGAGCAGAGAGCGAGCAGATAAGGGTGATTTGTTGTTAGCATGCTCATTGTTCCTATCCCACAATGGACAGCAGTCATTGGCCCACTTTTCAGAGACCTTCTTGAATTGTCTGAACCTATGAACTTCCTGAAAGTCTAGCCATCAAGCTCCCATTAGGAGAATCAGTGGCTGCCTGGCTCAAGGACTTTAATTTTATCCCCTTTCTCAGCCCCAAAGCCTCCCCAAACCCAGGCTAATGCAACAGCTGGGTGTATTTCCTTACAAGAGGTCCTAAACAAGAAAGTTCTATACCAGCCACAGATCATACTTATAACTGGTCCAAATCACTTTGGAAGTTCCTTGTTCTATTAGTATTAGTTCAGAGAGCAGAGTGGAAATCAATCAATCAATCAATCTATCTATCTATCTATCTATCTATCTATCTATCTATCTATCTATCTACCTATCTATCCATCTATCTACTTATCTGAGACAGGATATCAAATATGTAGTCATTGGCCTGGAACTTAAAATATAGACCAGGCTGACCTTGAGCTCATAGAGATGCACTTGCCTCTGCTTTCCAAGTGCAGAGACTAAAGGCAGGAGCCACTACCATACCTCACCAGAATGGAATATTCTTAAGAAAAATAAGTTTAAAAAGAAAACAGAAAGTTAGTTGGCATACACCTGTAATCACAGTTCTTGGGAGATGGGAACAGGAGACTTATGAGTTCAGTGTTATCCTAGGATATATCCTAAGCAGTTTAAGGTCAACCTGGCCTACTTGAGACCCTGTCTCAAACAGTGACAACATTAAAGAAGAACTATGGGGGCATGGGAGAGATGTCCCCCACCCCTTGCCTGTAGGTGGTGGGAGAATGGGCCCTGAGTGCGAAAGAGCTGCCACTGCTCCTCACCAGCTACAGCAATCAGGAGAGCGGCCACCAGGTCACTTGCCAGGAGAGATGGCCCCACCCTTCACTACCTCTGGCAGATGGGAAGACTAGCCCTTGCCCCCTACTCCTGCCTGGGTAGCATGAGAAAGCTGACCCCAGAGGTGTGAAGGCAGGAGAGTTGGCCCCAGCCCTTACTGGGGTGTTGTGGGAGAGCTGGTCCCACCTCTCGTCTGCTGCAGCACTTGGGAGAGCAGCCCTGTACCTTGCCTGGGCAGCATGGTAGAGCTGGCCCTCGGGTGAGCTGCCCTCGCCCCTTGCCAGGACCTTGCTGGAGAGGTGGCCCTTGCTGGCCCTGGTGGCATGGGTGCAGGTGAGCAGGCCTTGAGACTGAACCTGTGAGCTTGGGAGAGCTGGTCCCACCCCTCACCTGGGCAGAGTGGGAGAGCTGGTCATGTTGGTGCAGGCCGAGGAGGGCAGAAGCACAGGAGAGTGGGTGGGCTGACCAACTCAGCTACCACCCAGGCCCACATCCATGGCCTCTAGCTGGCCCACGCTAACATCTACCCATCTAAGAGCTGTTGGAGCATGTGAAGAGGCTGGTCCTGCAGAACCAAGGCTGTGACATCTCCATGACACAGGGCAATTTTAGGACACCTGAGAGAAGCCCTGGCGAGGATCCAGTATTGATGGTGTAGCAGAAGCCAGAGGCCTCAAACCAGACCAATGACTCATTGCAATGAACATTTGCAAGCAAAGCTGTTTGGACAGAAGGGTGTACTGTGTGACACACTCAGCTTCCATGGTGAGATATTATTACTACTACTACTACTATTATTATTATTAGTTTTTTTCTTTTGTGGTGGAGGGAGGGTTGGGGGAATGGAGAGATAAGGGGGATTGGGCTGCATGATGTGAATTCACAAAGAATCAATAAAAAGTAAAAAAAAAAATCTATAGGGGGAGATGGCTATGCCAGATTGCTTCATTGTGGAAAACCTATGTCACAATGTCAATGTATATCAAAACATCAATGTGTACCGTGAATGTATATACATATTTATAAAATCTTCATGTATTAATTATATCTTGATAAAGCTAGAAAACGTTTAGAAATTAATAAAAACAAAGGGAAAATACATTTGAATTTGCATTTTCCTATTTGAACTTTATCAGCTAAGCTTTTGTGTAGCAAATCCTGCATCTGGCATGTGAGGGACAGTGCGGATGAGAAGACAAACCTGCTTCTTGTGCTGAAGCTGTTATGTAGGTGGACCCTTAGGAGAAAAGCCCTTGACAGTCTAACTGTAAATCTTGGCTCTCTATGGGCTGAAACAGTCTCCTGAAGGACTTAAATAGGCAATCACCCTAGCTTAGTCTTGTGAACTTAAAATGAATAAAGATGTACTTCAGTATTATTCATAAGACATTTATTATATCGTGATATATATATTATAAAATTGATGAAGATTAAGGTTTATTGTGATGTTTTAATTTCTAGATGCCAGAGGCCTAGGCCAGGCATAAAGACAATTTAAAAATTTTAATTTTAGGGGTTGTGAAGATAGTTCACTGGGTAGTTGCTCTCGTCATCAAGCCTGAAGACCCGAATTCAATCTCTGGGAGCCACAAGTGAAAGGAGAGCACTAAATCCTCCAAGCTGTCCTCTGCCTCTCACAGGCATACATACTGTGCATGCACGTACATAAATAAACATATACATAAATAATAAAAGTTTAAAAATCAATTATTTTGAGACAGATTCTTTTTTTTTGGCTGCTTGGTCAATAAGTTTATTATCTTTATGAAAAACTCTTCATAGAAAATTGCTTTAGCTGTCAGCAGCCTGCTCCTGAGCTCTGAGGAAGCTTGCCTTCTTTTGAGCAACCCTATCTTTCTTCTGGGCAAGAGACATTTTGGGACGGTTCCACCTCTTCTTCTTCACTTCTCTCTTGGGCTTCTTTTCATAGACTGGATTCTCTCGTATAGCAGCATGAGCTTTCTTATACATCTCCTCCATCATGTCTGGAGTAACGTTGTTCTTTATGTACTGAGAGAACTGTTTCTTGTAAGCATCTTCATCTTCCTCCATTAGGTAGCGCATGTAGTCTGCAACATTCTGACCCATGATGTGCTTACGATGTACCTCTACGTTGAACTCCTTGCTTTCAGAATCATAACCAGGGAATCGTTTGGTACTATGAGGAATAGACAAGCCTCCATCCACAGCTCCCTTCAGGGCCCCGAAAACTTTATTGCCAGTTGTAGTTCGAGCAAGACCAGCATCCAAATAGCAAGTGAAGGCCCCAGGCTGACCATCGATGCTTTCCACATTGTATTCATCTCCAGTCACCTCCACTTGGCCTTCATAGATCTTGTCCATACCAAACCTATTGAGAAGCCTGCGGGCCAGCAGCAGGCCGGTACAATAGGCGGCAGCATAGTTTGTCAGGCCAACTTTCACTCCATATTTCGGCAGCTCGTGTGCGTAGGCGGCGCAGACTATCATGTCCCCCTCTATACGGGCATAGGCAATCTGGCAGATGATGTCTCTGTTAGTTACACGAACTATCATCCTGTATTTGGGTGTGTTGTACTTATTTTTGTCTTGGATCACTAATCGTTTCCGAGCATAGTAGTCGGTTTTACCCTCTCGCCGCCTTCTAAATCTCACTTGGTATCTCTTGAAGTAGGCCTTGTTCTTGACAACTTTCACAAACCCCATGGTGCGGAGCAGAAACCCTCAATCGCGGCTCCACGCAGACCGAGACAGATTCTTGCTCTGTGATTTGGGTTGGCTTTGGACTCCCGGGCTCAACTGACCCTCCTATTACAGCCTCCTGAATAGCTGGAACTGCAGACACATGCCACCCTGGCTGGCAAAAGAACCATTGTAAGGTCACTCTGCATGTCGCTCTATTCTACAAAGGCTTCCAATCTTGGGTCGTCACTATGAAGTACCGTGGCAATAGCAGTGAATTAGTGGCTGTTTTCTGTCTGTTGGGCCGCTTCCCTGGTGCTTTCTACCATGGTAATGAGCATGGTTGCTACCTGTTGAGTGGCTAGCCAACAGCTATCTCACGAAATACCACAATGGTTATTTAAGGTAGCAACTACTGTTTTAAGACAAGGAGAGACTTGGAGAATCACTCAGTGTCCAAGACCCATACTGAATAAAAGCAAGGGCTGGATGTGGCTCCAGGTTAATTCTGCCTGCTATATACCTTGGCAGAGAGGTCACAAAAACAAGCTTTATTTTTTTTTTCTCAGAGTATACTCAGGAGTTATTCAGATGAGGATGCAACTCTTCATCTCTCATCCTCACTTTGAAATGACCTAGGTTCAACTTGAAATGGATTCTGCATTTATGGAAATAATCAGTTCCAGAAACCCTGTATGTTACACACACCCAAACATAGGGCATACATAAATGTGTACACATACACACAAACACACAAATGCACATGCACATACATATAAACACACAACTGCACACAAACACGTACACACATGCACACACATGTACACACATACACAACTGCACATACACATAAGTGCACACACACACACCTTTGTTAGACAAGTCTAAGTTTTTCCCTCTTTTGAGGGGGTGGGTAGACTTTTCTGGGAGGAATGAGAATCACTGACTGCTGGAAACCTGTGTCAAAATTAAAGTAAATTCCCCTCATTTTAAATGGCCCACAGCATTTTCTGAGGAAGGACTGCTTTAAAAGGGGACAGTTTGCAAATCTCAGTGAGAAAGGGTTCAGAACAAGTAAGAAGCGAGCACGGCCGTGTTGTTTTCCCATTTTGCAATAGACAAAAATCTCAGTATTTAGTCTTCTCATTTGGAATTCGCTGAACTGAAAACATAATCCAAGTTAATTACTGTTCCCTAAGGTATCTGGTTGCATAATGTTTTATAAAATTAAAACCTATTAAGTGCCCATGGGAGGAAAGAAAAATTACTTCAGATGCAAAGCATTAAAGAAAAAAGAAGAAAGAAAGAGAAAACGGCAAGGAGGCAAAAACCTAGTTAGAGCCTTTACCTTCTGTTATGTAGGCATGGGTAACCTGGGATTCAGAACTAATGGGAATTTTGGGGGTCTATTAAAATTTTAGGGAAAGATTACTTGGCTAGTAATGTGCTTACCATGAAAGCAAGCGGAGCCGAATTTAATTCTGCCGAACCCGGGTTTAAAAACAGAACAACAGAAAACAAAAGAAGGCGCAGTTGCATGCACCTGTCATGCCAGCCAGCGCCAAGGAGGCGGGCATAGGAAGATCCTGGAGGCTTGCCGGCCAGCCAGTCTAGCTGAGTCTGCAAGCTTCAGAGTTAGAGAGAAACTGACCCTGTCACAAAAAAACAAGATGGCAGAGCGACAGAGAAAGACACCTGAGGTGTGACATGCATGAACGCACACCTGCACATGCATATGGACAAGATTTAGAGGCTGAATATGGAGACACATACTACAGAGGTTGAGGCAGTAGGGTCACAAGTTCGAGGCCAGCCTGAGCTACATAGCAAAATCCTGTTTCAAGATAATATTGGCAATGCCACTTTCTTGGGGGCTGATTTCCACCTGTGAAGTTAAAACAAAGGAAGATGCCCCAAGGACAGTGCTCTAGGCTGAGTTCAGTTTGAGCTGTCAACTTGCTGGTGCTCGGGGCTTTCTAACAGAGGGAAAGGCAACACTCTAATCTGAAACAGATGCGCCTGTCTTCTTACATCAGGCCCATCCCTCTGAGGAGGGGATTTTGTATGTCTTAGTTTGAACTGGCAGCCTATTAAGGATGGCTGTACAGGTAGAGTTGGTGGAGCCTGCCAGTAGAGCAGCATCCTGGAGACTGAGGAAGGGCAGTCTTAGCTCTGAGGCTATCTTGGGCTATACAGAGACTCTATCTAAAACTGTAGCCAAGTTACCTAGCATGTTGGAGGCCCTGGCTTTGATTTCCAGCACTGTCTAAACTAGGCATGGTGGGGTGTTCCTGTAATCTCAGCCCTTGAGAGGTGGAGGGAGGAGGAACAGAATTTTGAGGTCATCCCAGATTAGATAATGAGTCTGGGGAATTCTGGGAAACATGAGAGACCCCCCCACCCCCACCTAGAAAATAGGAAGAGGAGACAGATAAGTTTGGCTTTTCTGGACATATATGTGTCAACATCTCAATTGTTCTCACTTTTGTTCCATTCAAGTCAAAACACACTCACAGAAAATGGACTAGGGATTTATTTGGGATGGGAATGACAGATATAGGCCTTGTATGAGTATTCAGAAGGTGCTGATTTGGTTAACCTAGTGAAGTACCAACTCCAGCAAGGAAGATGGAGCAATCAAACAGTCCTGACTTTCGATCCCTCAGGAGGATGTGCTGGCATTTTGTAAGAGACAGTTTGGGGTTTGACCTAGCAGATGATTGTTCTGAGATTCTGTTTTGTACTTTGCTCACCTTCCACGTGGCAATGATGAACAGGGGATCTTCTATAAGATACAAAGGAAAAGTTCAGGCTTCAGAGCCAGAGTAATACTCACATTTGACTTATGACTCCATTCATCACTAACTCAGTCCTAGTGGGTTAGTTATAAGAACGAAGTGAAATGACATTTGAAAGCACCAGTCATAAGGAAGATGGTAGGTGTCTTATGTTCTTACCTTCATCTCCTCCTGAGAACCTTCTGGTTTTCCTGAACTCCCAGGGTGGGTCCTCTCTCATGCTTTAGCCTTTCTGGTGCATGACTCTGAGATATCCCACGATGCGCACATCCCATCTCTACATCTTTCCACAGTCTCCTGGGCGACTCTCAGAGGGCATAGCTGCTCCAAATCCTTCTAGGAAGATTCTCTTTGTCCCCTGATTTCTACATGTGTACATACATGTTCATGTGCGTACCAATGCATGTGCACATGTATATGTGTGTGTGTGATGAGGCCAGAGGACAACCTTGGCTGTTTTCTTCAGGTGCTGCCCACCTTTAAATATTTATTTCAATTTTAAATAATTTTTTTAATGCATGTGTATGGGCACACACTTGTTCCATGGGGCCCTTCTGTGGTGGTCAAGGGACATCTCGTAGGAATTCTTGTTTTCCTTTCTCCATGCTGCTCCTGGGACTAAACTCTGGTCATCAGGCAGGGTGGCAAGTGTCTTTAATTAGCTGAGCCATTTTGCTGGTCACCCTGCATTTTTACGGAGACAATCTCTCGCTGGTCGGGCACTCACCCTGTAGACTAGGCTAGGTGACTATTGGGGCCCAGGGACCCCACCTTGACTCTGTTTTCTCAGGACTGGAGTTACTAGCTTGCTTCACTATGGCTTTTCCTTACGTGAGTTTTGAAGATCAAACTCATGTCCTCATGCATGCAAGGGAAGCATTTTACTGACTGAGCTATTCTCCTAGCTCTAGGAAGACTTCTCGATTTGGCCTATTATTTTTGCTTTTGCTATAGCAATTGACATTTAACTATATATCATCTTGTACATTTCTATGAACGTTTAGCCTCTATCCCCAGTTATTCTACAAGAAAAACTCTTGGCTGTATATTCAGGCTAAATAAGGAATGCTAAGTTTGTTCAGGGCATTTCAACTAAGAGGACTACACACCATAGAATGAATTAAAAGCTTACAAAGGGACTTGGAAATGATTTCCATGTAAGAAAGGGCTGAAGACCTTGGGTCATCTGTCTTGAAGGGGAGGAAGGAGTTGAGTTGGTTGGAGTATAAGGTAAGCTTTATCTACAGACAGTTGAAGAGCTCTCTCATGTGGAAAAGGTACTGAAGAATTTCCAACTTAAGACCAACAAATTGAAGCTATAAAAAGAACTTTCTATGAGAGTGGTCAAAAGATGAGTTCTCTGGTTTTGCAGACATGCAGACATGGGCTAAGAAATGATTTGTTTGGAGCATGGTATAAAATACTAGTGGATCAGAGAGGTGATGGGGTTGAAAGGATGCTGGGATTTCTCCTAAAGCTTGTGCTCTGTATACTGGCTGGTTATGTGGCAACTTGACACAAGTTAGAGTCATCAGAGAGGAAGGAGCCTCAGTTGAGGAAATGCCTCCATGAGATCCAGCTCAATTAGTGATCAATGAAGGAGGGCCCAGCTCATGGTGGGAGGTACCATTCCTGGGTTGGTGGTCCTGGGTACTCTAAGAAAGCAGGCTGAGAATGCTATGAGAAGCAAACCAGTCAGCAGTTCCCCTTCATGGCCTCTGCATTACCTCCTGCCTCTAGAATCGTGCCCTGCTTGAGTTCCTGTCTTGACTTCCTTCAATGATGAACAGCAATGATGATGGGTGAACCAAATAAACCTTTCCTTTCCCGACTTGCTTTTTGATCTTGGTGCTTTGTCACAGCAGTTAAAACCCTAACTAAGACACTGCTTCATCCTAAACAAATACTTCTAGACCATTTTATTTGTTGATGGACAGATCAATGCCCTCTCACAGCAAACATTTGGATGTCCAACCGGTGTGTTCTAGAAGTTTTTGGTCAGCAAGCCCTCAAGGCTGTTAAACATAGTTGGAACAAATAATTCTTCTCACAAGTATGTAATAACGTATGATCAGTTACCTTGTAAATAGAGTGCTTAGTCACTTCTCTTTTTGTGGGGACAAACACATGACAAAAGCAACATAAGGGGTGAAGAAAGGCTTATTTGGGCCACAGTTTGAGGATGCAGTTCATCATGATGTAGAAGGCAGTAGGGAGATGCCTGGTCACATTGTATCTTCAGTCAGAAAGGGTGGGCGGGGGGACAGACAGGGGATGGAGAGAGAGAGAGAGAGAACATGCAGGTACTCATTAATATTAATAACAAATGTAAGAAATTTCAAATATATATAAGCCTTAGAAAATTACTTATTCATATGAACTCAGTGTCTTTATTCACAAATAGCGAAATAATAATAACAGGATTCTTTATGAGCTGTCCAAGTCACAGCCTTATCAGAACAAATGCCTGGCCAGTTGTTCTGGATGCCAGCCAGTCCTTTGAGTGGGATCAGACCAGCTCTACTTGTGGAGACCAGCTACATGTAGGAATCCCTTGAATGGAGTGTAGTGGGGAGGCCGCTTGTTGGTTCCTAGCAGCCCAGTTGTACTCTTAATCTCAGGGTTGTGGGTGCAGGCCCCACATTGAGTACCAATTTGTTGGAGGAGGCCTCTTGTTGGTTCCCAGCCACTCAGCCTCAAAATAAACACACAGAAACTACATTATTCAAAACACTGTTTGGACCATTAGCCCTAGCTTCTTATTGGCTAATTCTTATATTAATTTAACCCATTTCTATTCATCTGTATAGCGCCATGTGGCTATGGCTTATCAGGTAAAGTTCCCAGCATCTGTCTCCTGCACCTCCATGACTACTCTCTGACTCTGCCCTTCCTTCTCTCAGCATTCTGTTTAGTTTTCTCTTCCTAGCTCTGTTCCCCTATAGCTCTGCTATAGGCCCAAAGCAGTTTCTTTATTCATTAACCATTAAAAGCAACACATAGACAGAAGTGTAGCACATAGAAGGTTCTGGATAAAGGTTAATCCCCTTCCGTCACTTAAAGGTGAAAGTGAGTAATATGTGAAGGGATTTAGAATCAGTTTGGGGAAGGATGGCAATCTTATTACTGGTCCTATTCATTTAAGGTCCGTTAATCTCAGTTTTTGCCCTGAAAATATGTGCATTTCTGTGCAGTGCTCATCTAGTTTAGAACAACAACAAAATGAACACATGAAGACTGTGGATATTGTTTCTGATCACCTACCACAATGAAATGGTAAGACCCATTTGCTGAAAACATCTCACACTTTGGGTGTAGGACATAGAAATGTCTATTTGGAACCAACCAGATACTTTTCTCCCTGATAGCATTCATAGTACCAGAAGGCGCAAGGCAGTTCTGGAAGAGAAAAGACATCAGGGTTCTTACTCAGTGCTGCCTCCTGCATACTACAAGATCAACTTGCCCGGCAAGATGTGCCCACTGGTGCAAGAGTAGCAAGGCTGTTATGGGAGGGACCAACTACTTTCTGCTTGCGTTTGCAGCCTGCTCCATAAGAGGCAGTTCATGCCTGGTACTGAAGCTGATTAGGATCCCATAGTTAGAGAGATCTCAGGTCCTCGGAGGCAAGCCACTAGCATTTTACTAAACGATTGTGTTGATGAATAGATATGTAAATATTTATGAGTGTGTTCATGCATTAGTTCTGTTCTCTACTTGAGACTTCTTTCTACATTGGACAGCAGTCAGAGCAGAGTCACAGTTGGTGGCAGTGCTGAAATGAAGTGTCTTAGTGATCAACCTGAAATGGGTCACCCGTATCAGCTCCTCAACCCCCAAAGGCTAAAGGAGCATCTTAAAAGTGGGGGCAGCAAGAACAAAGAACTGGAGGGTAGAGTTTCTGTGAAATGAACTCAGAGAAACCATGGTTACCTGCACAAGGTGAAGTCAGTTAAAATCCCAGCATGGATAGGGGAGGGCTCATGAGATCCCACCCTGACTGAAGAGTTCTCAGAAATCGATGGCTGCTTGCTAGCTGGGGTGGAGGCCATAGGCATTTGGAGAGTGGCCACCGGTTGGTTGCTCATGCTTCATGGGGTGACTCCACACCTGTGATCATGAATGTAGAACTAATTGGACATAGTGGGTCATTATAGAAAGGAAAGAGCATGTGAATTTGTGAGAGCCAAGTGCTGGGTGGGAGAAGGGGAGTGGGGTGTCGGAAGTACTGAGTGATATAATCAGTTACCAACCTTTCTCTTGTGTCCCCGTAATTCATAATTCATGTGATTGACTCCTCTCATATAGTGGGCTCATTGCTGATTCCTACTATGTGTAAAATCATGGACACAGATCATAAGAACAGTTGGGAAAGTAATAAATGTTTCAAAGCTGATGGTGTTGACTAGCTGCAGGAAAATGTTACTAGAATGAAGCTAACAGTTCAACTAAAGGCATACACACACACACACACCTCAAATGTTACATCATCTATCATCATTTTGCTCTTTAAACAGTGCACAGAAAGAAATTTTACTCTTTCTCTTTCTCATCTTTCTCCATCATTGGTGATGGTACTCAGGACTTACTAAGGTACATCTTCAAGCCTAAATCAATGTTTTGGGCTAGTCCTGAAAGATCTTCCTAAGCGCTTTGAAGTTGTTTGTTGTGGTGATGTGTGTCACAGAATCAGTGACATTTATCTATCTATCAACCACACCTTTTGCAAGGCTTTGGTGGTGTAAGACAAATATTTGAAACCACTGAACTAACTACCACTTTCCCACAAAACTGGGAAGAGGGTAAAATAGTTAATCTCCCATAGTTAACCTTGAACTCCTAAAGTTCCTGCTTCCACTTCCTGAGTGCTGGGGTTACAGGTGTGAACCAACATGCCTGGGATTATGCAGCATCAGTGAGTAAACCCAGGGCTCCAGGCCCTAGGCAAACACTCTACCAACTGAGCTCTATCCACCAATCCAAAGCAGTGTTTCATAACCTAATTAACGCCGTGGCGACCTTCGATACAATTCCTCATGTGCTGACCCCAACCATAAAATTATTTTCATTGCTGTTTCATAACTGCTATTTTGATACTGTTATGGATAGTAATGTAAATATCTATGTTTTTCTGATCGTCTGTAAAAGGCTGGTTCAACCCTTTTAGGGGTTGGGACCCACTGGTTGAGAACCACCGCAAAGGGATTTCTTCATGAAGAAGAGCTAGGCAACAAGAAACAGCATAGGTTTGAGATGGATCAAGCAACCTTTGAACAAAATCTGCAGTTATTTGGCTAACAAACTTCTGTGGAGATGTGGAAGGGTAGGGCCGGGACCTCCACCCCATGGAACATGCATTGCTCAGCAGCAGGTCTTAGGCAGGGTCAAATCCAGTTGCGTTCTCAGCTCTGGTGGTGATCCAACAGGTGACTGGGGAAGAACAGAAAGCGGTCATCTGAGGGAGGACTCGGGGGTGGGGGGCTTCTCCTGCACATCCCTTTTGGGAAGAGTTGAAGGAGTCTGGCTGGGAAGTCCCCTGCCTGTGACTTGTCACTGAAGTAAAGAGAATCTCCCTTTCTCTGCAGACCAGTTCGCTCGAGTCCCCCACTTTCTGTGTCAGCTGTCAACATGGCTGTTCTGCCCAACCCAAAGGCATTTGCAGGTTCCTGTGGCCCCCGGTGGAGGGGCCCGCAGTGCTGATGAATCAGATACACTGCAATGTGACGTCCACTCCCTTCTCAGAGCTTGCTCTTATGAAATACCCTGGATGATGGACTGTTTATCGTATTCTATTTTCCATCACTTTGAGTTCCTGCGAGATCATTTAGCTATTAATATGGTGTATCTGTCTATTTATCACCTATCCATCAAGCTATCTATCTGTTTCCAAAAGGCCCATCAGATATCCCTAAGTACTCTGAACGTGTGCCCAGCAGGCATGCCGGGGCTTGTGCAGGGTTAAGAGACCTAGTTCTTGATCTAGTTTTATGGAGAGCAATTAGCATAAAGGGAACAGGTTTATAGGCAGCACTCAAACTTTAAAATGTTTCATATGCATCGTAATCAAGCTCTTAAAAAAAACAACTCTGGAGGAAGCTGATTAAAATCTTCCCTCCTCTCTCTTCTCAGCCTGCCCATGTTTGAAGCTCAGGAGACACTTTCTCTGGGAACATAAAACCCCTTGTCTAACGGGATATGTACCACACCGTCTGTTCAGCCGTCCATCCCTTTCCTCTGAAAACCTTGAGGGTGTGCCGAGCAGATCACAGCACCAATGCACTGGCAGAAGGCATGTTCCCAGTGTCTCACACATCGTGTTTTTCATGTCTGGACCAGAATGTACAGTAAGGGAGGAACCCCTTTCCAAGTAGTGTGGGGTCTGCTGACTGTGGAAAGCACAGAATTAATCCTGCTTGTTATTACCAGAGCAATTCTCAGGGAAAAAATTCCCAGCCCTGACTAAGGCAATGCTGGCAAGAATGCCCACCAAGGTTGCACTCAGGAGCAATGCCCACATCATCTCTGGAGTTGAAGCTACAGCTCGCTCAGGCTGTACGGCAACACCATGTCTATGTGTCGTCCCCCACACTGAAAACCCAGGCCTTCACCTAGATTATGTGGGCCTTATTGGAGACCCATGGACCACACATATCTCAGGATAGCTGTGAATTTGGTCTGACACCTTTGTAGATGATAACATCCTGCTGAAGTATCAAAAGAGACACCCCTAGCCTGGAGTTTTTGTAATCATAGAATGGCTTCTGAATTTGTCACTATAACAAATGCTTGAAACAATCAGCTGATAAGAAGAAAGTGTTTATTTGGCTCATGATTTTAGAGGTTTGAGTTCACAATGAGGACTTTTAGGCTTCTGGTGGTGAAGGCGGTGACAGTGTTGTTGTTGTTGTTGTTGTGGGTGGTGGTGTGTGTGTGTGTGGGGAATCACAGATAGCAATCATGGGGAACGTGTGGTTGACTAAATTGGTTACCTCATTGCCAGGGAGTGAAAAGGAGAGTGGAAGGGAAAAGTTCCCAGAATCCTCCTTGAGAACATGACCCACTGTCCTAAAGACCTCCTAATAACAGGTCCCATCTCTGATCGGTTCAACCATATTGAGGCACAAGCTTTTAACACAAGGGTCTTGGAAGACCTCTCAAGGTTCAGACCCCAACCCAGGCTTTTCTGTGCCCCTATGATTTCTTTGCTGTCTCATTTTTTCCTGGTGGCCCCAGCTGGGATGCACAGCCTCCAAGACTTTGTCACAAAGATCCCTTCCACTCTTGGAATTTTATTTCTACCATCACCTCATAAAAATTGGTGGCTTCCATGATTCATTTTGTAACAGTCACCTGCCTCTTGGACTTGAAATTCTGAATATTCATGAGCCATCAGTGATTAAGAAGGGTGGGTTTTGAGCTCACTGGGAGAGAAGTAACCCTCACTGTTTCAGTCCATGAAGCTGTCCTATTATCAGAAAACAAGGGACCTAAAAAATGATATTTTCCATTCTTTTAAAGTATTTGTTTTCCCTTCTCTCTCCCCCATCCCTTCTCCCTCTTTCCCTTTCTTTCTGTTAGTTCCATGGAAGAAATTAGGTTCTCATGCATGCTAGCCAAGCACGCTCCAGCTGAGTTCCGTGCCTGGCCCAGCGTTTCCACGTCTTGCTTTGTTCGGTCATCGAATGTGAGTTAATAGCTAGGCGCCCAGAGACCTTTTCCTTCTTTTCCTATAAAAGGTATTTTCCCATCCTAACTCAGGTTGTGAAATCACTTTTATCATCTTCTCTTTTTCCTTCCCTTTCTGAGACTGGCCCCACATTCCCCCTGAAACAAGAGTGAGCGTCCCACCTCCAGTGGCTTCAGGGTACTGGGATTACAAGGGTATGGACCACAGCTCTCATCTGTATGGTGTTGGGGATTGAACCCAGGACTTCGTGCATGTTAGGCAAGCACTCTGCCAGCTGAACTACACCCCGAGCCCAATAGCTTCCCTTTTTAAAAAAGTATTTTAGCTTATCCTTCAAAGACACGTGTGTGGGGGCACGCATGCATGCGGAGGTCAGAGGACAACCTGTGGGGACTGGTTCTCTCCTGCCACGATATGTGTGCTAGAGACTGGCAGCAGGTGCCTTGACCTGCTGAGCTGCCTCATAGGCCCCGAATTCTATCCTTTTTATTACGTTTTGATAGTAGGTTCTGCTATTATATTCTTTGAGTCATAATAACCGAGGGAAATTGAAGCAAGAATGAGGGATGCTATTTTATAATACAGTAAATCACAGGGTTGAACCTGGTCAGATGGGTTAAACTTCTGCCATTGAAATAAAATTATTACTTTAGTTCAGGAAATTACTGCTGTGTGCTGGCAGAAGAAAGAACAAGACAGTACAGGCAAGCAGTAATTTTTGACACATAGGTTAATTTTATGAAGTGTTTTATATATTTTCAATAAAATATATAGGTAATTAAAAATTGAACTAGGGTGCTTTTTGGGATTTATAATAATTAGCACATACACTGCACTATATATTTTCAAAAGCTTTATACATCGTTAATTAACTAGGGGTGAGGTAGTGAGTGTGATTATACCCATTTTACAGGTGAGCAAACTGAACCATAGAGTACTTAAACTGCCTCAGGGCTCCTAGTAAACCCGGGGAGAAGACAGGTCGAACCGAAGAGACCAAAGAGCCTGTGATGCCCGCTCTGGCTTCGCCTCTCCTCCAGCCACTAAGAGTTGTCTAATGTACCTTCCTTCGTCCGTGGTAGACAGATGCGGTCATGAGCATATATCTTGTTTTCCATTTTGGGATAATTTTAATTCATACTTTGTTTTAATACAAGGGCCTACAATTAATTCTGTTGACTAGCCATGCCCCTTGGAGAAGGGTGTATTTTATTCTCTTTTGTAGGTAGGCAAATAGAAACGCATAACAGCAGCCCACGATGCCGGCCCGAAGGCACAGGTAGAACCCTGGCCTGTGGCTTGCATTTGCACCCCTCCACAGGACTCTGTGGGCCACTGGAGCAGTGGAAACTGTACCAGGAAGCCTCAGGAGCACCTAGCCAGGATTTGCTTCCTGCTCTTGTAGAACACACGGCTGTGAATTTCTACAGCCTGCAAGTCATCACCATGAAATGAAACCTTCCAGAAATACCAAGCCAATGCCAATTCGACCCTCAGCTCCTTAGCCAAGAACTAAATCCAGAGCTTTCTCTGAATGAAAAATCCCCCCACTTAGCTTACCCCAAAACATCAAAGCCCGGAATGTGTTTGTTTTACTTCCTTTTTGTTTACTTATCTTCTTGTTTGTCTGTATGCTTGTTTGCCTGCGTTTGTGGCAAGCTCAGTATGTAGCTGGAAATTCATTATGAAACCCAGGCAGGCCCCAAATTCAAAAGCTTCCTTCCTCTGCCCCTAGTATTACACGTGCACAGCACTATGCTTGGATTATTCTCTCTTTAGACACAGCATGTGGTTAATCCTTTCTTTTTGTAACTCCCTTTCCTATGCTTCTTCCTCTAGGCATAGTTACCAATCAGAACCATTACATGAAAGACAGCCAACGATTTCCTAAGTCAATAGTATCAACTTCCTTGTTAGGAGAGCAGGAATTAACATAGAGGCCAAATTCTAGAGTGAGTCAAGTCTCTCATACAGAGATCCAATCTGGTCTGATGTAATAATTCTTTTTTCCCCCCATGGAAGCCACCAACTCCTACAGAAATCAGGGATCCTTGCCCCCAAATAGTGTCTGCATTGATAGAAATCTGAAGGTTCTTTTTCCTTTTTGTTTTTTCCACTTGTGTGGAGGCCAGAGCTGATGCCAAGTGTCTTTTATCTCCCCCTACCTTATTTTTTTTTTTTAGGCAGGGTCTCTCACTCAGTCTGGAGCTCACTGATTCAGCTAGGCTAGCTGGCCACCAAGCCCTAGGGATTCTCTGACCTCTGCCACCCCAACACCAGAATTGCTGGTGTGCCCTCCTGCAACAAGCTTCTTATATGGGTGCTGGGGATCTGAACTCAGGTTCTCATGATTGTGTGCAAAGCACTTTAATCAACTGAGCATCAACCCAGCCTGCCAACGAAATCTCTTCTGTGGTGTTTTCTTGATGGAGGGTGCTGTCTTCTGTTGAATTTAGAGAACCTGGAATTTCATCTTTTGTTTTGGGGTTTTGGAGGCATGATCTTCCTATATGGCTCAGGCTGGTCTCGAATTCACAATCATAGAGTTGTTTACTATGCTCAGCAAGAAGATGGTGACATTTAAGTACGATTGAAATAGAACAAGGCTGTTCAGGGTCTGAACACCTGGAAGAATGTTCTAGAAGGTCATGGCGGCTATAAGATAGAAGCCCAAAGACCCTAATTTTAAGAACAGAAAGAAGACACCTTGCCCATTTTTTTTCTAGCATGAGGCCACAGAAATAAAAATCCATGCATAAGTTGATTTAGGGACAGTAGCTAGAGAGTCTCAGTGATAGCTTGGGGCTGTGTGGGAACCACGGGAGGATGGAAACAGCAGCTGCAAAGATCAAAACTGAACTTACATTTGCAAGAGAAGAGTTTTCTTACTTTTTACTGGAAAGGGAAGAACAAAAGGATTTTTTTTTTCTTGTGTGGAAAGCTTCATGGTTGTAGCTTCAGGTCCCAGAAAAGAGAACTGTAGAGGGCAGAGAAACAGAGCTCTCTCTGATAGTGACTTACTGCATCCACTTTTACAACACCTAATGCCTATGTAGATCAGCTCCCTCTGTCCCTACAAGAGCTCTCTGAAGAATGCACCAGTATTGTCTCACTTGTCAAATGATGGAGCTCAGGGTCAGAGGTTAGCATCCTAACACTGCCGCTGGCTAAGGACTGGAGCTTTAACTGAACTCTCGGGCTGTTCTGTTCTGGTTTCCTTGTTACTTCACTTGTGAAACCGAGAGCGGGAGGATGAAATCAGGCCAGCCGTAGTAACACCACAGTGCCTACTACTTCATAGTTACAGAGTCATTGTTAGTTACAATTCATAGCAGCTCAGCTACGGTCCTCTAGCAACCAGTTTCTGCTGAGCTTGTGGCATCAATGACAGGTGCGGAATCCGAGGATCAAATGAGCGCCCTCTCTCTCCTCCTTTCCCCTTCCTTTCCCTTCCATTTGTTTGCTTGTTCATTTATTTATTTTTGAGACAGGGTCTCACTAGGTAGCCTGACAGGTCTGGAACTTTCTACGTAGTTTAGGAAGGCCTTAAACATACAGTGGTCTTCCTGCTGTTACCTCCATAGGGTTAAAATGACAGATATGTGCCACTATCCCTGGCACCATTTTTTTTCTATGTAGATAAGTTGCCCTGGGGATTTCTGACAATGCCATGCTGATTTACCCTTCTCTGGTTCTCTTTGTTTTGAAACAGGGTGTCATGTAGTTCAGGCTCAGTATGACCGATCTTGAACTCATGATCCTTCTTCTTCCATTTCTCAATTACGTTTGATGCCTTACTCTTCCATGATTGTTTCTGCCGTACGTGAGGCTGTACTTTCCACCGTCCTCCTCCCATGGCTTCCACGTACCTGGGATCGGCATCATGAGAAGGAAGTAGTACATCCTGTCCTCATTAACATTTCCCATGTCACCGCTGGATTTCAGCGGCTTTCCTTTGGGTGGCTGGGTCGATGGAGGTGACAATGTAATACTTTCTCTAAGAGGCCTCTGTTCTTCCTGCCCAAAGGCAAGCTGCAACCAGTGATATAAACAGTGTAATCTTAAATTACTCATTTTGGAAATGCATATGCAAACAAACACAGATTTTAGGCCTCATTTGGGAGACAAGAACATTGAACTTCATGTTCCTTTGATATTATCAGCAATTTATCAGATTGAGAAAATTAGTGGGACTTATTTAGCAATGGGTAAGGAAAGATGGAACAGCGTCTCCGCAGAGCAAATCACCTCACATCTTTCCGCCTATTTCCTCCTATCTGGAAAGTAAGTCCGCCTTAGGACATAATTCAGACTTGCTTGCTAGCACTTTCCAGGCTATGGTGAAGGAGGATGAAGGAAACGCTGGCTCAGGCATGAGGGAGACACGCACTGTTAAACCTCTGCAATGTCTTGCCTTTTGGTCCTCAGTCAAAGGGAAGGCTGGGTCTGCTACCGGGGTCTTCAAGTGGTCTTGGATCAGTTGTTAGGACAATTTAGGAGAAGAAACAGACCTGTGCATTGAGTGACATGTCTCTTTCTGCCATGGTTTGTTACTCCTTGCCCAGACTCACATGGAAGGGAGTGTGGTAGAAAAGAAAGAGACACGAAGTGGTGCATGGTTCTTGGAATTTACGTTTTTCCAGAAGATGCAGCCTGAGGCTGAGCTGTAGCTCCATTGATGGCGTGCTCCACTAGTATGCAGGAAGCCCTAGCTTCCATCTCCAGCCCCGTGTGTAGCCTGGGTGTGATCATATCCATCTGTAATGCCAGTACTCAGGAGACAGAAGCAGGAGTCAGGGTCATCCTTGCCCTCATGGCCAGTTCTAGTTAGGAGTAGCCTCTGGGATACCCAGGAGCCTTTCTTTTCTCTCTCTGTTTCCATCTCTTTTTCTCTCTGTCTCTTTCCCTCCCTCCCTCCCTCCCTCCCTCCCTCCCTCCCTCCCTCCCTCCCTCCCTCCCTCCCTCCCTCCTTCCCCGTCTCCTCCACACAGGAAAAGATGCACCACTGATATGTGGGCAAGTTCATTTGCACCAATCCTTCATTAGGAAACGATCTCAGTTGGCTGCGACTTATCTATGTAAGCATGTTTCAGGCCTGACCGTGATTTCTCAAAATCAAAAGGGCTTCTGGGGTGCTGTTTTGCACATATCTGGAGGAAGTTTGTGTGTGCAAATGTGTGTGTGATTTTTTCTCATCGATAGACATATATTTGTTTAAGAAAGGGTTTTCTACATGCTAAGCTAGTCTCACTCTGTTGCACAGTCCTGTTTCTTGATATGCAGATATGTACTGAATAAAATTCTTTGCATGTTTTTCAAGTCCCAGACTGCTGTCTGGTCGCTAGCTAACCACTCCACGGAGTCCTAGCTCTTACAATAAGAAGTGAGAAGAGGAAAGCAAATAACAGCGCCCAGCAAGGAAGACTTAAGGGGCCCGGCAGTGGCCTGCTGCTCTTCCTGATAGGTAGTCTTAATTTTGTGCTTAGCTAGTTTTTAAAACTCTCTCTCCTCTCTCTCTCTCTCTCTCTCTCTCTCTCTCTCTCTCTCTCTCTCTCTCTCTCATGAGTGAGTGTGTGTGTGTAGGCCAGAGAACTACTGCGGGTGTCTTCCTCAACAACTGGCCCCTGAAGTTTTGGGGATGGGGTCTCTCACTAGGACCTGGAGTTCACCAACTACTGTTAACTGATCCTTGATCTCCAGGGAGTCCCCTGTCCCTACGTGTCCAGCACTGAGATAGCAAGCTTCTTCCACCATGCCTGTCTCTTTACCAACTGAACCACCTCCTTATCACGATTTTCCATGCTTTAAAGCAAATAAACTATGTGCTCTTTGGGTATCCGTTCATCTTAGATGGTGCTCCAATCTGTTGTGAGCACATAAACATAAAGTGTCAAAGGCATCACAAAGACATCTTGCTTCAGACACTCACCACTGACTTTGAGTATTTGGGGTTGATCTTTAAATTAAACAAACTCTCAGGAGCTTAGTAACTACTGGGAGAAAGTGATTGCAGTCAATGTAGGAGAATTAAAAAAGAAATATGCACAAACTAAGGATTTAGAAATACAAGCCCCATGTTGTTTGGCTGAGTTTCTGGATTCTCTATTTTGAGCCAAACATTGCAACACTTAGCACAGGGTATCTCGTTTTTCTGCTACACAGAATGGCCTGAGAACGACCGGGGAGGCCGTTGAAGATTGCACATGGCAACGCCTCTCTACCACACTGGTTGGTGGAGACCATAAAAGAAGTGCAAAGTTAATTGTACTCATTGCAAAGATTGTGCTGTGTAAGCACCAGCATTGTCTGTTTTAATGCAGGTCTTGGCCAGGGTCCTGTGAACCATTAATTAATATCGCGGCTTGGCTGTCAGCAGGTAAACAGGGGTACGAAATTTCATCATTTCTCTGTCAAGTTTAACTGTGGATTTGAAGTCATGTTCCTAATGAAACTGGTGACTGAACGTCTTCCCCTTTGTGCCAGTCCCATTCCCTCGCAGCAAGAGTCTCCAGGTTTACTTTTCTCTTAAACTGTTAATGTGCCAGGCATTTTATTAGGTCCTTCAAGGCTCAAGTTCTTTGGTTTCTAATGTTAAACTTGCAATTTTATTTCGCTGTAAGACCTGCTTGTGCCACCCAGCTCAGAAACATCAGGAGACCCATAGTTTCTTTGCTAGTGTAGAATGCAAAATAATTTCATAGTTTTGTTTTGTTTTCAACTGCATTAGGCAGTTTGAAAGCCAGTTCATCCAAATTCACTTAAAGTCTGAATTCACATCCTAAGTTTCATCCAGGATCTGTTCACTGAGGTAGAAAGCAGATGCTGTTTTGGTTTAGGCAGCACTGGGACACCAGAAGGGTCCATCTCATGAAAATCTCTATTGTTTCTTCCAGCTCGCTGGTTTATGGGGCTGACATCATTCAGAGATGAGAGAGAAAATTTTGTGGCACTGATTCAAAAGCCAAACATTTCTCACTTAGTCACTGAGTTAATAACAACACAAGAACTGTTAAAGACGGAGCAAGCTCACTGAAACTGGAATTACAACAGAGCAACTGCTCGCTGTGCCCAGGAGGAGAAGCTGAGCAAACAAGTGTGGATGGTACCCGCGGAAGGTGCCCATTCTGCGGCCAATGGCATATTCACCCAAAGAGCTCATAGGTTTCTTTTTTCCCCACCACTGGCTTGGTTCAGGAATGCATGGACCACTCTCCTTATACTTCCTTGCCTTCACATGAACCCAGATACAATTTCTTCCTAACTCTCTCTCTCTGATTTGTATCTCTGAGTGGTAAAAGTTTTTCGAGGAGCCACACTGGACAATGCTAGGTCATAAAAGGCTCAGGTTCTTCTTCACCCCTGCCCCTCATCACCAACTCTTTCTTGCCCCAACCCACGATAAACTTATAGTATTTCCATGTCTCTTTAGTGCCAATTTGGCAAAGAAGGAACAAGAAATCAACTAAAAAGAGGGAAACAGTTTTATTTTTAGTGTGGGTGATCTAAATGCTGTATTTCTACTGTCTGCGGCTTTTCATGTTGGGAACGAGTTTCTCTGAAAACCTGAGAGGTGTTTTATGTTTTTGCAGCTGTATGGTTTTTAAGACAGGCTCAGAATCATTTATTGGCATTTCTCACTGAACTTTTGTTTTTATAGGTGTGTAAATGTGTTATCAAAGATATTTTGGCATTTACCAAAGATTCAAGCTTGTAAGTTTGTAGGCTTTAGTTAAGGAGATTTGCTCCTTTTTCTCCCCCTCCAAATTCTACTTTCTTGAAAGAGACTGAATGAGCTAGTCGACAGGTGTTGTGGGTTTTTGCACCAAAGGATTTGACTGCCATTTATTTTGCTTGAGGTTGTTTGAGCTAAAAAGCTGAAATTCTAGCACTCTTGACAAGACAAGACTTTTTTTTTTCCTTTTCCTTTCCCCTCCCCTCTGGCTATAGCACATGTAGGCTTTAAAGTGATTGCTGCCCTTTCTTCTCCATTTCTCCCGAAGCATCATTTTTGTTTGGTTCAGATGTCTCTGGCCACATGTAAGCAATGACTCTTAAATCCCCGCCATTTGTCTCAGTGCTGGGGAGGGTGCAGATTCTGGCGTCTAGGCAGGGTCCTGAAGATGCATGCTATAACATCTTCCATGCTGATCCTGCTGCAAAGTGAGTCAAGAACCTGATATGCAGTAGGCATGGAAGAAGGAAGGGGTAGGAAAGCAGCCTTGGCATGCATCTCCCAGTACAAGGCAGGTCCAATGACTCAGTGACTCTTTTATATGTAGATTAGACAGGCATTTATTGAATACTCACTATGTGCTAGCACCAGGGTGGGTAGTCAGATGCTAAAGTGAATAAGATCCAGTTCTGCCCCTGATGTCCTCATCCTCTAGTGAGACAGGCAGACATGTAGACAAACACTATCCATTTCATGTGGTTGTTCTGAGACAGAGTTACGTGCGTATGTTGAGAAGAGCCTGAGCCAAGATCAGGGCTTTAGAGAAGGTTCCCTGAAGACTTGAAAGACACTGGGGACTCATATGTAGAAAAAGGGGGGACAGGGTATGAGGGACTTCTGAGAAGGACACGAGGACAGTGGGGACAGTCACAAGGGGCATTTAGATGCTCAGTTGGAATGACTGGGTGCCACACTTTGGATAATGTTCTCCTTAATCGTCCTTTTTCTCCGAGACTTAGAGCATCAGATTATCAGCAAAAGAAGCAACCAAAGTGTGAGCTCTGCTAAGAGCAGACGGGGCAACCACTTGTTTTGTGCTGAACTGGCTTCTCCTCCTCTGTCCTAAGAAACAGAGGCGCCATTGTCTCCTGGGTGTGGCCAGGCTTCTATAACGATGTATACGGCATGAGATGCTCAGTTCCAGCCTTGGAGCTCAGTCTGTGGTGTGTTCCTCTAGCCTAGAGTGACGAACACACAGAGAGCTGTCTGTGGCTATTAAACATCTGATAAAGGGATGCACAGGAAGATCCTTTGTAGAGGGTTCAAACAACCAGGATTGAATGCAGTGAAGAGAACAGTGGGCTGTACTGAGCAGGAAATTTCAAGCACTCTAGAGGTAGAAGTACGTGAATCAGGAGTTCAAAGCCATTCTCAGTCTCAGCCAGTTCATGGCCAGTCCGGGCTATGAGACACCCTGTCTCAAATAAGCTGAAAGGACTTCAGTACAGAGAATTTGGTATTTGCAAAACCCTTAAGCAGGTCCAACTCTTAATCCACAGTTACAGTGTTCCCTCCTTCAAGTTGTTCCAAGATTCTGAGCTTCAGTTCAGCCATCTGGGTAAGAGGCATGACAGTGTTGACATCTCACAGGGTACCGTAGGATAATGTGAGACAACTGATGGAGAATCGGTGGGCAACCCCGAGTTGCTATGATGATGATTATGGATATCATCATTAGGAAGTGCTCAGGAAGGAGAAGGAAGGTGAGTCCAGCAGGGAAGAACTTTCCCCAGCAGGGTCAATGTGAAAGGTGAGAAGGGTGTGGGAGAAATCGCCTTCCACAACAAGACATTTTTCCATAGACTCCCAAGATCCAGGACGGGAAGGGACAGCGAGGATGCTGACATCACCATTGATTCAAAGATCAGCTTGTCCAGCAGGACCCATCACCCTCACCATTGATTCAAAGATCAGCTTGTCCAGCAGGACTCGTCACCCTCAACTCTCCCTGCCTTTCTTCTGAGAACCCTAACAGGCGCAGACAGAATGAGAGGCAATAGAAAGAATATTACTAAAAGCAAAGCAAAATAAAAGCACCAACTTTCATAGGATATTGGCATAAGTAATCCCATATATAATTAAAGAGGTTGAAGTACTTCTATACATTGTCAAGTCTTTTTAAACAAACAAAATCTAAAACATAGGCAGGGAGATGGCTCAGAGAATAAAGGCATTTGGTGAAGAAGCCTGGAAATGTGGGTTTGGTCCTTAGAACCCTGGTGAAGATGGAAGAAGAAAACCAGCTCCACAAAGTTGTCCTCCGACTTCCACACACATGCCGTGGTGTGTGCATGCTCCCCATGCTCACAGTACATATAATTTAAAACTGAACTTATAAGAGAAACAGAAACCATGTATCATGTATGACCTAGTGCTAAATGAACTACAGGGTGAACAACATAAGCGCACATACTGGGGGAGACCCTTGTCAATCAGTCTTTCCAGTAGCTTCCCAGACCTCTCACCATAGCCGCCATTGCATCTTGTTATTTCTGTGCTTTGTTTTTCTGCTTGTGTAGTTTCATCACCAAAGTGTGCTTCTATAATTGCCCATGTTGAAGTTTTGCTTTGCCTGTTTTCTTTTTCCTTTATTATTATTATTTTTTAACAAAAATTATGTAGTCTTTTAGTGTGAGGAGTTTAAAAGCTCATTGGGGAACGTTCACAGCCCTGTTGGGGACAGAGTAACCCCGATGAGAGAGCTCTGGCACAGTGCTGATGTGGTTTATGAGTAGAAACTAGATTGAAGATGTGGATGGAGAGGGAATCTTGGGCCTTCCACCAGGCTGGGCAGCTGTCCCATGCTTGGGTCTCTTTACCCACCTTCCTCTGTCTGCCATCTATGAGCATCTCAAAGACTATGAGAGATTCATGCAAATGTCTCTGTTATCTCTGCAGAGACAGGTGTGAGGAGGAGCCCTTGGAAGGCCAAGAAAGTCTTCGCCACCTCAAAAAGCACCTGCGGATCTTTATGACAAGATGACGTGACACTTTGGGGTTTTCAGTCTGCCTCAGCCCTGGAACTCCAAACCGCAGGACCTTTAGGCTGAGGGTGGGGACACCCAGAAAGGGCTGGCCTTCACCTTTCCTGTTGAAGAAAAGTGTCGAGAAAAAAACGGTTTGAAAATACAGGAGAGAACAAGAGACAGCTCAGCCAACAGCCGGGAGAAACCAAGCGGGTCAGACAGCAAGGGGTATCTTCTAGTGGGACTGGCATCCCTGCAAAAAGTTCAGGACATTCCAAAGGAGAAAGAGACTTGTGAAACGTTCCCGGAGACACAGTTCTCTCTTGACTGAGCCTGCTACGTTTCAATGTTCATTTTCTTTTCTTGAAAATAAAATAAATAGAAAGAATTTTTGGCTGCAGCTGAGCCACATGGCACAGAATGGGGGGCGGGGGGGACTCTACTCCAAATCCCGGGCTTGTATTCTCTCTGTGTGGGCAGCAGGTTTTATTGCCATTATTTTTATTTTTATTTTATACATCATTAAAATCCTTTGGCCCTTTCCCGAAGTCGGTGCAGTTAAAAAAAATAATGAGGAAGGAAAACAGTAAAGAAAAATACAATTCTGAAGATGTGTGGAAAGTGTGCCATGATGTGCAGGAGCCAGGAACTCTCTCCACGGACCCCAGGGATGGAGAGATGAGCCTTACTGTCTAAAAAGTTAAAGTCTTCCCTAGGCGCGAGAGCTTCTGAGTATTTACTTGAGGAAATACTTGGGGGTACAGGGGTACAGAATGAATATCCTTTCTGTGGCCTTGGGCAAGGTGCTTAACCTTTGGGTGCCTCAGTTTCCCGCTCTGCAAAATGGGGATAATGATACTTAATGACTTCACCATGCTGAGGTAAGGATTAATTAGTTGATGTTTGTAAATGGCTTTGAAGCCAGAAAATGCTACAACAGAGCTAGGCATTAGTATTAATAATACATTTCAACTGAGTTAATACTTGCATCGGCTGTCTTGAATTTTCCTGGCAGTTTCATCTGGGGACTTACTTTTCGGCTTCGCTCATTAAAGTGAAATAAAAAGGAGCATTGCTGGCAGACAGTAGCTCTGGTCTTGAGTGCAAAGATGAACTCATATCTGCCCCGGGTAAAAGGCTGTCTTTTTCAGGGGGGCTCCAGTAGGAATGTTGAATGTCAGAATGGGATAGGAGGCACGGTGTGGCTCAGCAGCTCAGCCACGAAGAAAATGCAGGACAAACACGTACAAGAGAGAAGTTTACAGATCTGGGAGGAAACCACTTTCCAGAATTGATTCAATTCCTACGGTCTGGACCTAACCACAGAGTGCTTTATCTGTCCTCTGCCTTGGCTTGTTTTTCACTCTTAGGTCCCCTCTTCTGGCCTCCACCCTTTCCTGTGCTAGGGCACTTTGGGCTGTGTGCTGCGTGTTGAGTTTTAAATCTCCTATGAGATCCACGTTCATCTCCTTTCCTTTATGTCAAGTCAGAAAAAAACTTATTTTGCCCACTGAACTCTGGCCCATTACCATGCTGTGACCATTTCTGTAGCACAGCAGAGACCCTGGTACCTAGCAGAAATTTAAAATGTATTTGTCTAGTTAGAGCTAGGCCTTGGGGGATTCCTGAGAACCTGATGCCGAGGACCTAGAAAGATGGTGTCCCCATTGCTCAGGACGCTGTTGCTTATGTTCACTTTCAAAGCCCTGGATTCCGATTAGCCTTTGGTTGGGTCTGAATGCTAAATAATCATATCAGCCTCATTTCTGATACTATATCAAGAAAGCAGAGGCTTGGTAGTTTCTAAAAGAAAGAGGTTTGTCTAAGAGTTCTATGAGTTCAAGGGTGTGATTCAGCGTCCATCCGGAGATATCACAGGAGAGACAAGAGTGAGCAGAGGCCAAGCTACTTTTATAAAAAAAGTTTCTTGCTAGGACAGATGTCCATGAGAACTCCATTAATGCCTGCCATCTTAGGGCAGTGGCCTCATTAAGCCAAGGACCTCCCACTAGGACCCATCACCTCTTAACACAGAAGAGCAAGACATTGAGCGACATAGTCAAAGCATGTCAAACATACAGGAAGGATTTCCCCACAAAGGATGCTGGGTTATTACTATTATCTAATTGTAGCCCCATTCCGTAGCTGTCAGTGAAGGTCTCAACCCATCTCCACCAGAACTGTCCAGGTAACTGGTTAGAACTGCGGAAGCCCTGGCCTCAGGTTTGAGAAGCATGGATCAATTTCGGTTCCCTCTTAAGCAGTGGGGCATCTTGTAGCATGTACAGTTGGGCAATCCAGAAATGACAAAACCCATATCAGAGGCTTAGCCCACAGTCAACCACCTGGAAAGTCTGAGTGTCCGAACCGAGAGGGAGGTATAGACTGTTTCTTTCGCATTCTTTCTCCAGAACTCCTTGTTTCCTGAACAGAGGGCACCTGCCCGACCCTTCTCAGGTCTCTCTCTGACTTTCTCTTATTGTCTTAAAGTATACGGACATACAGCCTGGCGAGACTGCTGTCATCTGATCCTGACCTGACTTTTCATTCCGTGGGGCAGGAAACCACATCTCTATATTTCTGACTGTTCACTGAAGATCTTATGGTACCGTGGGCCCAGCGGCCTCTCATAGGATCGTCACAGGGTCTAGCCCTGGTGTGATTCAGGGTTAGTACATGGTGATGGGAGGTGAAGGTGTCTGGAGGCCCCTTTCACTTTAATGGAGGGGATTTGGATTTTGGAGATAACACTGTTGCCTGTTTGCCAAGAACTTTGTGAGAACACAGTTTTGTGGCCACCTAGAGGATCTGCTTTTTAAACTAAGGGTTAGTACATGGTGATGGGAGGTGAAGGTGTCTGGAGGCCCCTTTCACTTTAATGGAGGGGATTTGGATTTTGGAGATAACACTGTTGCCTGTTTGCCAAGAACTTTGTGAGAACACAGTTTTGTGGCCACCTAGAGGATCTGCTTTTTAAACTAAGATTTATTTCATTTTTAATTACGGGTATCCGTGTGTGTCTCTGTGTTGGACAGTGAGTGTATGTTCTCACAGAGGCCAGAGTGAGGTCTCTTAAGGCAGGAGTTTAGGAGGCTGTGAGCCAGCTGATGCCAGTGCTGGGAGTTGAACACAGGTCCTGTACAAAGAGGTCCAGGCTGTTAATCACTAAGCCATCCCTCCAGTCCTATCAACGTTTTAAAGGGTTGGTAAAGTACTCACCATGCAAGCATGGGAACCCGAATTCAATCCCCAGCACTGGCATAAAAAACTGAGCATGCTGGTTCACTTGTAATCCAAATTCTGGGGAGGCACAGTCAGGAGCATCCCTGGGGCTCACACATTAGCCCGTCCAGTTGAACTGGTGTGCACAATGTGAAAACGAGAGACCCTGTCTCCAAACCCACATCGAATGGCTCCTATGGAACAACATGCGAGGCTTACCTCTGGTCTCTATGTACATCCCATAAACTCCCCTTACACACGGACAGAGGCTGTGACTACTGAGTCCCCGGGGTCACTGGGGAGCTTTCTTCAGGAGCTGAATCTTCCTGGCAGCTCTGAAATGGAGTTATTATTCCTGGTTTTACTAGACACACTACTGGAATTACACATCAAGTTGTCAACCAACAGAGAATCTTGGAATGTTCTCTCTATGCTAAGATTTTTTCCGAATCTCCACCCGGGCACTGCAAGCCCTCTGTTGAAGTCCTGTGTCCTTGACTTTTGGA
Source organism: Microtus pennsylvanicus (assembly GCF_037038515.1). NCBI lineage: Eukaryota > Metazoa > Chordata > Mammalia > Rodentia > Cricetidae > Microtus > Microtus pennsylvanicus. Next base: position 123,879,563 of record NC_134582.1, read on the forward strand.
AAGGCTTATGGTTTAATTGTGAGAACCCCCAGCTTCCTTCGGCAGATTTGAGAGTTGATTTGAATAATTTGACTTGGAGTAATTGGTGCCCAGGGGCTTGATACTGGCCTTTGAGAAGGCTAACCAGCAGGCACGGTGACAGGGCTGGCTCCTGCTGCCCAGTATCTCACCGTCTGCAAGCTTCCCTGGTGCCAAGCCATCATGAGCTGATATCCCAAGGATAACAGCAATTAGGATCTTCAAAGTACTTGGCAAACATTCATTAGCAGCTCCCAGGGAAGAGTGGGGAGAGGTAAGGGGAACAAATAACACACAATCACCCCCATTTTGCAGATACAGAACATCAAGGCACAAACAGTGACGTCTTGCCTAAAGCCATACTTCAAAAAAAAAAAATAAAGTTAGTGTTTGCGGTGTTGTTGCCTGCACACACAGCTGTGGGAATCAGGTGTAGGAGTCACATATTGTCCTTTGTATTCCTCTCTTTTCTGTTTTTAAAACATTTGAAATCCTTCCTTTACAATGTCCCATCTATTAATATACGCACACGGCAGTCATATTTCTCCTCTCCATCTTAGTTTTTGAGACAGCGTCTCTCGGCATAAGTCCATTGACTGGACTGGCTGGTTTGTGAGCTCCGGGGGTCCTCTGCTTCTGCCTGCACAGTGCAGGAAGCACAGGTGTGTATTATGGTCGCTGGTTTCTCATGTGGATCTTGAGGATTCAGATTCAACTTTTCATGCTTGGATGGCAAGCACTTTACCAAAGGTGTTGTCTCTCTGGTCTCTAAGATTGCACTTTGGGTTAGAAAATCCTCTGAGGCCGGGCTGTGGTGGCGCACACTTTTAATCCCAGCACTCGGGAGGCAGGAAGAAATTCCTCTGTGTGTACACTCTGAAGGATGTTCAGCTGTCTCGACCCCAGTTGTGATTTCTAGAAATATCTTTAGAAATTATCAAGTATTCCTGGGGAGGGAAGGAGGAGTATAAGAACCTTCATTATTTTAAATTATTTTTTACACTAAATATGTGTTCTTAATACTCTGTATGGCAAACTGCTTATGGTCCCTACACTTTCCTGAATGGTGGACATTTCTTAAACAAATAAGGTTATCACTTTGGGGGGATCTGACTTCCTCATTGACATGCTCAAAGCACATGCACACAGGTAGGAGAAAATTTCAATATGGGACATCTCTAGAGCCTCCTGGGGCTACCCTTAGATTTGGTGCTGAGGGCTATATACTACCCCCTTTTCCACAGGAAGGCAGCTCTATGGGTTCCAGGGCTTCAACACCTGTGAGAGATCTGTGACTATCTGCCCTTTGGGAACAAATACAGTCCATGCACAGGTATGTTTGTTTTGGAACCTTGTAACCCTGGGAGGCTGAACTTTCTAGGTGATTAAGACCTGTATTAAATTAATATCTCATCACTCGTGATAGCTGAGGTTCAGATGTCACTAACGTGGGCCTGTCTAGGGCTAGCCTGGAGTGGAAGGCATAGGCCAACAAGAGGTAAAGGAGGTTATCGCTGAAACCACAGTAGGTGGGGAGGACTATTTGGTTTTCAGATAGGAGAGCTAATGCAGATACAGGTGAAAATACATAGGACATGTTGTCACCGGCAAACCCTGAGGTTAAGTCCAAACCAAATAACTCAAAGTCATCCTGCTGCTGCAAGCAAACTCTCTCTCTCTCTCTCTGCGTGTGTTTGTGTGTGTGTGTGTGTGTGCACATGGAGGGGCCAGAGAGGTCATCATCCTCAGGTAGCATGTCTTACGCCTCATTCACCTTCTCCTTGGAGACAGTATCTCTTACTGGCCTGGAAATTGTTAAGTAGCCTAGTTGGGCTAGCCAGCAAGACAAAGGGACTCAGCCTGCTTCCCAAGTGCTGGGATGGCATGTGTGTCTACATCAGGCTACTATTACTATTGTTATTATTTTTAATGTGGGTTCCAGGGATCGAACTCAGGTCATCTGATTGGGCTATCTCTCTAGCATTCAACTGACTTTTTTTTTTCTGGGGAGATCCTCAGTGGGTAGGCAATAGGTCGGTGAAGCAGGGGGCTTTCCTATGAGGTCAGAAAGACAAGCGTGTCCCCATGAGGGGCCCCGAGAGAGAACATCTTTCTATGGTGTTTCTCCCTTCGTTCGCTCCACTGCTTCCTCCAGCGAATCCACAGTCTAGACGCAGCCCACTCAGAAGGCTTTATTGCTCAGTTTAAGGTAAATTCCTGCACAAGGCTGGTTTCTGTGGTGTGCATGGGGGGCCGTAGGCATTTCTGCAGCTTGCTCTTTGGACAGCAGAGTTAGTTACCTCTTTAAGTTTTCTGAATTGCTCCATCCCGAGAAACCTGTTCTCTCTTGTTCCGTATCCCTTATTTCTGGTCCAGAAGAAGAATCAATCACGGGTGTTTTTAATTTTTGAATCTGAACTTCTCACAATATTTAGAGCAGACACCCGATGCTTTCTGCCTTGATTTCTCATGTCTACCAAATGAAACTCGTGGTGTGCCATTTGTTCAAGGGGAACTTACCTTCTCAGTGCTTGTCTGCTTGGGGAGAAAAGCTATCCCAGGGACCTGAACTTAGAAACTCACATTACAAGGGATCAACGAATCACTTAGCCTCAGAAGGGATGATGGATGACGAGGTTTATGAGACCAGATTTCTCAGCAGGAAGCAAGTTAGGATACGTGAAGTGATATCAAACCTGACTTGGAAGAGCGTCTGGCTGGTGTGTGTGAACAAACCATCACCACCACCAAGCTTATTGCTATTCCTCTCCCAAGTTTCCTCAGGCCTCCTGTTGTCCCTGCTTGTTTCTTGTCCTACCCAATTCCACGTAACTGAGAACTTGTTATTGATTGGTTGACTGATTGATTTTTTTTTGTCACTACAGTTTACTTTCTAGAGTTTTTGTCTGGCTTTGCTCATCCAAGTCTAATATTTCTGAGCTGTATGTGTGTGAGGTAACCAATTCTTCACTGTTGAGTAATGTTCCATTTTATGGACATACCGCAGCTTTTTAATCTGTTCACTTTTGAAGGGACATCTGAGTCCATTCCAAATACTAGCTGTGATAAATACATTCAGTGTGAACATCTATCTCTGAGTCTTTGAAGAGACTCATATACTCTCATCTGAATAAATGCTTGTTTTATTTTGTACTACTTTGCGTTTAAGAATAGTTTCTTAGCAAGGTTTTGTGTGTGTGTGTGCGTGTGTGTGTGTGTGTGTGTGTGTGTGTGTGTAGTGGGGAGAAGAGGGGAAAACATCAGAGAATCTAGCTTGTTGACTGTTTTCAAGGTAAAGAAATGAAGTGTTGAATGGAATGCAGCCCACTATCAGGATCTGTGATATCTATTTCGAGCAACTTGGTCACTCACCAGGCTCCCAGTTTGCTTCTCTTTTCTGAGGTATTCATGGTAGTTGTTTCTGTCAGAAGGAATAGTCACCATACTCAGTGAATGCCCTGACATTTCTCTGGAGTAAACTGTCACTCTTAGGGAGGAGATTTTGGGGGGACGGGAACAATTACTGCTTCATTTAGGACCTGGAATTTGATATGATTGGATTATTGAGGCCCAGGCCAGTTGAGGTTAACATCCCCAATTCTACAAAGAACATTAGAATTCTGACAGCAGAAAAAGGAAGGAAAGGAAGACAATGACTCAAGAGAAAGTAGATTTTCCCCAGGTAGCAGACTACAGCTTTCTTCAGTCTCCACTAAGCAGATCATTGGAACACCTCGCTTTGCCCCATGTTGTCTAAACCAGGCCCCATGAAGAAATGATAGTGGTGCTATTCCTGTGTCTCTCTGAGCTCTGTTAGCTTGAGTAGCACAGCTGAGGCAGGGCAGCTGGACCAAGTGAAGGCCTACCAGGAACTCTCTGCTCACCTTCCTCGTTTGTGGTGGGGTTTGTAGGTGACACCCAAGGTCAGCTTGGGCAACTGCAAGGCGGCTGCCACTCCTCCGGTGTGTACCACAGGGCAGAAGAGGAAGTCATCTGAAAGCCTGTTCTTTTCAAGGAAAGGAAGAAAGAAGTTGAATTCTTCTGCCAACCCGGAAGCAGCGTTTCGGCTGAGCTCTTGATTCTGAGGGGCACAGGAAGCGGATTTTAGATAAAGAAGAAACGTTTCTCCTACCTTTGCAGGCAGGAAATGGGTTTTCGGTCCTGGGATTCCTCTTTTGAGTGTGTGGGCGTCATGACTTCCTCTCTCTCTCCCTCTTTTCCTCCCTCTCTGTCTCAAGTTTTTTTTTTTTATTAAAAAAAAACAGATTTAATACCCTGGAATTCATTTGTTTTGGGTAAATTCCAATATAGAAATCAAAATTATCAAATTTAGACCTGGTTGTGGGGTCTTGGGAAGCACAGTAATGACACCATTTTTCTTTGTTTACACAATGCAGGATGCTTTCTTTTCCCCAGGAGTTCAACACTGTCAGACTGCCCAATTTAGAGGCAGGTTCTCACTTGCTGCTAGAGTAAACATATGGTTTGACAACTGTGAGTTTTTCCTTTTAAATATTATTTCCATAAAGAAAGGGGAAAATGATAGAGACTAAACCGCCATACCTTGTCAGTAATATTGTGTGTAATTTTTCTGCTTTAATTCTATAAGAACCAACTGAATTATGCTTTGGGGGGGAAGGAAGGGGTCTATGGCTTCAGTTTCTCGGTTTTGGAAAGGGCGAAATGATTCTGACTAATTACTATCATTGCTATTTTGTCTTATTTGTGTTATATGGATGTGTGTACAGGTGTGGTGTGTGCAGTCACAGAATGACGGCCAGCAGAAGACAGTCTTGAGTAGGGGTGCCTAGGCATCTTCTGACTTTTGTCTGGGAAGGGTTTTTCATTTGGCCCAGGGCTTCACCACACTGGCTAGGCTAGGTCGCCTGCCAACTCCCAGAGACCCACTTGCTTCTGCTGCCCATCTCACCATTGCCAGGACGGCAGGTGTGCACTGTGACACCCAGGTTTCTCCATGCGTTCCCAGGACACGGATTCGCACTCCCAGGCTTGCAAAGCAAGTGCCTCACCCACTGAGCAATCTCCCTTGCGCTGTCATTAATTTTTGAAGCGGAGGATTATGTAGGCCAGGGTGGGTCTGAACTCACTGCGAGACTCCCCATCCTCCTGTGTTCCCTTCCTAAATGCCAGGACGAGAGGCAGGTGCCACCGCATCCAGGATCTTGTGGGATTTTGATTGTAACAACTGTGTGTTTCGAGAATAATGAAATTTCATCTTTCTATCAGTCTACTGAGGGCAGGGACACAGCTCAATGGTAGAGCATTTGCCTTGCCTACCATCCATGTAATCTTGAGTTCTAGCCCTTGCACCACAAAATGAACAAGCTGACCAAAAGACCCCTTGCCTCCAATTTCTGAGCCCCACCTCAGTAATTTCTGAGTCAGCAGATCTGAGGTAGGATTAATGATTGATTGATGGTTGATTTGACCTCCACTGTGCTCTTGTGGAGGTCAGAGAATAGTTTGTAGGAGATTTTGTCTTCTGCCACGAGTCCTGGGGCTGGAACTCATTTTATCAGGCCTGGCAACAAGCGCCTTGACCTGCTTAGCCGTATCACAAGCCCTATTTGGTAGTTTTGAAGATTTGGTAATTGTGACTTGATGGCTTTTTACAGATCTGAATATGAATTTGAAGAAACTGTGTGTGAGAGCATGCTGCAAAGATGGCCACACCAATGTTCGTTTCTGTCTTAGTCAGCGAGAAGAAACACCATGAAATTGCAACTCACAGCTCTTATAAAGAAAAGCATTTAATTGGGGCTTGCTTACAGTGTCAGAGGTTTAGTTCTCTATCGTTATGGCAGAGAGCATGGTGGTACACAAGCAGATATGGTAGCTGAGAGTTCTACATCCCGATCCAAAGACAGCAGAAAGAGAGAGACACCAAGCTTGGTTTGAGCTTTTGAAACCCAAAAGCCCATCCCTAAAAACACACCTTCTCAAAGAAGATCACACCTACTCTAACAAGACCACACCTCCTAATCCTTTCAAATAGTGCCACTGTCTGGTAACCAAGCACTTGAATCTACAAGTCTATGGGGATCATTCTTATTCAAACCACCACAATTCCATTTTACACAATTTTCGCACCTGGTGACATGGCCATTCTCTTCTTGAATTTTGTGAGGCCTGGGTTATGACTTAGGAGGTTAGTTTAGAAAACAATGTCCGTTCCATCCTGGCTGTCTATTGCGTTTGAGTTCAGGTATTTTGCAGCAAGAAAGTCAAAATTGTTCCCAAGGAAGGACACAAGCAGCACTGGCAAGGTGGTCTAGCCAGTATTCCCAGAACCCACATGAAGGTAAAAGAAGATAACTCATTCCCAAAGTTGTCCTCGGACCTCCATATATGCACTGTGACACACACACACACACACACACACACACACACACACACACACACACACGAGTGACTCCCATGGAGAGGAGTTGCCAATCCTAGACTAACCAAGCCTGTAACAATAGCTGATGGATGAGAGATTGTGATGGAGCAAGACCGTGGACCGGTTCAGGCCTAGCCTTGAGCTGTCCAAGGATAATGGGTAGAGATGAACTATTACCATTGAGTCTTGTCCAAGCTATGGATTCACCAGCAAAATAAACCCAGTGTTGTGTTGAGCCACTAAGTTTTGGAGAAACCTGCTGCACAGATGCTAGACAACTGGAACTCATTACAGAAGCAGTTTAATCTTTTTTGTTATATTTTATTTATGTGTGTATTAGCACCTTTTCCGCTGCTATGATAAAATACTGTGACCACAAGGGACTTATAGAAGAAAGAGTTCATTTTGGCTTATAGTTTCATATATAGGGATAAATCCTTCATGGCAGAGGGGAGCCTGGCAGCGAGCAGCAGGCAGACATGATGGCTGGAGCAGGAAACTGACCTGAAGCAGAAAGAGGGAACTGGGTCAAGACTGTGCACTCTTAAAGTCTGCCCCAGTGACACTTCCTTCAGCAAGGATGCTCCTCTCCACAACCTCTCTAAGCAGCAGCAGCATCTGGTGACCAAATGTTCAACTATGTGAGCTTCTAGCAGACATTACTCATTCAAACCATTGTGTGTGTATGTGTGTGTGTGTGTGTGTGTGTATGTATGCCTCTGGGCAGCAGAGGAAGCTCTTAGTGAGTCTGAATTGTTAATATGGACGTGACCATGTCAAGGAGCAATGCTTCAGACTCATGGGAAACAGGCAGAGTCTTCCCCGCAGGTCAGGCTCAGAGGGATGGCAAAGCCTATCTCTGTCTGAGTGGGGATGTTGGCAGTGTGCATAAAAGCTAACAACAGGACCTTCCTCCTGAATGTTTCCAGCCTGAGACTGCTCCCATATAGATACCTTCTACAGATCTGAGCTCCTGCCCCTTAACTCTGTTATCCCTAATAAACACACCGAGCTTCTCATTGGTTAGTAGTTGGTGCCACTCCGTTAGAGAGTGTGCAGCCCACCTGACCCCAACTGTTTTGTGTGTCTTTGTGTGTCTGTCCTTTCTTCATCCCCTTGTCATCCTAGTCAAGTTTCCAGACCAGGCTTTGTGGCCTATGTTACCTGCCGTGTGTGTGTGCAGGTGCCCTGGAAGGTCAGAGAGGAAATTAGATTTCCTGGAGCTGGAATTGCAGGCAGTTAGAATCACCCATAGTGGGTGTTTGGAACTAATTTTGTGCCTTTCGGACTGTATTTGGGTCCTCTGGAAGAGTAGTGCCCACTTTTAACCAGGGAGCCACCTTTCCAGCCCCATTGGAAACTTCAGTACAACTGGGAACATAAAGAGTTTTCCATTCATGATTTAAATTTGGAGCGTTCTCCACAGTCTTATGCTACGATTATTCATTCTGTTCTGGGGTGATCTTGGGAGTCTATGGGCTCTTTAGAAGGTGTGGCCTGACAGCTGAAAGTCCGTCAGTAGAGTTGGGATTCTGAAGGTCATGGCTACCCTTAGTTCTGGCCATATTTTCTCTGCTTACATGTTCAGTTCCATGTGAAGAAATTCTGCATCGCGGTCCTGAGTCCATACCTTCTCCACCACTATGGACTGAGACCTCCCTGAAACTAAGCCCAAATCAACCTTTTGTCCCCTGCACAGTTCCTGTCGTGTGTTTTGTTAGAGTTATGAGAGAATAACTAACACAGGGGGCATTGGATTTTTTTTTAATTTGGATTTTAAGAGCATAATGCTATTTTTCCCTACTTGCATGTGCCCCTGTTGCCAAATATCTAATAGGTGTTTATGAGGTAATCAGGGACCGCCCAGAGTGTTAAGGAAATTGATAGCAGCAATATGTTTTTGTCCTAGATTGCATCAAGGGCTGTCTTCCAGTGTTGGACAGATGCAGACTTTGTGCGTTGGGCTGCCCTGCTCTGTGAGCGAGCTGACTTCTGCGTTCATTTTAAACAGATACCCAGAGTTCTCTTAGCCATAGTGCTTAGTCACTAGAAATGATTTTTAACTTCAAATTGGCTAACTTGACTATCTGTTACCCGTCCCCCAATATCTCTCCTCTCTCATCATTTAAGACAAGATGAGTTTGAGCAAGCAGGTGGTATCTGCTCATGATATAAGGGCCACCTCATCAGCAGACAAGTGAGAGTTTAAAAGCACATCTGAAAGAAAGAGACGTTGCTTGGCCTGGTTCAAAACACTGTATCTCTTCCTTAATAAGGCCACTGACTTCCAAATCAGCGAGGTGTGGTTAAGTGTTATCATTCAGTGAACAGGGGCCAGCAACTCATGGTTTTGAGTAAACACTGAAACCTGCAGGGAGGAGCCTCCCTGAGCATCTGTGACACATTCCTGTGACTGTTAGTCTCAGGCAGTGTTGTTCTACAGGTCTATGTAGAGTTGAGCGATCCACACACAGAGCTTTACGGAGCATCTATTGTTAAGAATCGCTAAGCACTGCGGATAAAAATTAATCACACCTAATTCCTGTCTTCAAGGAGTTGGAGCTTTTTAGGGGATTAGATTGCTCTTAGGGTTCTTTTCTACTTCCAGTTGTCAAACCACTGCCTGAAATTAGCAGGCCCGACTCCTTCGGGAGGAGGGTAGTTGCCATGTGCGATGGGTCTGTTGATGTAACCCCAATTCGTTTGTACGTGAGAACCAGGTTTCAGAAAATTCATGCGACATTTATTAATGGTCACCTTCAAGATTTTAGCATCTGTGGATCATATTTTGTTGAAGAGTAGGAAATACATGGGGGCTTTGGGGAGATGACTCCTTTGGCAAGGCATTTGCCATCCAAGGGTGAGGACCTGTGTGTGTTTGGATTTCCAGAACTCATGTAAAACACTGGGCACAAAAAGAGGAAAGCATACAGTGTTGGTCTCTGGCTCCCAGATGCATGTGCATATATGTGTGTGGGTGGGGGAGGGATGGCAGACTTAGAAGGAGATCTGGAGCACAGTCCCTGCCTCATTGGTACCACCTTGGCTTTTGATCTGTATAATAAGACTGTTTAAAAAATATTTCTAATTCAAAACTCCACAGTTGTGAGTGCAACAGTTTCTGTAACATCAGAAGAGGTGCGTGCGTGCGTGTGTGTGTGTGTGTGTGTGTGTGTGTGTAATGCCTCCCGTGATGCCGATCATCTTGCTTCTCAGCTCTGAGTCATAGCAAAGTTGGCACCCTGTGAGGCCAGGGAGAGGTTTCATATGGTTGCCGAGTATGAAGTTATTAATTGGGGAGGGACGATGTGTGGCTCTCCAGTAGGCTGCAGTGTCCTGGCACAGGAGTGTGTGATCGCCAACTCTGATCTGAAGTTATTGAAAACATAATTTATTAATATCCAACCCTAATGCATGGCAAGCACCAGCGAAACTCCGCTATCGGTGCGTGCCTCTGTATCTCTTCCAGGTCGCTCAGGTGTAGTCACCCGTCACTGAACAGTAACGACTTCGCTTGTTCGCTGCGTGTGTGTTTGAGACAAGGCCTCGCTGGGTAGCCTTTAATGGCCTGGAACTCCCTTTGTAGACCAGGTTGGTCTCAAAAGCACTGAGCTCTTTTGGCCTCTGCCTCCCTAGTTCTGCGAATAAAGATGTACATGACAACACCTGGTTTGGAAGAAGCTTTGGAATACCTCCCGTGGATATCTTCCGTGGCAGTGTTCTAGGTTTGGTCTATGGGATGGAGGTGAACATATGGCCGGTTGGGGAAAAGTGCCGCTCTCGTTACTCCAGGTCTGCTACTTGAGCCCATTCTAATATCCATCTGTTACTTTTCTCCAGTCTGGCATTCGCTTAGCTTTCTGCCATGTTCTTGGCTCTGTCTTTCTTGGTACAGAATGATTTCATAGCCATATTTGTGTTCTCCGTGGAGTTTGGTATCTAATAAATAGTTACTTATAAATGCACACATATAGATGGTAAATAAGCCAACAAAGTATGGTACTATAACTATTCATTTGCCACTTACCTGTTGTAAAATGAAGTGTGATTTATTACCAAATACATATTGGATCCCTACCACACTGATGATGTTGGTAACAGTCTGTAATCTTCAGTAAGCAATCTCAGTGTATAATGTCTTCTGAAGTCAATGCCATGATATTATCCATAACTGAAAAATAAGTGAAAAGTCATTATCGCTCCCTTGAAAATTAAACAGGTGCTGTGTTACTTTCTCTTGGTGTGTTGTTTTATCCCAAAGCTAGCTTGAACTCTGAGAGCAGCAAAATGTCAATGATTTCCCTTTTGCCTCTTTCCCAGCCAATTGGAGCACACAGTGAAGAAGAGAACCTTCAGATTTTTCATTTGCTTGAGGTCAGACTACGAAATTATAAGTGACTTGAAGGAATAGGTAGTTCTTCAGAAATCTCTTTCACACACACACACACACACACACAGCACTAAAGAATTGTTATAGATTTGGAATTCTGTAAGAACTAACGTCTTTGACATTAAAAAATTTATGTAGGGACTGCAATGCAGCTCCCTGGCAAGGTGTTTTTCTAACATATGTGAAGCTCTGGATTTGATTCTCATCACTACAAATCAGACATGGTAGTGCACGTCTGCAATCCCAGCACTTGGGAGGTGGAGGCAGGAGGATCAGAAGTTCAAGGTCATCATCCTCCATTATGGAACAAGTTCCAGGCCAACTTGAACTATGTGACACCTTATCTTAAATGCCCACGTACATATAAATGACATGAAGGCACATAAAACATGATACCAGGCAATCGAAGGGACTCACTTGTCATACATCTATTGTTTCTTTCAAAGCTCTCTGCAAATAAAGATGAACTAGAGAAGGACACTGACATGTTTACAGGGGTGGTGCTTTAAGAAATACAGAATGGTTTTAGTAAGAGCTTTTTAATCTCTGATGGCTAATTTTATGAGTCAATATCCCAGGCCACAAGTAAGGAATGGTTGCCCAACTGACTCCTGGCATGAGACCCTTTCTGGTTCTACAACAGGTAGACTTGAATTATGGCTCTTTTGAGTCTCCAAGGCTCACACTCAGATTTTGGACTTGAGAACTTCCTTAAGTGTGTGACTCAGTTCCTTTTTAATGACTCTTCAGTGTACTTGCATAAATCATGTTTTTTTTTTCACCTCTACAAATGCTATTGGTTTTTATTTTCTGGGGAATTGTGACTAATACATTACTTAATCTTGTCTGTCTTCAACACTCAAGGAGTTGTTTCCATGAATTCCAATACCCCTTATGTGGCAAAGAGGAAGGCAATGCACTAATTAGCCCTAGAGAGGTTAAGTGATTCGGCTTGGAACTGAGGTGGAGGATAGAGGCAGGATGGCAGAGTTCCTGAAACATCAAACAGAGATTGGATGGCACCAGGTAAAACCCCGCTTCATCATTTAGCTACCTTTGATGGAAAAATATTTCCATAAAAGAGAATCTCCACGGAAGAAATTCCCTTCCCATTTTGTTTGATGTATGTATCTCTCTCTCTTTCTCCCTCCTCCTCTTTCTCCCCCCCCCCATGTATGTGTGTGTGTCTATGTGTGTGTGTGTGTGTGTGTGTATGTGTGTGTGTGTGTGTAGAGTAGAGGTTAGTCTTAGGTTTCATTCCTCAGGATGCCATCCAGTTTACTTTCTGAGACAGCGTTTCTCCTTGCCTGGAACTTGGTGATTTGTCTAGGCTAGGCGGTTTGGCCAGAGGGACCTTTCAATCTCCACCTCCCCAGTGCCGGCTTTATAAGTCTGTGCTCCCACGCATGAGTTTTATTTATTTACTTATTTTAATGTGGCTTTTGGGGATTGAACTAGGGTCCTCAAGCACATTTCTAACCAGGCCATTGTTGTGGAGTAATCCTTCTGTACACTGTGAATATGGATTATTCTCATTGGTTAATAAAAAGCTGACAGGCTGGTAGGAAGCATAGGTGGGACAGCCAGATACAGTGGACTCTAGGAGGAGGAAGGGTGGAGTCAGGAGAGACACCAGTCAGCTGCCAAAAAAGTGGGACAAACAGAAAATGAGATAACAAGCTATGAGCTATGGGGTAAAGCATAGATAAGAAATCTGGGTTGATTTAAGCGTAAGAGTTAGTAACAAGCCTGAGCTATTGCCTGAGCATTTGTAAGTAATAGTAAGCCTCTCTGTCATTTATTTGTGAGCAGTCTGTTGGGACAGGAAAACTCCACCTACAGGCCATCTCCCCAGCTCCCTGCCCGCAATTGGAGATTGTCTCATCTCTCCTTACTATGGAAACAGTTACGTACTGATCCTCTCTTCTGATGTGAATAGTTCAGTACACAGCAAGATGATTATCATTCATTTGCTGTGTGCCCAAGTTTCTTGGAGCCAGGACAAGGACAATGTCTGCTCCTTTGTAGGAATTATAAATGTGTTAGATAGTTGAATAAATGATTCTAGTCTCTGGTCTTACAAAACCATCATTCAACTTGAGAACCAAGAAATGCTGTGATATTGTTTTGTACGATCATACCACAGGACCTTTGCAAGGCTATTGGCCTAAAGTGAGGGATCATCTAGAGAGTTGTAAATAAACCACTGCTGAATTCAGTCAACGCCTGATGGTGCAAAAGTAGAAGTTAGTAAGAGCTTTTATTGCGTATTTGAAGAATTCATCGAGAGAGCTACCCGTTCAACCCAAAAGATTCCTTGTGTCTTTGTTCCCTCAAAGTTCCAGGATACTTTCAGCTTTGGAAAAATAGTGGGATAAGAGAAGTTGGTGGGGTAGGAGCAAGAGAGGCCGTGAAGCTGAGATGCTCATGAAGAACAGGTAAGTTAACAGCTTGGTGGCTGCATAATGGACCATTGATCATATTACATGGTTTTGTTTTATTATTTCATTATCAATTTTAATTGCTGGCTCTATACCTTTCTTCATGTAGTGTGTGTGTGTGTGTGTGTGTGTGTGTGTGAGAGAGAGAGAGAGAGAGACAGAGAGAGACAGAGAGACAGAGAGACAGAGAGAGAGAGAGAGGCTCTCACCAGCTTGATACTTGATTTGTTTTCTTCAGAGGAGGTTTTTACTAAGTACTCAGAGATGGAGTCCCATCTACGAGTAAAACTTTCCGCCTGTTGTCATGTGGTCTCCTTTATGCATACAGGTGGTGGTTTCATCTTTTTTCCATCCAAGAATTTCAAGGCACCTTGAAAACATTAATTAGGCCCTGGACCTCTTTGAAGTTGGTCCTATCCCCATGTACACATGATGAAATTTAGGAGGGGAGAAGCTAACTGAGTCAGTCCAGGACCACACAGATATTCCCTGAGAGAGCCAGGAAGAGGATGGCTTCCCAGTCTGGGGCCCGACCAGGAAATTCTGAGAAGAGGTGCCTGCTTGCCAGACACTTTAAACTCACCTGGAATTTCCTGCCCCCACTGCCTTTACATGTGAGCTGCCCTCTCCCCTCGTCCATCCAACAACGTACACGAAGGAAACCTCAACAACGCCGAGGTGATTACTACCACTCTCAGGGTGTGTTGCCCTGCAGCCTACAGAACCAACGAAGCTTCTCTGGGAACAGCAGGCACTCACAAGTACACCTGCCAGTCAGTTCTCTGAGAAAACCCCTTTTCCTTGTCCCCGTGTGTGTGTGTACGCGCTCACACACACACACCTGTATATAATATGTATCATATGCGTTAAACTTAGATTACCCAGTCATCTTCCCACAGCTAAATCCAAGTAGGATTTAGTTAGATATAAACTTTACTGACAGGACTCATGGCAAAGGCAAAGGTAAAGGCACTGAGCTCAGGCAGAGATTAGTCACTCCGATTCTGACAAGATAAAGTGAGCTGGTGTCTGGATGGTGAGAGGAACAGAGAAGGTTTGGGGCTGAGAGGCTTCGGTCAGCAGAAGGGAAGACAGTTTCAGGCAAACCATCATTTTGGTGTTCTTGCTTCTAGCCTTCCTCGTGTGTGTGTGTGTGTTTGAGCATATGTATATGTATATATGTATATATATATATATTTTACTTAGCACAACGAACTCCGGTTTCATACAATGTTTTGCAAATGATATAATTTAATTATTTTTATGGCTGCTTTAAAAATTTCTTTTTGGAGCTGGAGAGGTGGCTCAGCAGTTAAGAACACTTGATGCTTTTGCAATTTGGTTCCCAGCATCCACAGGGTGGCTGACAACTGATGGTAACCTCAGTTCCAGGGAACCCGATATCCTTTCTGGCCTCCGTGGGCAACAAGTATATATACAATGCACACATATGCATGCCAGTAAACACTCAGATACATAAAATAAAAACAAATAAATCTTTAAAACTGCATATATTTTATCTATTCATCTGCTATGGGGCATCTAGACTGATTTCCTAAGTTGCCTGTTTTGAATACTGGCAAACATGGAGGTGTAAGGGATCTATCTCTATTGTATGCTGACTTTGATTTCTTTATACAAATAACTAGCAGTGATATTTCAGGATCATATGGAAGAAACATTGACTTCTAAAGGAGGAGATCAGTAGAATGCATAGAACAGAGAAGACTCAGTGAGAATTTGCTGGAAATTTTTGACCAACCAACCAACAGTACAGCCTGCTGAGCTTCGAGATGTAAGCAGTGAAGAGAGCATACGTATGAGTGCACTATAGCCTGGGATGTGCCAGGGAAGAGCAGGTGGAGGATACGGTGGAACAGTTAGAACCAAGGCTGTGGCGAATCATCCTGAGAGTTAGGAAAGATTTGCGTACCTGAAGAATAGGAGAGTCCTAGGAGAAAGCATGCTGGATTAAGAACAAATAAACAAACAACTTAGTTTGTTTGCTTGAATGTTACAGAAGGAAAAGGTACCATAATTCTAGGAAACCGTCTCCCCCTCCGTGTGTAGGTACCGAAATCCCTGGCAAGGACCCAGACAATATTATTTATATTTATATACTGATGAGAGGAATCAACAAAAGCCCTAAACGCTGCCTGGCCTGGCAGTGGCGATCACCTGGCTCCTTCACTGCTCTGCACTGAATGGCACGTCCTCCCGGGGCTCCAGTGCTCCCTCCCACCGCTGCTTCTACTCCCAGCCCTGCCGTCCCCTTTGTACAAGAAAGTAAGTACCCAGTGCTCAGCCACCATGCAATCTTGCAGGGCTGCTTCAAGGGACAGAATGCTATTTTGGCTTGAGCTGGATGAAGCGACTGCCAACTTCCTCTAAGTTAACCGTCTACTTCAAAATTCAGAATACCAAGACACAGCGAATCCCAGGCTGTCCTGGCTGCCATCCCTTTCTGGAGTAATTAGTTGAAATGAACATTTTATTCTTACCTCATTCCAAATTTTCATGGAGTTATAGTTGCCTCCTCCAACCTGAGCCTGTTGTGGGGCTGCTCACCAGGGACCTGGTTTCTTGTTCCTTGGGAGAAGGTGTCTGGTTGCCTTGGGAGGAAACGGGGAGGAGGCATGGTAAATTTAAATGGTTTTTATTTCTATTTTGGATCTGACAAAGGCTTTAACCTGAACTACTCCATCTAGGTGCACTCAGTCTTTTAGGTTATGGGAAAGCATTTGATTTCTTTGTACACCCTGAAAGGGCTAGCCAGAGACTAGCGACTAGGGGGTAGCCATGGAAAGGCGAATATGGACAGCGTGGCGATCTGCATAGGGAACTGGAGTTAACAAACACTGGGAGGAGCATGGTTTTAAGGCAGAAATATGACATGATAGCAGCAAAAATCATTGTTTTTTTTTCACAGAATACATACTTGAAATGAAGTCCTTTGGGTCACGGGGAACTCCTCAAAGCTGTCAGGATCCAGGCTCCTCTCAGCACTTCACTCTACTCTCCTCAGCAGAGGATACAAATGCTGTATGCATTTCCTCCGGCTGCTAGGACAAATCGTCACTAATTCAGGGGCTGAAAACAACACCCAGCTGTTACCCAGCAGGAGCAAGACCACAAACTAGAAGTTCTGCTTTGACTGTGAAACATTCTTCCCAGGTTCATGTGTTTGAACAAGTGGTGCCCAACTAGTGGCACTGGATGGCCCGGGAGCCTCTGGAACTTATGGTGTAGCTAGCAAAGCACATTAGGTTGGCAGGGGCAGGCTTCAGAAGGTACACCTACCACTGACTCTGGCCTAGCTCCTCTCCACCCCTTGACTGCCACTGTGACATGAGGAATCCTGGCCCCATACTCAGCACCATAAATCTGCAGTGCCTTTCCTGCAATGATGGGTTGAGATCCTGAAACTGTGAGCTAAGATATGTCTTTTACCCCTAAAGATGTTTCTGTCCGGTTGCCATAGTAGTGAGGGAAGTTAATAATTGTAATAGACTTCATTAGGCTACATGAAGGGTTGTCAGACCCGTCTTTCTGCTACAGGAAGCTTATTGTTGCTTCTAGAAGTTTCCAAATGATGCTTGGCTTATGGCCCCTTCCTCCATCTTCATGTTGATCAGTGTTGGCTCTTCTCTCATTCTGGGATTCCCTTCATCTCCCTCATTCACCTTTAAGGACTTACAACTACCTGGACCCATTCAGAGAATCTGTGGAAACTTCCCAGTTTTGTGGTTCACTCAATTGACCACCTTAATTTCCCACTGTTACATTATCCAAGTTATTCTCAGGTTCTAGAGATTTGGATGCAGACACCTTTGAGAATGTTGTTGGGGGGCATTATCTTGTCTTCTATTCTGTAGGGGTGAATCATGGTTCTGAATGATTGCAATAGCTATTACAATTTCTGCTGGCTTGCCAGATTGCCAAACCACAGGAAAAAGGAAGTAGGGAAGAATGAAAGTGATGCTTGCCAGTCAAGTTAAAGCCAACACATTTCTTCCTAACTCTCCTTGGCCAGGACTGAGTCATCTGGACACACCAAACTGCAAGGGAGCTGGGGAAGCGTGTCCCTTTGTCCATGGTAGTAAAGTGCTTGGCTCAAGAAGGTTCCATCTCTATGACAGAATGAAGAGAGGGCATTGGCTCGTCAGCTGCTATGTAGAATAAAGAGAAAGAGTCGTCTTGATGTCTTTGCACAATTTTCTAGCCATTTATAGTCGAGGTTGTAGAACTGAATGGTGGTTTTCAAATGATGTTTGAGGAAAGGAAGAGTGTCTTTGTTTTCTATTTTCTTTGTCGGAACACTTGGGTTCATTTATATATTACTGCTGTCTTAAGGGACCAGTCCTATGTTGCATGCATTTATCACTACATATGGGCCACATGAAAGGGGCTTTTGGGTGCCCTACCACCTTTCGAGCTCTATGGGAAACAGTTTCATCACTGCCAATTGCCATTTCTATCTACAAAATCAAAGACTGGAGCCAGAGCCCATGACAGGGAAAGCATCCTTTCTGACTCCCAGAGCTGTAGATGTAGCTAGGACCACGTCTTCCTCTCCCACTGAGATCTCATTTAGGCTATAAAAGGCTATGCTTCCAGTTGGTTGTGGTGGGGCACTATAATCCCAGCACTCAAAATGATTGTTTGGGCTACATAGTAGGACCTTGATCCAAAACAAAACAAAATCCCACCAACCAAAACAACAACAACTGATTCACAAATAAGTCTTTAAATACCACCTTTTGAAGCTGGGCAGAGGAGTACTCATCTCTGACCCCAGCTACTTGGAAGGTTGAGGCAAGAAGTTTGCCTGAGTCCACAAATTCATGACTAATTTGGGCAACATGGGGAGGAACCCCTCCCCCACCACACTGAGGTCAAACAAAGAAAGAAAAGAGAAACATGTCTCCTTCAAGAGAGTCTGTCTTCTTGTCTTGTTTGGCATTCAACAAACATTATTTGGTACAAACCCAAGAGGAAGAAAAAAAAAAGGGAAGTTTGCGAAACTGTTCTCAAAATAAAATAAAATAAAAGGTGCTGGATGTGGTGGCAGACACCTGTAACCCTGGTACTGAGGAGTACCAACAGTTGGAGACTAGCCTGGGCTATGCAGTACATAGTGGGGCTCCACTAAGGGGCAGAGGCAGAGAGGGGAGAGAGAGAGAGAGAGAGAGAGAGAGAGAGAGAGAGAGAGAGAGAGAGAGAGAATATGAATGAGAGAAAGAGAGAGAGATCACATAGCAATTCATCAATATAAGACTTTTGTGGGTTTTTGATTTTAAATGATAAAAGTTAATCTTTAAGACTTGTTTTTAAAATTACTTCTACATTGTCTCTCCATATCTAGTTTGGCAGTATCAGTGGCTTTGCCAGAAGGCTCTCAGGGAAAGTGTAGGCATTGGCAACTCAGTTCTCATTAGACACCTTTCCTTGTCCCTGTCCTTTCTGTCCAGCAGCAAAGCCTCATGGGCTTAAGGGAAGGGACCTGGGTCTCTGTGTGTTCTCTCCTTTCCTCTCTCTCCTTCCCTCCCTCCTTCCCCCTCTATATATGTGTATGTCCATATTTATATATAGACATATACACACACGCACATATGTGGGATGTACCTATATATCCCACCCCTCTGTTCAACACTGCTGGCTGATGAACTTGCTTCTGA
Source organism: Microtus pennsylvanicus (assembly GCF_037038515.1). Lineage (NCBI taxonomy): Eukaryota > Metazoa > Chordata > Mammalia > Rodentia > Cricetidae > Microtus > Microtus pennsylvanicus. The sequence continues at coordinate 123,898,493 of NC_134582.1, forward strand.
GGCCAATGGTTTTCTGGTTCTCTAGGTAGCGATACCTTTTGATGAGAATGTAGGGGGCAGGCAGTGAAAAGAGTCCACCACAGGAATTGTCTAACATAAACAATAATAATCATAATAATAATCTGGCTTTCATAGGAGCTTTCATCGAGGAACCAAAAACACATTATGAGCATTAACTCATTAATCTTCACAACGCCCCTATGAGGGAGAATTAAGTATAAGTAATCATAATTATTACTGTCATTATCCTTCAAACCATTCCCAGATGAGTTGTGGCTGAACTGGCACACTTTTTTTTTTTTAAAGAGAGACCCTACACTTTTGATGGTTCACATATTTTCCTTCTTTCCTTTTCTTGGATTTCTGAATAGATAAGAGTATTTTTGGATGCGTGGGGCCCCTGTGAGGAACGGGTGGGGAATGATTTTCAGTGTGGGGTGGTCCTTTTGCTTTGCCATTACCTGTTTAAAAATTGCATGGCTGCAGTGGTTACGGAGCAGACTCCCGAAAATGTTGGCAGATGTCATTTTTAAGCTATGTAACATGTTCATGGTTTCCACCTTATCTCTTCAGGTAAGGGCTTGAGAAGTTTCATTCTACAAGTAGCATCCTGCTTACTCTGATACCATTTAAATTAGAGCTATGTCCGCCATCGGTAGCATCCTCTGCATGTGGCTACAAGCCTTTGAGATGCTCCAGTGTCGTTGATGTAAGACTACTTCTGTACCTGGGCCAATGGCTGGGTGCCCTCTTCTTGGGAAAACAGGTCACCTCAGAGTTCCAGAGTAATCACAAGCTAAACAAGCACCTTTTGGGGGAATGGCACCCACTAGAGTATTTAACAGTGCAAATGGACAGATTGGCCATAGCTGAATGGAACCATACTTGGTAAGAACTTAGTATGTTCCATATCCCTTTAAAGTATGCATCATTTTATTACATTTTTCTGGTCCAATGCAAAAGCGAGTCACCTTCACATTGGAGTATGTCAACTTAGATACTTTAGATGTTGACATTCAATTTTACGTTTTAACATTTAGGCTCACTATGAATTTTTTTTTCTCACTGTGAATTTTTATACTTTGTTAGTGAGTGAGGAGACACCCGTGCACTTTTGGAAGTGACATAATGAACGAAGACTGTGAAGGAAGCAAAGAAGGAGTCAGTCTATCATGCAGAAGCTGTGTTCTGAAAGCACACTGGGTCAGAAGGGTGCTGGGCTGGTGTAATACCTGCTACCCAGGAGATGTAGTGCCTGCTACCCAGGGTCAGGGTAAGAAGCCAGTGTAGTACCTGCTACCCAGGAGATGACCCACAACTGTTTGCTTTGGAATAATAAAAGAATTCAAGCCCATTAGTGACTATGGAAAGAAAGGCTTCAAAAGTAATAGCTTCCATGAATTCATGGTATTTCCCCTTTTTGTTTTTTTCTGAGACAGGATTTTATAATGTTGCTCAGACTGTCTGAATTTGTAGTTCTTCTGCCTCAGCCTCCTGAGTATTGACATTATAGTCATGTGTCACCATGCTTTGAATCTAGGAATATACTATGCTGTACTATTCATTTTCTCTTTGAAATTTATTTGGTGTGTTTGCACCTGGAACAGCAACATGCCTGTGTTAGATGACAGTTTGTGGGAGTGAGTCGTCTCTTTCTACCATGTGGGTCCTCAGGTCATCAGCTTGATGGCAAGTACCTCTATCCTCTCAGCCATCTTGCTGGCTCCCCGTTACTGTAATTCTCATGTCAGTTTTGCCCAGCTGCTGTGATGACTCAGCCCGGCTTGAGTGGAAAGAGTCCAGATTCAGAAACATGAAATGACTGCATATCTGTTGAATTGCAGAACTGGAATTCAAGCTCAGGCTGACTTTACCTACAAAGCCCATGTGACATTTTTGCTTCCTTAAAATTCCACAAAACCATCCAGTGCCTCACAGGGTGAAGACATTTGGAAGATGAGCCACAAGAAAAGCCACAAGTCAGTCATCTGGATAATCACGAGTAGGGAATCCAGTCTGATAGACAGAAGCCTTAGGGAGTGGTTAAAGAGGGAGGCAGAGAGAACTTGGAATTTGACTGAGTGGTTGACCCCGAGCTTAGCATAAACAAAGTCCTGAGTTCAATTCCCAGCACTGAAAAAGAAAACCAGTGATAGAAAATGTGTAATTTCCCAAGCAAATGGCTGTCAAAGGACTTAATATCTGCTAGAGGAATAGACAGAAGTGATAGAAGACGTTTCTGTCTAGTAACAAGCTAATCAATATTTTGTAGATTAAAAAGGAAAAATGAGAAATTGAGTCAGAGGATTAAGGTGTGTGTGTGCGTGTGTGCGTGTGTGTGTGTTTGGAAAAGCGTAGGCAGAGTCTAGATGACATAGTCCTTCCAGCAAGCATGAACTGTCTTTGGAAAATACCAAACCATTTGAAACTGGGCTAAAGGAGAGGGATAGGTTAATCAGAAACATTTGGAGGTGAGATGCTAGGACTGAATTAGAGGAACAGTCAACTTTCAAGCCATGGGGGGCGAGACTAGTCTGAAGAGCCTAGCATCACTCTTTGCTTTGTACATTTGCAATCCTCCTGCCTCAGCATTTCCGGAGAGGATGAAGTAAGAGAGGGAGAATTATGATCATGGTGGAAGCACCATTCCATAATCTAGGAGTCTGGGTAGAGTGGAAATGGAAAGAGAATGTTTTGTACCATAGATACCCCCACCCCACCCCACCCCACTTCCTGGCTGCACCTCGCTTCCTGCCTGCCATGAAATGAACCGCTTTGCTGCTCCACAGACATCTGCCACGATGGGCTGAACCCTCTCTAATGATGAACAACAATGAGTTTTCCTCCATGAAGTTGTTTTGCTCGGGCAGTTTTCACAGATGCAGGAAGCCTGGTTAGCGCCGCACTCAGTCCGTTCCATCTTGTGATCACGCCTGCAGATTCTGAAGGTTGGGATGCAAAGGTGACTGAGGAAGTGAAGAGTAGGGAGAGCGGCTGAGACTGGGGAGTGGCTTGGAAGCCTTGGTTGGGTAAGGGAAGCAAGTAGCTTGAGAAACTGCTGCCCAGTAGTTCTGAAATGGTCAACAGGCAGGGTTTTGGCTGAGCAGGTGTCAAGTGCAGCCATTAGACTATGGTTGGCTGACAGAGTAGGAAGAACATGGAAGAAGTGTTAGTTGGGGGAAAAGAGATTATGTGATGAAAACAAGATGAGTGGAAGGGAGGGAGGGGAGCTTTTCACTCCCAACAGGAGTCTCTGAGAGCATTGTCTTAGAACTTGTGTCTCATTTGATAAAGATCCACGCTGTGACAACAGGCACGGGTACTTGACATGTCTTGGTTGTAACCACCGCGGCTGAAATGATAGACACCCAGATTCTCGGCAAGGTGTCTTTCACCTGTGACAGTAAAGCACAATGGCAGGAGAGATGGTGCGTTGTGCTGTGATGGCAGACTGATGTCAAGAAAATGACAGAGGGGCCAGAGAGACAGCTCCGTGGTTAAGAACACTGGCTGTTCTTCCGAAGGACATGGGTTCAGTTCCCAACACCCACATGGCAGCTCACAGCTCTCTATAACTCCTCTTCTGGGGGATCTGGCTTCCTCATATAGACATACTTGCAGGCAAAACACCAATGGATATAAAGTAAAATAAGTAAGTTATTTTTTTTAAAAAAGATAGGTACTGTTGTTTGATTTCTGGAATAGAGTAAACCTAGGTGTGTTTATTAAAGTTCAGTTACAGTTTTGACTCATGCCCCCCCGCCACACACACGAGAGAGAGAGAGAGAGAGACAGAGACAGAGACAGAGACAGAGAGAGACAGAGAGAGAAGACTCTGGAGACATGGACTGTAGCTTGCCTAGCTTAAAACAAAAGCTACACTTCTGAAAGCTAGGAATAGACACATCATACTAAGAGCAAAATAAAGACCTGGAAGGATCCATCCTAGGGGTCATTATTTACTGAACGCTCTTGATACATATAAAATTATGTTCAATGCTTCAAGTGTTTCAACTTTGCGGAAAATATGGGGCCATGAAGAGAAGGATGTGTCTAAGGAAAGGAGAAAAAGGGGTGGGGGTTGGGGGTGGGAATTCTCTCCACACAGCGACAATGTTCTCTTTGAAGATATTGACAAGATCTTGGGTAGAGATGGAGAAGAAGGAATATGGATAAGGAAGACTTTAAAGTCCTGAAAGTGGAGAGAGTCACGCTGGGTTGTGGGCGTAGGATTCAGTCAGACGGGCTATTTCGCCAGGAGAATGGTGGCATTAAAGAGAGAAATTCACTGAGGTTTAGTAATTACAGCATACACAGGAGAAGATAAATATCTTCTCTGTATATTACATCATTGTTAAATCTCAATAATTTTAAATATAATTAACCTTTAATGATGCTTTAGATTTAATAATACGGCTATTGCATGGGAATTGTCTACAAGTCATTATAAATCTATTTGTTTAGGTTTTACCCACCAGGTATTAAGAGTGTGTGAAGTTGGGTGTTGTGTTTCAGAGTTCAGTGTGCTTATTAAGTGTCTCACTCAGTGTAATTGATTGTAAAACCCACCTCAAATCACACCAAATTAAGAATGTTTTATAACAAATTAATTAAAATGAATTTTTCTTTCCATTATTATTCCATCATTTTTTTTTCTGTTTTCTATCTAAGAGTCTACCCTGGGGGATGTCAGGAATTAAAAAAATCGAACCTATTTCAGTCATCCCCTCTAGAACCTGAGATACTGGTTCATAATTTATGAAAGAAGCAACTGTTTCTCATCTTCAGAATAAAGCCCATTTTCCTGTATTTTTCTTTTTATTTGTAAAATATTTTATTTATTCTTTGTGAATTTCTCACATCTATACATTTTGTCCACATCTACCTCCCCTTCCCCGGCCAACCCATCCCCCACCTTCCCTCTGTCCTCCTATTACAGTGGAGCTCAACCTTCTGAATGCTGGGACCTTTCATAACTGCAATTTTGCTGCTATTATGATCGTAATGTAGATACCCAATAAGCAGAATATCTGATATGCGACCCTATGACGGGGTCCTTGACTCCTAAAGGGCTCATGAACCTCATGATGAGAACCTCTGTCATGATTACCGCCCCCCAACTTCATGAATTATTTTTTTTAATATCTCACTTTGTCCATTTAGTGCCGCCCGTCAGCACATGAGTGCAGGACCATCCCCGGGCGCATGAGAAACCCACTAGTGGTCACAAACCCAAAGGAAAGACGATCGTCTCTTCTCCAGATGATATCAGCTGCAGAAACTTCTCCCTTACATAACGTCAATTTTAAATCTTAGTTTATGTTTGTACTTAACTCTCAAATGACAATTCTCCTGTACAGTACAGAGATGGCTCTCCATCCCCTGCCTGGCCCCAGCTAGAGTGCAGGCTCCTAGTGATATTACTATATTCTGCCCTGCCCCCCACCTTCCTCGTGACACCTCACTTCCTAGACTTCTGTTCTTCTTCCTGAAAAGAGAGAATTTGATACTAGTTTTGGGCAGTTCCCCAGCTTCCTTGAAGCATTCCCTACTCAATAAAGGTGAATTGCTTCCTTGTGAGTGAATTCCTGAACTGGTGTCCATTGTCTTCTTCATCAGTTCTAAATACCGCGGTGGGGTGGAGGTGGGGGTGTCTAACCACTCATTTGCTTCTATGTGGGCTCTGAGGAAGCTCCATCCCACCAGAATTGAGCATCCTAGTATGCAGGTCTGGAATGCCCACAATGTTCCCGCTCTTTCTTTATCTAACCCTTCTGAAGTTCATGGCCCATCCCTTCCATGCGCCAAAGTGGGAATGGTGACATTTGAAAGTCACCGACAGTCTTTGTTGTTCTCTTAATGCTTTATCTGTGTTCTTAAAGTCCTCAACTCAACACACTGTCCCTTCAGTTTAATGGTTTTGTTTTGTTTTGAGATAGGATTTTTCTCTGTAGCCTAGACTGGCCTTGAACTCCTATCAATCCTGCTGCCTCAGTTCACATACTGGGATTATAGGCAGGACCCACGACACCTGAGTATACACCAGGTCCTTCACTGCATGCCTGCATACATCTAGTGTATTACTAATGCTTGACAAAGTATTCACCCAATTTATCACAGCGGAATAATGGTTATTTAATACAACTCAGCCATAAAGTCTATCTACATGCTGGGCCCAAATATTTCTTTCTAATCAGGGCCATACAAAGCACAAATGGTCTTTCTCTGGAGTATGGTTGGAAAGTCATTTCAAAGCATGATGAGAGCTCTCCGGAGTCAGGCCAGGCCATCTTCACTTCCTTTTAACTATGTGAGGTCAAGACTTAAAGTCTTTTTCCCTGTTGGTCACTCTAAGCAAGTGAATGATCCCAGAGCTTTTAAGATCAGACACAAGAATGTTTAATGTATTGCTGGATAGGAATGAATTACTTGGGTCCTATTAGCTCATCAAACTTCTAAGATGCTAGTTTTACTGTGAGGGTTAAATGACTCTCATTGTGCCCAGTGTAAAGACAGTGGTCCTATAACGTGAATCATGGTTACATCATAGTTCCTATTCTCCTTGGTCTGTGTCCTATCATTAGAGATGACAGCAGACATCAACTCTCAAGTCATTGAATAATTGGGAAGTGTCCCCACTCACTCTCCTTTCATGACTCCTCTGGAGTCATGGAGGCTTTAGATAACCGATGGTAATTAGAGATACCGTGTTCTCAGGGAATTTGCTTCACAGGTGAACTTTTACTTATGAAGGCACCTTTATACACACACACAAAAGGATGAGGTCCTCAAATGACCTTTCCTTCCTATAGAGGTGGTGGTGGCTATGATCTTTAGATTCATCCTCTTCTTGAAACCCAACAACAAGCAGCTTCATAATGCTAGGCAGAATCACAAATTCTGTTTGTGGGTGCAGAAGGAAACTTCTCTGTGGGAATAGATAGCCTCTGAGTTCCGCTGTGTCGCAGCAGAGCCACCTGGTTCAGTCTAAACCTTTCCGCAGACATAGATTAACTTTGATCCTATAAGAATATCAGTCTGTATTTAATTTAGAAATATTACAGCCTATATTTCATTTAAAAATATTACATAGATACTCCTAGAAACCGTTAGATAGTTTTGTGTGTGTGTATGTGTGTGTGTTTTCCTATGTGTCTAGGCGTGCATGTATGCATCTAGAAGTCAAAGGTCAACTTTGGGTGTTATTTCTTAGGTACCAAGCACCTTGTTTTCTGAGAAAAGGTTTCTCATTGGCTTGGGATTGACAGGATAGCCTGACTGGCCAGGGAACCTCAGGGAGGCATCGTTGTCTATTTCCCCAGTGCTCGGCTGACAAGCATATGCCACGAAGCCTGGATTTTAAAAATCCTTGACTGAATTATCCATTCAGCCCTTGCTTACTTATTGTGATGCTTTTATTGCAGGTTATTGCCTGTGTCCTTCAGACTGGCCTCAAACTTGAGATGCTCTTGCCTCAGCCTCCTTAGTTCAGGGGTTACAGGTATGGGTTGTCACACTTAGCTGGTGGTATATAGGGACCCCTGAGTAAATGCTGACGGCCAGATATAGAGGTGTGTGAATTGATGTTTCACCTGTGAGCTTTTTTGCAGAGCAATTGAAAGCATCATAGCAAAGAAAAGGCAACATCACTTAAAGAGAAATAGTGAAGGATAGATTGGAATTGCAGGAGAAGCCAAGGAGTTGTTCAGTGCTGACATGTGAGAATCACCTACAGGGAAGAAGAAAGGAACGGGAAATGGGCAAATAGTCGCTGTGTTTGCTGAAGGGAAGAAAAGCCAAGATTCGTTTTGATCTTTCTCTTTCTGGAGGAGATGATCTACCAGCAAGGCCAAGAATACCTGGCTTGTCTTTAGACTGTATACCATCTTGAGAAGCACACAGAAGGGACAGAACATGCTTTGGGATATAGATACAAACAAACAAAAGGAACAAAACCAAGACAAATACTAAACTTCTACTAAATAGCTTGCAGCAAAATTTTCTTGTGGGCTTTAGAAAATTCTCCTTATGGAGAAGCTGTGAAGACTGCCCTCAATTTCCTGCAAGTGTTTGCTGAATTGCTGTAGGTAAGTGCGCAGAAATGTTTACTGAAACGTTCAAGGCAGCGGAAGTTTGAATCCTGCATAATTCAATTAAAATGTGTATTCTAGTGATAACTGAATCAGAAACAAATACAAAGAAAATATGAGAAAGGATGTCGGAGAGTAAGGATTGTGTGTTTAGCACAGATGGATTTGTTGGCTAAAAACCAGGCTATTGAGGCAAGGGAGAGGTCAGTAAAAGTGCCTGCTATATAAGCAGGAGGGTCTGAGTTCAAATCCTCAGCACGAACACAGAAATCCAGGTGCAAAAGCCTATGATCATAAGCCTAGCACTGAGGTGGGGTCTGCAGGGAGATAGGTAGGTCTCTGACTCATGGGCTAGCCGACCCAGAGGAACTGATTGATGGGCTCCAACTTCAGTGAGAGACCTTGCCTAAAACATAATATGGTAGAAAGCAATCGAGGAAGACACCCTATACTGACATAGACCTCTGGTGTCTTCTCTCTCTCTCTCTTTCTCTCTCTCTCTCTCTCTCTCTCTCTCTCTCTCTCTCTCTCTCTCTCTTTCTCTCTCTCTCTCTCTTCCTCCTTCCCTCTCTCCCCTTTCTTCCCTAACCTCCCTCTCCCTCCGATGATGTTAGCTGAACACTTTGTTTCTGAGAACCTCTTCTGAGCTGTTTTTTGCCTTGAGCCTTGCATTGTTCCGAAGACCCTTTCCCCTGTTGACAGACCTGACATTCCCTCTTCACAGGCTGAGAGGAAACAGTTTATTTCAAAAGGTTGCTGTTCTCATGATGACTGAAGGGTAAGTTTGGATGGCTCCTTCCAATTAACCCCTTAAATGTATTTTCTGGGAAATATGAATTTCTCTTTCTAGTCCACAGCCTTGCTGGTCTCCTCCGATTTCCTTGTTGCATTAATTTTTGATAAAGTACCTAATACAAAGAACTTAAGGTACAGAAGATTTATTTCAGCTCACAGTTTCAGAGGGAGAGGACATGGTCCATTGTCTCTTGGTATCTCACACATTTCAGTAGAGTGTCTCGTAGGGCGAGCATGAACTGGAAAAAAGGTGGTTACTATCTTGCTTACTATGAAGCAGAGAAACAAGGACCAGCAGTCAGCCAAACCTTCAAAGGCCTGCTACTGTTGGCTTACTACCTGCTAAAGCATGGTCCCACTTCCAAATGTTTCACAACCTTGCCCAATGGTATCACTAGCTGGGAAGCTAAGTATTTGCATCTGTGGGTTGAGGAGACATTTCACACTGAAACCATGGCACTACCATAGAGTTCCTACCCCATGGTTTTAATGGAAAAGCTTGTTATCCTTATTAATAGCCACGAAGGTACCATTCTAGAAGGAAACACTGGGCTCCGGTGCACTGGATTTGAAGATTACAGTTTCCAAGTAGATTGCTTATCTCAGAAAGTAATTACTCAGTCGTTTGAAAAATGCTCTTGGATTTTATTTGTCAACTAAAATCTCAAGGAAATATTAACCCAGTAGAGTACTGTGAGATCTAGAGTTTCCCGTGATGAGCAACTTTCATGGTCAAGTACAATCAAGGTGCCCCCCCCCTCATTCTTATCCATCTTTAGATTGGACTTATAATGGCATGGGACTCATGAGATACTGTATTTGAAAAGTTCTTTGAAGATAAGAAAATGTTTTTAATTAAAATGAAGATAATATCATCTTCAATTATGCTTCTTTGATCTTTGTGGACCAGTGCATGCTGGGACTTGTAGTTTCTGGCTGTTGCTTCTCTATTTTTCATAAGAGGAGTCCTTCAGCTTCTGGTAGATGAGATAGAGTAATGTCAACCTGCTCTCCCATATTACAGCTTACCACTCTCCCCCCCTTTTTTAGGTTTTAAGAAGTTTTTTATTTTTTATTCCTTGCTTATCTTGTTTTTATGCTGTTAAGCAGGTGGGTGGTAAAGGAGCCTTAAAATTATGACTGTCATCAAAGAGATCATTTCAAATGTCACAGGTGTTAATTATTCCCTGGATGCAACCATTCATTCTCTGCTATGCCCAAGTATGGTTCTCAGAAACAACCTTATTTCGACATAGATTCTGAATACAAAAAAGCATCAAAGAAACTGATTCTTGACTTTAAAAAAAGATTTTTTTTATTAAAAAGGAAACACTGAAATGAAAAAGTCTCAGACTTCCAGTGTCTGAAGGTAAAATGAAATAAGAGCACATAGGGTAGAGTGGGGTGCCCACTGGGCAGATGAGATCTGGGGGACAGACGCTTCCTTCCTAAACCCTCTTTGCTATTTAGGACGGCATTCAGATTTTTTTTATAGCTTAAGTGTTTGTCTTGTTTCTTCTTTCGAAAGCTAAGTAAATAAATGATTTTAAAAAGAAAAACATACCATTTATCTCTTAACATTTTGCTATTTGATACATAAGAAAAAGTAAGGTTGGGGATCCCAATGTGTGGACATGGAGGTCGTCAAGGGAGGAGAGAATGTCCATCCCGGGTGATCATAGAACCATGCAGAAGAGATCTACATCTTTCCCCTCATATTTCAGTGCTGTCTGATGCTTGGTTGCTGTGCTTTATGTTTTCAGCGCTTCCATTTGCCTAAAGTTATCCACTGTAAAGAAAGTACCAATCTGGGATTCTTCCTGAACAGAATCTTCCAATGGACCTGAGGGATTCTCAGAGGAGCTTGACGGGTTGTACGTGTTGACCACCTCACGTTAGAGCGAAGGAAACCATGGCGAAGTTGTTATTCCTTTGCAGTCTAATGTGTCAGCGAGGAGCACCTGCAGCTGCTGAAGACAAGCACTTGGGGTGTGATTGGTGTAGATGAGGAACTGGATCATTTTATTTTATTATGACAGTCTCTTTTAGATCAGGCTATAGACTTTGACCTCCCGATCATCTTGCCCTTAACTCCCTAGTGCGAGGATTCCAGACAGGTCTCATCACATCTGACTTGTCAGCAGAGAATTTTTTTTAAAGGTATTTTTGAATTTTAGCTCATTTAAGTTTAAATATTCCAAACCTACATGTATCCACCTGGTCCTGTAATTTCATATGTACACAGTGCTGAAGATAGGAGAAGCTCGTGCTGGGGGTAGGCCATTTACGGTTTTGATTGATTGACTTCAAGAGCCAGTGAGCTCAAAGACTCTGAAGTGAAAAAAAAATAATCAGAAGAGAAGAAAAGTAAAAGACATAAAAGAAGGGGGCAAAAAAGGAGGAAGGAAGGAAACCAGTCAGGTTGGAGGGAAGAAAATCTTTCTTTCCACTGGGAACACCAGTTTCAAGGCCAGGGTACCTGGTCCTGAGGTTCTGGTTGGGTTTTGTGTTTGAACCACTTCAAAATTTCACTGTACAGCTGTACTGATTGGTGTTACTTATAAAAAAGAAATTAATTCACTTCAATGTCAACAAAACCCAGCATGATGTGACCCAGAACATCATGTCAACTGTGGCATTTAATCTTGGACCTTTAATCTCAACATTCGGGAAGCTGAGGCTGAAGCCTGCCTGAGCTATGTAGTGTATTCCAGGCTAGTCTGGAACCTTGTCTCAAATACCAAAACTAAAATCAAAACCAAAACATCCCAAAACTAGACCAGAAAAAAAATCAAGGTATGATGGTTTTGATAAAACCAAACAAAACAAATTTAAGACCAGGTACAATACAGCATTCCTAAAATTCTGGCATTTTGGAGGCAGAGACAAAAATATCATGGAAGGTTCAAGACTATTCTGGTCTACATAACAAGTTCTGAGCCAGCCAGACCTATAGTGAGGCTCTGTCCCTCAAAAAGAAAAAGAGAAAGAAAGAATGAAAGGAAGAAGAAAGAAACAAACAAGCAAATAAAGAAGGAAAGAGGAAATAATTCATTTTTTAAATTGTTTGCTATCATGACCCAGACGCTTCCACTGCATAGGGCCTATTAAAAGCGTAAGCGGCTCTGAGCTGCATGGCTTGTGACCTATTCGTGGCTCTCCTTCTATATAAACTTGGTTTGTAATTTGGACTGATTATCTTATAGCTGGAAAAAAAAAAACATCTTTCACTTTCTTCAATGCTTTTGCCTGTATGGAAGGGAAAAGCCAGAGAGATCAAGTGACCTGCCTGAGGTGGTCCAGCTCTTTGATGATGGCGCCAGACACTGCCCCCGCTTCCCCTTAGCTAGCAAGCTAGCATTTGCCCAACTTCTTTGGAGAATCTTTGAGTCCTGGTTTTGCTGGTCCACATGGGGGGTTTGTAATAATGACCCTATGGAGTCTCCCTAGAAATCTAATCAGCCCTGGTCCCACATAGCTGACGTTCTTGTCCCTCTGTCCTGTCCTTTCTGGCTCACCTGAACACTGATAAGCCCAGAACCAGAAAGGACAGTAGAGATTTCTTGATAGGATGTAATGTTTTTCTAAAATCTTTGTGCAGAGATTTGGCATTTGCTCTTTGTAATCTTCTAGTCAGTTCTGAGAAACAACAAAAACAAACTTTCCAGGGCGCTGAGATGGTACCTGTGTCAACATTGTCCCCGAGACTACTAAAGGACAGGAATAAATTTTAAGCAGAAAAAAATACATATCCTCTAACATGGACTTAAATGGAAGTCAATTGTAATATTTTCCTGGAAAGGAGTGTTGTTGTTTAGGAGATGTGGTGGTGGGGTGTTTACCTTGACAAATTCTGAGAAACAGAATTCACTAGGAAAAAAACATAAAATTAGAGCAATTTAAGGAGATTAAAAAAAACAACAACAGGGATTACACACTTTAAGGATTTTAAACTGCTTTAAAAACATTTCCTAATTAGTCTCTATAAGAAGGTTCCCAGCCCAGTTGTGTCATGAAATTCAAATTACTTGAGGTCTCAGATTCATTAGCAAGCAGAGATTCCAGGGAACCAGACTCCACTGTCTTTGACTGGCTGTGTGTAGGGGTTGGCCGCTGGGAGTTAGTATGAGTGATGGATGTTATATTATGGGGTACCCTTTGGATGTTCAATTTTGTTTAGTAGGGTTAAATTAGAAGTACTAAACAGAGGCAGCCAGAGCTTGAATTGGGGCTGTCTGCAGGCCAGAAAACTCAAAGCTGAGGTTTCCCAAAATTCCCAAGTGGACTTTGTGTTTTATCTCTGCTACTAAATTCCTCAAGGACCAGGCCTTTTCTTTCCTCCTTTAGCCCAACTCCCGGGGTCACATGATGAGCGCTGTTGGTCATTTGCTCTGTATAGAAGCTGGAGTTACATGACTGTTTCACACTGCGGCTTACCGTGGAAATATGAATTTGGAGATGAGGACAGAGGTTTCAAGGAATTAAAAAAAGAGAGACTAAAAAGACTGGAGATGGTTGTCTAGAGATAAGATCATTTAGAATTCTGAATAAAGGGCCTGTAAATATAGATGAATAATAAGTCAATCACATTTTTAGCAGGTCTGGTAACCTCTGACCTGGGGAGCGAGGAGTGCAGAGTCAGCTGGTCGTGGTGCGGGCTGCTGTGGGCAGAGACACTGAGCTCAAAGCAGCCTCCAGCTGAAGCAGCATGCTCCTGGTCTCACAGTTTGTGTGGCAGCTAGTGCGCCCACCCTCCGCAGCCCCCTCGGTCTGACTGTAACTACTTTGAAACCCACTTCAGAACTCTGGTCTTTATCATTCTCTCTCTCTCTCTCTCTCTCTCTCTCTCTCTCTCTCTCTCTCTCTCTCTCCCCCTCTCTCCGTCTCTCTGTCTCTGTTGTTTTTTTTGAGACAGGGTTTCTCTGTGTAAGAGCTCTGACTGTCTTGGAACTTACTTTGTAGACCAGCCTGGTCTAGAACTCACCGAGATCCACCTGCCTCTGCCTCTCTACTCTAGAGTTCTGAGATTACAGGTACACACCATCACACCCAATTTCTATGATGATGGAGCCTGAATCTTAGGCCTCCTGCAAGCATTTTGCCAACTGATCTACATCCCTAGCCCTGCCTATGATAGTTTTGAGAGTTGAGTGAGATGTTCCTTATATAGCACTTAACACCTGTGTTGTTATTATTATTATTATCATTATTATTTCAGAGCCTTGGCCCCAGCAGTAAGGCAAGGCTATTTCAGTTCTAGGCTATCTATTTTTTTTCCATCTCTAAAGCAGAAACGAGACTATATTTTTCTTTGTCATTTTGCAAGGATGTGGTAGAAATCTCTGTTATTTGGATCGTGTGTCTTTGCAAGGAAGGCTACAGTTAATTTTGGCTTCTCATTTTCTTGATATTTCAGTATTCACAGAGCCTTTGTGTGAAGGAGAGGGATCCTTCAGTTGCATCTTAGTTGGAAAAAGTGTAACCCATGATATATGGCTGAAGGGATTGCGCTAAGTGGAGCTGAAGCCAGGCAAAAGCTTCTAGATGTTTCATGCTTAAATTTGTCTGCTTGTTTCTGTGAGTTAAGAGGGAAGGATTTAGGGATACAATAGGGAGTGGTAAAAAAGAGGCTCTCTTGGTTTTCTTTTGTGCTCATTACTGTTGCCAATGTGAGCAGTTTGAGTGGAAGGAGAAAGAAAAGGGATTTAGAGAACAAACAGGTTATCGCCGAATATAAAATTGTGGATAGAGTTTCTCGGCTCCAGTGTCCTACTTAAATTCTTAGCCTGGTGTGGTGGCACTCAGCTGTGATCCCAGCACTCGGAAGGCAGAGTCAGGCAGGTCTCTGTGAGCTGGAGGCCAGCATGTTGTCTCAGGAACAAACAGATAACCAATCTATCTACATGAAGATACTGTCTGCGTGTCTCGTATGGCAGGACAGCCACTCCTGTAGTGAGAGAGAACACTGGTGCCAATGGAGACTTCAAAACGGTGGTGTCCTCGGACGTAGCTGGGGAAATTCATAGTCAAGGGATTCTGCTGGATTTTCTGCCTTGGATTGATTCCCTTCTATTCTCTGTTCCAGAGTTTTCTGCTCCCTCCCTCCCTCCCTCCTTCCCTATTTTCTTCCCTCCCTTCCTTCTTGCCCCCCTATCTATCTGCCTCCCTTTTTCTCCCTCCCCCTTCTTTTTTCATTTTTGAGACAGGGTTTCACTCTCTAGCCCAGACTGGTCTTGAACTCCCAGTGGTCTTCCTGCTTAAGGCCTCCAAGTGCTGGCATTACATGTTGTCATACCAGGCCCGTTTCCAGAGTTTCTGTTCTCTGGTGCATAGACAAAATGTGCCCATCTTATCATCTGAGCTTCAAAAACTGAGTCTTTGGAAGGAAGGAATACTATGTTCTTCCTTCTCCCCATAAAGCCTGGGGAAAAAAAATCAGGACCCTTTCTTTTTTTTTAAATTTATTTATTTATTAAAGATTTCTGCCTCCTCCCCGCCACCGCCTCCCATTTCCCTCCCCTTCCCCCAATCAAGTCCCCCTCCCTCATCAGC
Organism: Microtus pennsylvanicus; assembly: GCF_037038515.1. Lineage (NCBI taxonomy): Eukaryota > Metazoa > Chordata > Mammalia > Rodentia > Cricetidae > Microtus > Microtus pennsylvanicus. Next base: position 123,913,930 of record NC_134582.1, read on the forward strand.
TAGAAGAGCAATCAGGGTTCCCTGACCTGTGGGAAGTCCAAGGACCACCCACCTCCATCCAGGTCTAGTAAGGTGAGCATTCAAAATCCTAGGATCCTTTCTTTCTGACCAATGTCTTTGTTCACCTGGCTTTCTTCACAGAAGGCTCATGCAGACACTCAAGGCCTCTGAATTGGGTGGGAGAAACAGCTGTATGAACTCTAAAAGCAGGTGTGTTTAGTAAATGAAGGTACTACGTCAACTCCAGCTTGGGTAACCGGCCCCTTTGACCTCCTCCTGGGATTCCAGGCCATTCCTTGCTAATCAAACTCTACCCCACCCTCCCAGTCAGGCTCAAGATAGAAACAGTCACCTGGCCCAAGAATTAATGGTAGCAGCTTTCCTAGGATTCTTGCCCAACACTTTATCAAATCTTCCCTAGGAGGAAATTCTTTTTGATGGTTGGAAAACACTCCCCTTCAGGTGCTGTTTGCTCCTCTCTGGCGACTCTCTGTCTCTGGTTTGCACATTCCCTAGGCTGTTTTTCTACGGCAGCACCATCTCAGGGGCTATTTCCTATCTCCAGAATCATGTGGGTCTCTTATCGCATACTTCTTCATTGGTTTTAGTCAATTAAAAAAAATTCTCTCTTACTCTCCCTTTCATTCTCACTCCCCTCCCCACCTCTGGAATAGGATCTCCAGGCAGCAGGTGCTGGTTTGTGCTGGAATTACAGGCATCTGCTACCTTAGGAGATGTTAGGCCTGGCGTCTAGGACCTTGTGTATGTTAGCTAAACATTTTGTCAATTGAGTTGCATCCTGACTCCCACCCTAACACACCCTTCTCCCTTTCTTTTACTCCTGTGATTAAATCTAGAACCCTTTGCGGGCTGGACAGGCATGGTACCACTGAGCTACATGCCTAGCCCCTTGCTAGATGCCTAGTCCCCTTGCTACATGCCTAGCCCCCTGAGGTTGACTCTAAGTGAACTTGAATGAAACAGCAGCTTTGTGACATCTCTGATATGGCCACACATTCTGAACTCCAAGAAGAAGGACTTTAATTCTTCTTATGGTCCCTACTTTTTCTTAATCCCAGAATAAAGCTTGCCTCAGCAATGATTCAACTTACAGTTTCTGCCTCCTGCTGTTAACAGGACCCACATGGCGTTTTCATACCTATCACACCATAGATATTCAATTAATGTTTGTTGTACGAATATGTAATTACGTTGTCTTGGGTCACCAGACACCAGGGGTAGGATCCTGAGGGTCCCCAATCACATGTCTTCTCTCTTAAGTTCTCATTAGAAATATTAGTAAGACATACATTTGGGCTTTTCCATGTTCATCTACTTCCAGGATGATTGCCATGTGGAGACTGGCCTGGGTTGCATTCTCCACAAATGTCTGTGAGGGAAACTCTTGCCATCTCATTGTCCCTGCATACATGGTTGGTTCCCCAGGTAATGCTGAAGCCAGACAGTTAAGAACTCTGAGTCGGTTCACCAGGTAACAAACAGATAACCAGACAGAGGCTGCCTGCTACAGACTGGCTATGATGAATTTGCATTAGTTACTAGGAATCAAACAATCACAGTCTTACTATGGTATAACAAAGTCTCTCCTCTGCGCCCCCCAAAAGGGGCTCACTGCTCCCACGTAAGCCCTTTATGCAACTTTCTATGCCTCTATTCTTGACTTGTACTTCCTTGATGACGTGGAAGAGGAATAAGGAGCCACCAGCCATGATTCTCCAGACCAATGCTTTCTGTTGGCTCAGTTGCTGTCTCTGTGCCAATTGGATAAGACTTTATTTTTCTTACATGTTACCAAGTTGGTCTCATTCTTCACCTGCAAGAAGAGGTCATACCACTGGAGTGACAAGATTCTGACCTATAATTAATAATGGGGTACATGACATTTATAATAGCTTTTCGGAATTCTTTGGGATGAAAGGAGCTCCATAAATGTAAACCATGATGATTTCTTGACAGCTAAATATAAAATTTCCACTAAATACTACTTAGCAATGTTGCTTTTAAGGATATTAATTGCGTCTTTCAACTATACAATGCAATTATCAGTCTAATTGAAAATAATTGGTTAATACTGGGGGAAGAAAAATACTTAAAACAAATGGGGCAAGGCAAACATTAAGGATGTTAAGAGTCCACTAAGTTAAGAGTTTACTCAGTTGAAAAAGCCAATGGGCTTGGCTTTGTCTTGGTGGGTAAACATTCTGGTGAAGTGTGAGATTCAAGCAAACCTATAATTAATCCTCAAAACAATGGTTGATAAGGGAGAGAAACTTCTAGAATTAGCTTACACAGCCCTGCTGGGGCTTTCCATCAAACATCTCTCTCGCGGTGCAAACGCTGTTTTGACATTATTTTCATGGAATAAATCAAATGCGTTAGCTGCCTGGCCCCTTGTTGCAGGGAAGAGCTGCGTTCAGCGCTAGACAAAACTTTTTGGTTATTGTTGCCGTTTTTTTTTTGTGAGCTCTCCGTGTAACAAAGCTCAGCGGAAAGAAAGAAGAGGGAGAAGGCAGATTGTGGCGAGCTTTACAAATTGGCACAGCCTTATCTGCTGCATTTCATGGTTTTCTGGAATCCTTTCAGAAGAGACTTTCCTTTGTGAGGGACCGTTTAAGCTTTATGTTATTTCAAGCTATATTTGAGAGTTTATGAAAATTGCTTTTTAGTTTTCCGGATGCGGAAAGCATCGATACTGATGTTTACTGCTTGTGAATTTATCTTGCTCCAGTGGCCAGCTGTGGAGTTCAGTCTTCCTTTCGCCTTTCCTTCCTTCTTCCTGCCAAGTGGGAGGGTCCTGGTATGTTATCACTCAAGGCTCAAGCGCTGTTCTCTTTCCAAGTTAGTAAGAACCCAGGGTCAATCCCTCTTGCCAGAGGTAGCTTTCCGTTTGGCCATCCTCACTCAATGAGAGCGGGAGATTCAAGTGTCTTTGGAGTTCCCGGATGCTTGTCAAAGCCTCTCCCACTTCTGTTCTTCCTATACATTCCTGGGGGTAGCAGCCTTACCACCTGTCCTTCAAAAGAAAACTGAGGTTTGTTGGTATGCAGGGCTCATGACGAAGAGCATAGCAATAGCAACAATAACACAAAAAGCCATCGTTTTCGTCTCTGGACACACTGGGGTACATGTTGTTATTTGAACACCCACATGAACAATCTTGTTAAAGAATGTAATTAAAATGGACAGTCTAATTAAACAAAATGTCTTAAGTTCCAGACAAGGAGTCGCTTCTTAAAATATTATTTGACAGTGCAGAATTCTGGGACTCAGAAAATTTGAAATCTTTAGAAGTCTATTAGACTTTACCTGTAGAATCACAGAGTCCCCAAAGGTAAGTAGTGAATAGTAAGAAAATGAAGTTTTAAAATTTTCTTTGTCATTAAGGGTTATGGAGATGTGAAATAGATTCCCAAGGGTGAGTGAGAACTCTATTTCTGATACATTGCGGACTTGTTTATTTAAGCAAGGGCTTGCTGTGCATCCCTGACTGGCCTGGCTCTCACCGTGTAGCCAGGGCTGGCCTCCAACACTGTCAGTTCTCCTACCTCAGCCTCTTTCGAGCCAAAATTACAGGTGTGCTCCAAACATCAGGCTTTATCGAAGTCTTTTGCAAGCACAGGGTAAGGAGCAGTGAGACATGCTATTTTCCAGCCTTGGATCATAGTGTTTCTGCTCTGAATGAGCGGGGAGACTTTGGAAAAATTAGGTAAGTTTGATGAGATTAATTCTCCCTAATCTGAGAAATGTCATCCCAAATGAGCTACAAACATGCTCTAAATGTATGTTATTGTGCCAGCCTACCTCCCTACCCATGTATCTGTGCATCTCTCTAAGTATCCATTTGTTTGTCTAGCGTCTATCTCTCTCTGTTTCTACATTTTTATCAAGGTGACATATTTTGGGCATTAGTAGAATAGTATTCTGGCCACTGGATAGTAAGTGAGAAGAAACAAATCTGATTTAGCCTGTGCCGAAAGAATAGGACGAGGGCTTGGGGTGTAGCTCAGTAGCTGGAGCGCCTGCCTAACTAGCATCATAAGGCCCTAGCTTCAATCCCATACCACTTAAAAAGTAAATAAATACCTAGAAAGAAAGGCACGCAAACTGTACCCAGAACGAAAGGAGAGGAATATCCTCCATAAATTGTGCTCTTCTCGTAAGGTCTGGCATAATGGATGTGGTGGTTTGGAAAAGTGAAAATATTTTCTAAATATGATATTAGGATGGATGTGTGTGCCAACGAGCAAACTTTTTTAATTATGGGAGAAATTAGTTACTGTTTTAATTACTTAGAAAGTGATTATACTGAACCATTGCCCACCCACCCCCACCCACCCCCGGGTGGCTGGAGCAATTTAGTAATTTAGTATGTTCAAGAACGGAGAGAGAATAGCTTCTTTAAAAACAAAACCCGGTTTCAGGGAAGTGAAATTCCTGCTCCTCTCTTGCATGACAAACAGCCATTTGAGTCAAGGAGCTCTGCCTGTGCCCCATCTTAAGTGTGATGAAAAGTGAATGACAATATTTGGGGATGGCTCTGGGGAAGGCCACAAGAGATGACCAATAATAGCTGCCGCTTGTTTTGGCTATTGTTTGAACTTCTAAGCGGGGACATTTGAGACATCTACTGACTTAATTAAAACCCCAGATGCTGGAAAATCTCATTAGCAATCGTGGACATGCAGAATGTAAACTCCCAAGCTTTGCTCCTGCGATTTCTTAAGCAAGGACAGGAGAGTCAGCCATGTAGATACGGTTGTGTACCATCTAGGGAAGTCATCTCAAACGCCTGGCAGCGGACACTCACTTTTATTGCCTCCACCGGTTCTTCATGTGTCTTGTGGCTTATCTGTTTTTAAGGCCATCACAGCTCCAAACCGTGTGACTTTAAACATCTTCCGGATCTACCTGTGGTCCCAGAGTTGCCTTGGAGCCTTTACTGTAAGATAACAGAGCTGTGAATAGCACAGGTGATGCCGTGAAAATTCCAATGATGCCCTCCCTGGTTAGACGAAATGCAATTGGAAGCTGCAGCGTGGAAACCAGCAATCACCCAATGAGCCTGTCAAATATTTGGGGACTGAGACTTGGGTACCCTGTGAGAGGCGCCACCTACAATGGAGGTGCTTTGGCCATTTGATATTCACAAGACTGAATACAAGAGGTTTGGCTTCCTAATGTAAACACCATTATCATTTGGGAATCAATTAGCTCCTTGCACGGAGGGAATGAGAGGTCTCTTAAATGCCTATTGTGAGTTGGGCTATTTGCTTTAATTAAGAGGAGACAGAGTGGATTATTGTCTCCAGCGAAGGGGATGGGAAGAGTCAGAAAATTACACTTTAGCCTCATGAGCAACAAAGCCCACGCAAGAGGCATGGTCTGCGTCAGGTGGGTCTAAAGCAAATTAGCTTTTAATCTGGAAACTTTAAATAAGGATGCCCGCACCCAACAATTAGAACGCAGTGCAAAGTCGTGGTCCTTAGGCTCAAGGCTCCTGACAGTTTGCCCCATCAGGAGGATCTGCGTGAAAAGTTTGTATTTCCTTGTTGGAGATTTAGAGTTTCAGGTGAAAGCCATTTAAAAAAAAAAAATCAAACCTTCAGTTCAAAAATGTTAGTATCAACATTTTTCAGTGTGCTAATGTGAACCTTTACACTGAAAATGAAGTGAAAATTTCATTTCTTGATTTTATGTTTTGTTTTTTTTTTTAACTTTGGTAAGCATGCCATCTACAATTGCCACCTGACTGGTGTCCATAATCTTTTCTCTTGCTGGGGCTTGCCCATGGTAACCAGTCATTGGAAAAAGAGTTAAATTACCTTTAGTGTGCATTCATTAATCCACCCATTTCATAAATAACCAGCACCAAGGGCTAAGTGTCACGGTCCCAGTTTCTGAGCGATGACTGAGAAGAAGTGGCAATGTTCTTGTAGGGTGAGGGAGAAGAAGATGAAGGGCTCTGAGCAAATAAGAGAAGCACCCAGTCTTGTCCTAGGGAGTTGGGGTAGGTGCCTAGAGACGACCTTGAATTTCTGATCTTCCTGCCTCTTCTTCTTAGTGTTGGAGTTACAGACAGGCCCCACCGTGCCCAGTTAATGCTGTGCTGGGGACTGAATTCAGGGCCTTGTTTTTGCGAGGCACTCTACTGCCTGAGCTACATCTCCAGCACCACAGAGTACCTTCTAAGTCCATAGGAGCCAGAGCGCATGCTTGTGTGTGGGGTTTCAGTTAGGCCCCGAGACAGAAGAGAGCAGCTTTAAAGGATCAGAGCAGACAGAGGTAGCCCAACAGCACTCCAACTACAGACAGGTCCTTGTTTCCCAGATTTTGAAAATTTTACATATCTGTATTAGCATTTAGGATTAATAGAAAGAGTAAGAGTAGCTCTCAAGGACTGTGGGCAGATGAGCAAGCATTAAGGACAGCATTCCATCAGCGAATGAAAATGATTCCCAAGGACTTTGGATTTAAAAAGGAATTAGATGCTTTTAATTTTGTCCTATATATTGGCATGTCAGATTTTTTTTCCTCCCTATATATTTTGTTGTGGTAAAATACACATATCATGAGATTTACCATCTTGGCCATATCTAATATTTAATGATATTAAATGTTTTCAAAATGAGCCACCATTGCCACTGTTCATCTCATAATTCAGCTTATGAAAATGAAGCTCTATGCCCACTGTGTGGCACACTTCCTGTAGTCCCAGCTACACAGGAGGCTGAGGCAGGAGGTTTGCCTGAGGGCAGGAATTGGAGATTTTTCCTGGTCAACGACAGTGAGAACTTATCTAGAGTGGGGCTGGGGAGATGGTGCAGTTGAGAGTGTGTGTGCTGTGAATGCAGGGGGCCTGAAATCAGACTCCTTAAACACACAAAAGCTGCATGTGATTGCACAAGTCTGTAGCTCCGGCACTGGGGGTGTGGAGACAGGAAGATTTCTGGAACTCTCTGGTGAGCTAGCCTAGAAATTGGTGAACTGTGAGTTCAGTAAGAGATCCTATTTCAAAAGATAAGATGAAGAGCAATTGTGGAAGACATTCGATGTTGACATTTGGTCAATCATGTATACACACATACATTTACACACTCATATGTGTACACACTCACATACATACATATACATAAAACCCTGTTTCCATTATCATTTAATTTTTACTAGGCCTCATTGTGGTGCACATTGGAGATTGAACAAAAGGATTGTGAGTTTTAGGCCTGCCTGGGCAGTATGAAAAGATCCTACTTGAAAATTCTAAAAGAAAAGGAAACTAAAATAAAATCATGGTAGATGAAAATTCAGAGTATCATCTTATTGGCTAATCATTTTGGTCTTTTGTATTTTGTTTTTCTTTTCATCGGGGTCTAATGTTGCCCAGGCTTGCCTCAAACTTGCTGCAGGATGACCCTGACTTTCCAGCTACCACCTCCCAAATGCTGGGGTTATAGTCAGGCACCAGGACACTCAGTTTTATGTGACAGTGGGACTCTAACTGAAGGCGTCATGAGGGCTAGAAAATTCCTCTACCTTCAGAGAGCACTCTTTAAATCCAAACTTCAATCTTAGGAAAGCTAAGCTGATTTCAGCCAATAGGGATCTAGAGAGATGCTTGCTGCATAGACTAGTTTCCACTGAGCCACTCAACTAGCCAACTGTTTCTGCTGGTTTCCATTGGGCTAGCACCATTACAGGACTGGGTATGTTTTGTGCCTTCTTTGCTAGCAACTGTAGATCAGTCACGGTCTCAGTCCCGTCTCCTTTCCCTGCTGCCCAGGGATCCACCACACCGCATGCTCGTCACCCAGTTTCTTGCATGGTCTTACTCCTTTCAGCACACAGTATTCCATAGTGTTGTATGAGTGTAGTCCATGACTGAGCTATCCACGTCTTCTGGCCCTCCAAGGTCATACCGCACCAATGCACTTGATGTCAAGGGATAACGGTGGCCCTGGAGCAGTGCCTGCATTGCCTCCTCTAGCTCAGTCGATCTGGATTGTGTGACGGGAGCCTTATGGAGTTTTCCCCTGTATTTTATGTTTCTCCCCTATGAAGTCTTAACTCTTCATTGTGAGTTTTAAAATTTGCTTTCATTTTCTAGTTATACCAATAGTTGCTTCACCCTCTCAGCTAAATCAGTTTACGAGACTTTATAGTTTCATCTCTTCCTGATTATAGATACCTTAAAAGTGGGGATTAGCTCAATACTATTTCTTAATAATTCCCAAATACCATTTTTTCTGGCTTCTTTGTATGTGTGCATGCGTGTCTGTGTTTGTGTGTGGGTGTGGACAGGGAGCACGTTCAAGGTGTGAACATGCTTGTGGAAGCCAGAGGAGACAACCTTGGCTGTTATTCACCTCAGACATTGTCCACTTTTTAATGTTTTTATTTTTGAGACAGTGTTTCTTACTGGCTTGGAGCTCACTGAGCAGGCTAGGACGGATGGCCAGTGAGCCCCAGTGATCTACCTGTCCTGTGCCTCATTAGTACTGGGATTACAAGTACTTGCCTTTATGCCCAGATTTTTTTTTTTTAAAAAAAGCATATTCCAGGGATCAAATCATGTCCTCAAAATCGAAAGTCAAGCACTTTACCATGAGCTATCCCCCAGCCTCTGATGTTTGTTTACTTATTTATTTGTTTGTTTGTTTATGTATATAGCGTTTCACTTCTTAGCCCAGATTGGCCTGGACCTCACGATGCCGCTGCCTCAGGCTCACAGATGCCAGGATTGCATCCATAGCCGCCCCCTCCCCCCCTACCCCCACTCCGCTCAGCTCCCAGATCCTCTTGTTGACACAGAATGGAAAAATCCTGGTAGGGAGTAGTCAACTTTCTCCCTTGAGAGCTATAGTAAGGTTGAGACCAAGGTAGAGATGAATAAAGATCAAGAGTTTCAGGTCGATGGGTCACTTGCTCCGGTCTACACAACACCCCACATCCACTTACTAGTCCTACAGGTAGAGTGAGATGTGTCATTGGTCCAGTGTTGGAGCCAAGGAATCTGGGAGACAGGAAACGGCTTGTGGCCACCCAGTTAGTAAACACTACATTTGGGATTGAAACCTAGCTGAGGCTGACTCAAAATGCCGGCTGTGCTTTTAACCACTTGCTTTGTGCCCTATGTAAGGTGTGAACCACTCTGGTATGAATTGGCTTGTGGGGATGATTCCCATGTATCATCTGAAAAAAACATTCACATCTCACAGTTAGGCCTGGTTGCTGCTAATTCCATGTCCAGTGTGGGCCCAAGAGTAACAAGCATCAAAAGATCAGAGACTCGTTAAGTGTGACTGGATCTGCCTGCTGTTTGCTATTCACTTGTGGCATAGCCTAATTTTGGCATGTTTTAAAAACCCAAATAAATCACTCTAGTTATAAAGTTGTAAGTATGGGCTCTCTGGGTGATCTATTTGTGTGAAAATCGGCTTTGCCCATCTCTAAATAGTTAGTAAGCTTTGATGGCCAGCATTTGTACTGTCTGATAAAGAAGAAGCTGGTTCGGTGCCTAACCCATTACCTAGCAATTGATGAGACTACATAAAGAAATTTTAGTCACTTCTGTGTCCTGAAAATGTGTTTTATACATACCCCATAATCCCAGCAGTCTGGGAAATAGAGGCAGAAGGATGGTAAATCCATCTGTCTGCTATAGCATGAGTTTGTTATTAGTACGGGTTTCATGAGGCTCTATTTTTAAAATAGGTTTTGGTGATAGCAAATTTCTATGCATTTGTTCCCAATTAATGGCTTTCATCGGTGCCCACTGGTGACAACTCACAAAAGGGTCATACTTTGAAAGATTCTCTTTAATTCACGCACATGGTCCCTTGGCTATTTTCTTAAAGAGAGTGATAGAGACCCTGCTATCATGTGCCCTTTTTCAGACCTGAATACCCCGAGACACCTAAGGAACATCACAACATCCCAGTCCACGAGCAGGACACAGCCTGCTGCAAGACACTCCTCGCTTCAAACATGCTTCCAGCTCTGCCTTGTTCCTAAGACACGGAGATGAGCTTCCATTTTCCCGTAGACAAACACGAGAGTACAAATTATTCTAGTCATATCCGAGAGAAATCAGTCATCCTTTGCAAAGTTAATCACAGCCTTCCTCCAGGGCCTCGCCGCTCTCTGGGCAGATTTTCCGAGTGCGGCTGCTGCACTACTAAAATATAGATTTTCTAAAAGCGCTGGATGCCTCTTGTTCTTAGAAATACGGAGCCGTCCTTGGAGGCTTCATCTTTAACTTTTCCTTTGTATTGCCACATGAAAGGGCTGTAGACTAGCAACGGGGTCAGAGCACTGGTGTGTGTGTACGTCCACACGTGTGTGCGCATTGCATGGCTGTGTGGTGTATGGGCTTACAAGTTCATGAAGAGACCAGAGGAGGATGTTGGGGGGGGCTTGTTCTGTTACTTTCCAATAATCCTCTGAGACTGGGTGTCTCACTGGACCTTAAGCTAGGGTGGTGATTGGTAATTCCCTGAGAACTTCTTGTCTCTAGCCCACATAGTGCTAAGGTTACAGACAGCCACACAGGCCCTGAGAGAAGCGCTGCTCAGGTACCCCTTACACATACCCTTCCATAATAAATAAGGCCTTCTCTTCACATAGGAGATAAAGAGGCCATGCCAGTGCGTGATTCCCAAGCAGAGCACCGAAGACTAGGAGGCCTCCATCTTGGACTACATCCTGAGTAAAGGGGCTTTTCAAGCTGCTCTGTACAGATATCGTTATGGTGACCCCCCACACTTCCTGCTAACACAACCTGTATCAACAGAATGGCCGCTATGGAGAGGCCGCCGCTGTGAGAACGGGTGCTCCTGAACTCGCGAGGCAAGTTTGTGAAGGAATGAGCCAGAACTGTACAGCTCAGCTCAGCTGAGCCTGAATTCCCAACTCCCGACGTTATTGGGAGGTTAATAAACATTTCCAATATCCTGGCTGTTGTAAGTGGAAAACTTTGGGGGCATCTGATTAAGCACTGATAGAAGACCAAGGAAGAGGTCCATGCACTTGGTGCTGCTGCTTAGCTGCGCCGCTGCTGCAGTTTCCGCCTCGTGCAACAGCAGGTTCTGAGCCCCTTTCCGGATTCAGTAACTCGGCATGCTTTCTTGAACACTGCTTTTTGCTGTGTGGTTTCAATACCACCGTGTCTTAGAACGAAGTTCTTTCTCGTCTCCGCATTTCTTTCTCAAAAGCACGTGGAGCGTAGCAATACTCCGACTAACTCAAGGATCTGTTCAAATTTCTAGGCATTTTTACCTTTGAACCGTTCCCCAGCCGAAGGTTAAACTAGTCTTTAGCCTTTTCAAAGCTCTTGGTGATTTGCCTGAGCTCCTGACCGCTTGCTTTCATTTCACTCAGCACATCGTTCAGCCTCCAGCGAAGCAGCACGAATTCTGAAGCAGGGAACTACCCCATCTTTGACAAAGGCCATTCAAAGGGGTGGGAAAGGCTGCTCTCAGCTGACAGGCAAGCGTCAGCTCAATGCCGCTCCTCGTACTCCCACGGTAGTCTCCTGCCTATCTCTCCTGCTGTCCCCATCGGAAAATCCTCAGTCACTACCTTTCCCAGACTTGAATCTGCCTCTGGAGACCTAGAGAAGCTACCGGGACCATTGTTCATTTGGCAAATGTGCCGCCTTATGGGGTTAGAGAAGCTTGTGGGCGTCATTGGCTTTGGGACTCCAGGAACAGGGGAAGCCCTGAGTATTGTGACTAGTGCCAAAGGTTAGAGGCTGTCCCTCCCTAGGGAGGCTTAGCGCTGGAATCATTTCTGTTTGCAACCCTATGTGTAACCCTGGCATGCAATCAACATTGAAAATATTCATTATTGCCTGACTGTCTGCTGAAGACAATTTCAATTATTCTGGCATTTCAATGGATGAAGAAGCCCTTTAGGCTGGCCCGGGAGATTAGCCTTAAAGGCCCTGTAAATTAGCGAAGTTACAATCGGTATATTATCTGGCAGGCAGCTGTGGAGACGCCACGGCAGGCAAAGAGACAAATTACTATATTCCGCTTGTGGTTTTGATATATCAATTTACAAGTTTAACATACGCATTTGTGAAAGAATGATTTTTTTTCCTTCTGCCTTTCTTAAATCACTTTTAACTGCCTGCACTCGAAGTTTTGGAGCCTGTAACTTGAAGGGTTGGTTTGCCTTGCTGACGTTTTTGTTTTAAAGCCCAATTTCAGCCAGGAAAAAATATTGCTGGGGACAGAGCTCTGGAATTAATCTTTCCTAAAGTTATTCAAATAGTATAATATATGGTAGTTAATCAGAAAATTCCATTTGCAGAAATGTGAACAATGCCTCGTATAAAGGCTTTTCCTTTAATGGGATGTTTTTCATGTCTTTTTTTCCATGCTAGATTAATTCTATAGTATTGTATCTATATTCTTAAAACACATTTCCCCAAACTTGTCTGATGTGAGTAATAAATATGAAAATTAAAATAATCACCATAATAGCACATCCCAACACTTTACAAACAGTTGCATAATGAGGTCTATCAATACATTTTTCAGGATTCATTTTTTACTGAATATTTCTGATATCTTGGTATTCAGGATCTCTCTCTATGTATATGTGTGTGTATGTATGTTTTCTCTGTGGTGTGTATGTATATGTATGTATGTATGTATGTATGCATGTATTTTTCTTCAATAATAGAGATTGAACCCAGGGCCTTGCACATGCCCCTCAGGCTGTCTCCCACTAATCTGTACCCACAGCCTCAGCAATAGTCTTTTTCAAACTTTAATCAATACTTTTAATGATGATTAATATTTATGTCTATGAGTGAAATAAAGTTTGCACCTTTTAAAGTGAATTCGGGTTACTTTTACTTTTCACATTTTAAGAAAAATAGTTCAGCTTTTGGTTAATAAGAAATACGTTTGTTCCTTGTTAAATGGCTTCTATGGAGCCTAAGTTTTGTAATTAGATGTGTGCTTTGGGAAATGGGTCAACAGGCTTCAATAGATATTACAATATAGATATTTTCAAGGAAGTCTTGTAAAGAGTCCATGACTTTGCTTTCAAATATCCAAGATACCCTTTTCCTGCTGTCTGTGAAATTCAAAACAAATATGTAAAACTCCAGAGACACCGGCTTGCTCTGGGGGAAAAAAAGCTTCCTTTATTAAAAAAAAGGGGGGGAGGGGGAGACAGTTGAGTTTTGGATATGTCCTTATAATCTCAGTGTATTTAAACAGTTTTTAAAATTTCAATTCTAAAAACGATACTAGGGGCTATGGATACAGGTCACTGGTAGACTGCTTACTTTGGATGTACGGAGGAGGTGCTGTTTCCACTCTCAGTCCCACTTAAAATGATAGGGGTTATCTGCATGAAGGCCAAGGGATCTGTTGAAGTAAGATGTGTCTGCACAGCATTGGCCTGAGCACTAGCTCTGAAGCGTTGAGTTTACATGGCTTCCAACAAAGGTCCCCATAGACCTTGTCCAAAAGGTGTTTATCAATCGATAACACGGATTCCATTGTTTTCTCCTTTCTTGTTTCTAGAACTGGATTACCCATGAGGGACAGTTTCTTGTTCCTCGTAGTGCCTAAGAAGGGCCATTCTTCCCAGTTCCTGAAGTTTGACTGTGAGCCTTACCTTGTGCCTTGTGCTGGCGTTTTCTCATGGGAACTGCTGGGCTAGTTCAGGCAAGCGTCTGCAGTTCTCAAATGGAGAGTTTCAGACTGGGGAATTTAAGAGACAACCAAATAGAGTTTTAATACCAGTAAGATAATCACGAAAGGCATTTATGAAAAGGAAAAAAAGATTCTAGTCTGCTTGAAAGCTGAGGCCCACACTCCGCATCCCGACAGCAGACGGATGCCTTGTTCACTAATCCTGGTTTACTTTCTGACCTGGGTTTGTCTCATTGGTCCAGTGAGGTCCTGAGGGCCCCCTCCGATCTGGTTAATGTTCAGAACCAATGTTTGAGTTTTAGACTAATTATGGGCCCACCACTGACATTTTCTCTATAATGTGAAGACTGCTGCCAGCCATAACTCAGTGAGATTTAACATAAAAGCAAGATAAAACAATTAAAGTGGAAGAATATTTGATTAAGTGGATCGCTGATTTATAGTGAGGTAAATTGGAATTGAAAGGAGAGTGAACTTTTTATGACAATCATATATTATGTTCATTATCAGAGACTCCCGGGTGCTTTTGTGCTTTTGAGTTTAACAAAAAAAAAAAAAAAGAAAGAAAGAAAGAAAGAAAAAAGAAAAAAAGAAATGAAAAAGAAGAAGAAAAAGAAAGAAAAGAAATAAACCAGGTTAAAGAGAGTCACCCTGGCAGGGCAGGCATCATTTTCATCTTCCCTTGAGTTAGAGTTTCTTTTCACGGCCAAGGTTAAATAAATCATGTTTGAGAAAAGTCATCACAAGGCACACAACCAGCGTTTGACTAGGCAGAGAAGTGCAGTAAGGAGACACACTCGACAAATGCACACACAAACGTGTCGTCTACTTTGCTGACAGAGCAGACATACGGTGTCGTGATCACACACTTGGCATTTGGAGAACTCGTGACCCTGGCAGCTTGCCTTAAGGGGTCTTGAACCTGTTGCTGAGGGTGGCTTGAGAGTCCTTTTAACGGCTCAGACCTTCTCTTGTTCCTGGGCCGGAAGCTCAATTGTTTCCAAAGCTGCCTTTGCAGGTGCTTGCAGCATGCTCCCACCTCCCATTCTCTGAGTCCCTTGCACTTTCTTTTGTGTAAAGTAAAACAGTTTCTGTAGCTGTGGGGAGAGGCCAGCCTAACTGTAACACTGAGGGACAGGGTCATTGGGGGTCAGAAAGGAATGATTTGGGAACTTCTCAGAGAGGGAGAGGTCACTCAGTTGGTAAAGTTCTTGCCCTGCATGGAACAGTACATGAGTTCAAACTCTAGATATGGTGGTACACTGGTAATCTCAAAACAGGGGAGGCAGAGACAGGCAGATGCCTGATGTCTGGGTCTCCATAGCTAGGCTGGTCTGTTTCTTGGTAAGCTCCATTCTATGAAGTACCTTGTCTCTTAAACAAACGAACAAAAGAGTGGAAGGCCAGGCAATGACATCTGAAGGACAATACCTGAGGTCATCGTCTGCCCTCCATGCATACATGTACACATTGAGCACAAGCACCTATACATACATGCACCTACATATCCATGAACATACACATACATACATACACACATACTCCGAAGTAAAGAGAAAATTAAAACAGAGAATGATTTTGTTTTAAAATTTGTTTCTTCCTGGGAGCAGCTGTAAAGAAGGTTTGGGGACTTGTCAACAGTACGAGACCATCAGGAGCACAGGTTGACTATGTAGGTCCCCACTGTTCACCCCATTTTCCTATAGGTGCTTCCATGCAAAGCTAGAAGAAACCAGAAATCATAAGGATTCACTGACCACGCCTAGAATAAACGTGACTCACCAGATTGTTCGATGATAGCCTTGCCTCTTTGATGAAAGAACCATCATGTTACATTCATTAATTTTAACGCAAATGTTATTTTATCTGCTCTGCTCAATTCTTTCTTTCTTTTTCATATGGAGGAGCCACCAAAATAATTAATGACACTAACAACTCCAAGCTGAGCTCTGGCCCCGACATCCTCCCCAGGTGTGTGGTCCTAGGCCAGTCTTGAATTTCTTTCTGTTTTCTGGCTTTCTGTGTGCAAAAGGTGGGTTCGAACGGGGAGGGGGGATGATTGCTGAGGTCCTTGAAGGCCTCTGGGATTGTTGTTACAAGGAAAGGCAGATTGGGCGCTGCCGCCAGCTGCTGCTTCTGTAGTGGTTCGACTACTAACAAAGCTGGGGCACCGGCCGCCGATAGGCAATCAGTCTCCACTAGGGAAGGCATTTTCCGCTTTTCAGAGGAAGCAGTTGTTGAAATTCCTGTAACCAAGGCATACTGAAACGTACAATGGAGACCGTGTTGTTGTGGCTGTCATTCGAGTGACATTGGCTCCAGTTTTGGTGACGTGCCTTTCCCTGCCAAGTCTTCACCGGGGTACTGAGGGTGGCTCCTGCCACCTGCTCACCCTTTCAGCACCCTGACATTTGGTCTCTTTAGTACCTTGGCTCAGGACACCTGCCTCAAAGGCAATCTAAACCAAAGCAATGATTCCAAGATGAGAAATAGAAAAGAGTGGGGGAAGAAGCTGGGGCGGAGCCGAGAGGACTGGGGAAAAAGTTGTCATGGATGCTGATTGCTTTCCTGGCCGTTCCAGCCTTTGCTCCTGAAGCTATTTTGTTTTTCCTCCCCCAGATCAGGATCTCACTCGGTAGCCTGGCCTTTCCTTAAACTCACTATCTAGCCCAGGCTGGCCTTGAACTCACAGTAATTCTCACACCTCAGCTTCCCAGTGTTGGGATTACAGGCGTGCAGGCTTGCTGGGCTGAAACAGCCTCTTCTGAAGCAATTTTTTCTACAATACTGTTGTATCATAAATGTTTTTAGGCACTCCGCGGCATCCTTAACCCCACCTAAGGAACCACGCTGTGTGGGCACGAGGAGACCTCTGTTCAAAGTGTTCCAGGTCCGCGATTCCACCAGCACCTGTGTGTGACCCCCATGTCAGGTTCTCCGTGCAGTTTTCAGGGGTATCCTCAGAGACAACCTGCCCACAGGCCTTGTGAGGAATGATGGGCCTTGGCCTGGTAACTTCACTTCCCTGAGTCGTTAAGATTTGCTGAAGCTCTAGTGAAGCAGAAATGAGGGGAGGAACAGAAGGAGGCTTTCCGTATCGCAAGCTGTAATGTATAAATGGAGCAAGATCTTTTTCTAACGGGCAAGTTCTCAGAATTGCTCTCCTCCGTGGAGTTATTAGAAGATGTTTCCTGACAAAAAGGCGAGAGAGAGAGAGAGAGAGAGAGAGAGAGAGAGAGAGAGAGAGAGAGAGAGAACACCTAGGAAGGAAGAAGACAGATTCCGTAAGGAAGGGACACAGCCCAGCATATTGGCACTGGGAGAACCCCCATGCCCGTGGTGGAGTGGTTGGGACAGGGACCATCAGAACAGAACAGAGAAACCAAATGCCTAAGAGGAATGGCCAGAATAGCGAAACCTGTAAGTTGTCAGACAAATTGGAGGATAATGAGAAAAATTTGGGGATTCTCTGGGGCTCTTTAGAGCCAAAAAGATAATGATTTTATAGAATACTAAGCCATTATTAACTCTAGGGAAACTAAAGAGTTAAGTGAAAAGGAGAGACGTGAAGACAGTACGTACTGTGTCTGGACCTTGGAAAGATTGCTGAAGTAAAGAAGAAAAAGCAAATTCTATTATATTCAAAATTATAATGTTACCTCATTGGGAGGATGGGAGTTGGGGTGCAAAAGAAATGGAGTGTCACAGGGGAAAGAGACTTTTCAGAATGGGAAGACAAAACAGTTGACTGGAGAAGAAAAACAAAGAAATGACTATGCGTTGATTACACACGAAGGTCAATATTGCAGGTAACTTCAGAGCTACCGCAACAGTGGATGTGACAGGCACCAAGGAGGGGACATCGTCTGTCATGGGGATGGGGCAAGGCTGGCTGTTTGCTCTTCTAGGTTTTAGAATCTCTGATTTCCAAAACAGTATGCTCACGCGTGTTTGATAAAACACCCCACTTTGTTGAGGCAGGTGGGACGATAGTGGTTGCTGGATCTTGGAAACTAATGTGAAGCAGTCTAAGGCTGAGCATCTCTGAGAACCCAGGAGTCGAAAGGCCATCACTCACATGCCAAAGCTCACCTCGTGGCACTGACGCAGCCTCCCAATGGCAATTACAGGTTCTTTCCTGGAATTCTGCCTCTACATTTTTCTATTTCAGTTATACTAAGTCTTGCTTTGTCTAGGAGCATGATTTAAAAAAATAATAACAACAATAATTATTATTAATAATGGCAGTCTTACATGCTGTAAGCTGGCCTTGAATTCCTTCTGTAACTGAGATGACCTTGAACTTCTGATCTTCCTGTCACGAGACTTACGACAGCAGAGGAGTGTGGCCACACTTCTGTGATCCTGGAGCTGAAATCCCAGCCTTTGTGTGTGCTGGGCAAATCTTCTATACTCCTTAGCCCATGGTAGTTTGGGCCAGGAAACCACAACCAATTCCTCCTTCTGTTCTGACGAGTGTGTGTGTGTGTGCATGCGTGTGTGTGTGCGTGTATGTAAAACTGGGATAAGTAGAACCATTTTTTTTAACCCCATGAGGCTGAGGCTGTGCTTGATTTTATTCACAGGCCTAGCAAAATATCTATCACACAGTATGTGCCCAGTTAAGACATGCAGAATGAAGAAATCAAGACTGCACAGCAGCAAAGAAGTCCCTGAGCTGCCTTTGAGTGTTGGTCTTCATTATTCCTCCCATCTTTTCCTTCCGGTTCTTTTTATGTTGGAGCCAGGACAATCTTGCAACCCCTTTTATTGAAATCCCCCAGGATTTGAGCTGCTCTTCTGTGAAGAACGTCTTGTTGTGTCTCTCCCACCCCTGGGAGCCTGTGTTTGCCTCCCGGGTTCACCTCCTCTCCCTTTCTTGCTGGGCTTTGTTTCACCCCATGGTCCAGACTGGCATCTTCGAAGCGGACTCCTCTAAGCTTGGTACCATCCTCCGTTCTGCCTTGTGCCATTCTTACTCATTCCTCAGGTGGCCCCCACATCCCCGGGAACCCCTGTCCATCTTCTGGAGCGGAAACTTCTCTAGGTTTCCATGGCAAGACTCCTCTACACTGTGGTTTGTCACCACCATGCTCAGAGCACACACATTTGTGGGGGTCACAGACATTTGTGAAAACATTTCACTAATGGTTCTCTCCCTTCACAAGCTATAAGCACCTTGAAGGAAGTGAACATATTAGAATATAGTCGTTCAATAAAGAAAAGACAGGTGAGCAAAAGGTTGTACTGTCCTTACGGTTTGTCGACTTCTTGGGTAGAATACTTGCATGTTTTAAGGCAGACTGACAAGCCACCATTCTTTCTCTTTGCCTCCCCGAGTCTCTGGCCACTGCTAATGTCTCAGGACACACACATCCTCGTGCTGGAGCGTGCATGTGGGTAGACACGGAGCCACATCCCCTGGAGCTCCAGGCTCCAGCAGTTCTGTTGTCGGGTGACGAGTCAGCCTGCTCCCCCTGCAAGAGCTCTTGTCAAAACCAGTGTTCTTCCAACGTTGACAAGTGGAAATGCATCAAGGCAGTAGAATGTGGGAGTTTAGGGTGGGAGAGGGTGAAGGACAGTGGTGATACAGGGACCCTGTAGCAAACACGTCCAAAGAAGCTTCTTATGTGCTTGAATACGTAACTCTAAATTTCAAATTCCTGAGATAATAAGCCATATGCCACCTAGAATGGCTGTCCTGAAAGTTGGGCCAACTGATGTCTAGCTGCTTCAGAGAATCAACCTGCTTGTTTGGCAGTGTGACTCTAGTGGTAAAATAATGGCTTCTAAGACAAAAAAAAGGGCCACCCCATCAGAGAAGCTGGGGGAGCAGCAAGTCATGTCCTCTGAGAAAGGAGCGTATCAATCTATGAAAACTCAACTTGAGTGACTTGAGTCTCTTCCTATTCCTTGCTGTAGGTCAGAGCCTCCCTTCCCTTTGCACAAGGTCCAGAGTGAAATCGTGTTCTTTGGCACTGCTTCCGGTGATGCTTGAGGATAAGATGTTCTTGAGTTTGGTGTGAAGGCTACCGAAACAGAAAGACCTTATTCCTATTGTAGATGGGTGATTATAGTTTCTTTGAAGTTATTGGTAAGAACCGAAGCTTCAAATGGTCTATGGGGCTCAGTGTCAATGAAAACAGAAAAAAAGACTATATTAACCTCTTCTTGCTACTGTCCAAAGTGCAGAACTTTGAGACTTCTGCCTCCGAAGAATTTTCTGATACCCAAGAAGACTTCCTGTCTGCACTCCAATGCTGTTAGCGAGGCAGGGAAATTCTTTTCAAACTACACATCAAGCAGTCTGCTGAAGAGTGGCTCTTTCACCAGTAACTCTGCACATTCCCTTTGGGCACATTGGACTTTCAGGTTGTTCCTTCCAGGCTTTCTCTAATTGTAATGATATTTATAAAGATATTGTTCATGGCTGTTTTCATCTTTCCCCCCCATTGCTTTGATAAAATACTCTGGTGAAACCAACGTTGAAGAGAAAAGAGTTTATTTCATCTTATATGTTCAAGTCTATCAGAAAAGGAAGTCAGGGCAAGAACCTGGATGGAGGAACCATGGAGGAACACGCTTCTGGGTTTGCTCTTTGACTTGCACATAGGGTCATGCTTAGCTAGTTTTTTTTGTAGTCCATGACCCTCTCACTAGGGATGCTGCTGCCCACAGTGGGCCGTGATCTCCTGTATCAATAAATAATCAAGACAAGCTTTCACAGGCATCCCACAGACCAACCTGAGAAATACAAACACTCAACTGTGACTCTCTTATTCTAGGTGATTTTAGTCTTTGTGAAGTTGACAGTAAAAGCTAATTAAGACATTGAAATGATAAACATGGCCATTAAAATTAAGGTTCTTGGCCAGGTGGTTACGGTGCACATCTTTAATCCCAGCACTCGGCAGTCAGAGGCAGACAGATCTCTGTGAGTTTGAGGCCAGCCTAGTCTACAGAGAAAGAGTCCAAAGCTACACAGAGAAACCCTGTCTTGAAAAATCAAAATCAAATAAAATAAAAATAGAAAATTGTGATTCTTGAACCACTGGGATGGCTCAATGAGTAAAGGCAGTTGCCCCCTCACCCTGATGGCCTGTATGAACTATGGAATGGACAAAGTAGAGGAAAAGAACTGAGTACTGCAAATTGCCCTCTGACCTCCACATGCGCACTGTGGCAAACACACACATACGCACACATGCACACACACATGGATACACACACGCACACACACACACACATACGCACACACACACATGCACACACACATGGATATACACACGCACACACACACAATGCAATTTTAAAAAGCTTAGGTTTTTATCCTAGTAAATACTACATTCATGTATGCAATATATATATATTTATGTATTTGAAAATAAAGTCTCATACAGTCTTAAACTCTGTATAGCCAAGAATGACTTGGAATTTCTGATTCTCCTGCTTTCCCCTCTCAGCTGCTTGCGTTACAGGTGTGTGCCACCGTGTCTGGCTTTATGCAGTGCCGGTGACTGAACCATGGGTTTCCTGCATGCCAGGTAAGCATCCTACCATCTGAGCTACACTGGCAGTTCAGATACTGAGTTCTTATCTTGTTTCTGACAGCGAAGCAAATTTATAGGGAAGAAACTGTTACTGTCTCATTTTACAGATGGGAAAACTGAGGTTCAGAAAGTTACATGACTAGGTGGCAAGTGAAAACAGGACTCGAATGCCTCAGGCTTCTTGTGGTCATTGTGGTGTCTTGAGGTCATTGTGGCATTCTACCCACCATCAACAGCTTCTTCTGTCCTTCCAATTGCCTTTCTTTGGATAAGAAGGGTCAAGATCTGTGTTTGACTCATCATCGACCCACATAGATCAAGTGTAGATAAACTCACTGAGAGTAGGTGTCTTTGATTCTTTTCTTCTTTATTACTACACTTATTTGTGTATTTGGAATTTCCTTTGTGTGCATGGGAGTCAGAGAAGAGCTTGTGGATGTCAGTCCTCTCCTTCCATCATGTGCTTCAGAGATGCAGTTCAAGTCCTCAGCTTGGTAACAAGTGCCGTCACCTCCTGTGGCATCGTGCCCCACCTCCCCCCTACCCCATTCATCGTTATAGCTTGTGCGTGTGTTGTGTGTTCAGAATAGAGTGGGTGCTTCATCAGCATTTGGTGACAGAACAACAAAAGCACTGGAAGGAAGGACTATAGTCACGACAGTTTCCCTCTTCAAATAGTCACTGCAGGGACTGGATAGAGTGCTAAGGTTGAGAACACTGATTGCTCTTGTAGAGGACCTGGGTTAGATGCTCATAACATACAGGTAGGAAAATAGCCATAAAATAAGTCAATAAGATTTAAAACTTGATACTGCTTTCTATTTATGAGCTATTTATAAACTTATTTGTTATATACATATATAGGAAGTGACTAAATTCATGAATAAGGTCTAGAGACAGGGTTTTAAGACTCAAGGATTAATGACCGGAGAGAAGAACCTTGAAAGCATTAAAAATTAAAAAAAAAATTAAGGCTCTAGGGAGAAGGCTGCTCATAGATTGTAAGCCTTAGGACCTAAGTTTAGATCTTCTTCAATCCTCCTGCCTCCACCTTCTGAGGTGGAGTGAGCCATTACACCTCATGTATGTGTATGCATGTTGGAGACCAAATCAAGAATTTCCTACATGCTGGTAAAGTCACACTCTACCTAGTGAACTACGCTCCTAGGCCCAAGTCATGGCTTTTGATGTGAAGAAAAACCAAACCAAACCAAACACAATAGCAGCAAAGAACCTATCTAGGTGTGTTTGCTCACACAGTCTCTTCACTTGGGAGGCTGAGGCAAGAAGAATGTAAGATGAAGACTAGCCTTGGCAACATAGCAATTTGGAGGACAGCCTGAGGCACAGGAAATTTTGTCTAAACAAACAAATAAATAAGGAAAGGAAAAAAGGAAGCAGGGAAGGAAGGAAGGAAAAAAGAAAGGGAGGAAGGAAAAAGGAAGGAAGGAAGAAAGAAAGGAAGGAAAGAAAGAAGAGAGAAACTAAAAAGTAATTTTAACTAAGTCTCAGTCTACAGCTGCTCTGGCAGTTTGGCCTCACCCCTGCCCCATGTCTTTAATTTTTACTCAACCTTATTTTGCTACTTCTCTTCTTGGTCTCTTGCTTCCCAAGTTCTGTACCCTGGGTTGCTTCCTCTGGTGGGTACAATTTATCCAGCCTTGTAATCTAGTGCTCACACGATCTCCTAGTCAAATACTTACTTTCATTTTATAGACAGATGATTCAAGACTAGAGGGACTGAGTGACTTGTTCAAAGCCACAGAACAAATCAGTAACAGGGCGGAGGTTAGGACCCAGGTCAGACTCAGTCCATACTCTTTCACCACTAACCCCACTGCATGGGTTGCTAAGTCTGCCTCCCAGTAGATTTTATATCTGCTCCTTCTTCTGATTGCTCTGAAGAAGGAAAGGGCTGGGGATGTTGCTCAGGTGACAGAGTAAGTGACAAGGATGCTTGAATCTCTAGGTCCAGCCCCAGCATCGTGTGAAAACCAGGCTTCTGCTTATACTCTCAGTACATGGGAGGTGGAGGCAGGAGGATCAGAAGTTCAAGCTCACCACTGAATGCATAGAGACTTTGAGGTCAGCCTGGCTTACATGAGACCCCCTCTCAAAACAGTAATAGCATTGATAACAAAAAATAAAGGAAAGAATGGTATGTGAATTTGGAATATTAAGTATAATCAGATAAATAAGAATAAGGCACAGTAGCACTACTATTTGCTGATTTGCTTATGTATTTCTGCTTATTATTTATATAGGTGTTCATTATTTATACATTTATATTTTTAAACATCATTCCCCCTGGATCTTACCTTTAGAAATACCTTCAGTCTTTTAAGAAAACAAAAGAGTTAGATATCAATTCTTCATCTACTTGGTGTCAATGACAGACTGGAGTTGAATACTTTAAACTGTCTTCTCTGAATTCCCCAAACCAGAATGCTCAATCCTGGCCATGTTTAAGGCCATCTTTGATACAGGCATGTGTTACACCATCCCTTCCAGCTTGATGTGGCCGTGTGTCTAGGATCTAGCTAATGGCTCTGGGCAGGAAGCCTCAGCTACTTTTTTCCCTTCTCATCCTTTTGGGTTGGAATATAGCACTAAAGGCTGGTGATTGGCAGTCATTTTAGAGCATTTGACAGCATCTTAAAGACATGGCAGAGGAGTTACATAGGAGATTGAAAGCCACGTATTCGTTTTGGTCAGCTCACATCCCAATACTTTTATATGTGAGAGAAAAATCAATTTGTGTCTTGTTAAAACTACCCCTGGGTCGGGGGAGATGGCTCAGTGGGGTAAAAATGCTTACAGCACAAGCCTGGCAGCTTGAGTTTGGATTCTCGGAATGCACATCAAAGCAGACGCAGCAGGGCCCATCTGTGGTCCCAGTGTTCCGATGGCGAGGTGGGAAGCGGAGGCCTCAGAAGAAGGTAGAAGGTGATGACCACTACTAAGGGCCGTTCTCCGACCTTCACATGCACACCATATCATACTGTGGCTGCACGCACACACAACATGGAGTACACATGCAACATAGAATGCACACACAGACACATACACGTAATTGAAAAACCAAATGACTGCTACTTATTTAACGTGTCTATAGCCTAACAAATCTAACTGATATCATTGATGTGGAATTACAATGCTTTGGAGAGTTTGGAAATTATTCGACAGGTGGGAAAGCTGATCCTCCAAACCTGTGAGGATCAGGAGTTTCATTTTCTGAGATTCCAACTAGATTTCTTAAAGGTTTTATACACTATAAAAACCCAACCATGTCAACGAATAAACACACAAACAAAAAACAATGGAATGGCATTTTGAATGAGCAGAAGACAAAAGCAATTCCATTGACAAACAGGAAGTGATGTTTTCTTTTTTTAGACTTTATTGCTAGTTATGTTCATGTATGTATGTGTGTGTGTGTGCGCACATGTGGTGTGTGTGTGTGTGTGTGTGTGTGTGTGTGTGTGTGCAGGTGCCCACAGAGATCGAAAGAGTACCCTGGATCCCCAGAACTGGAACCACCTGACACGGGGCACTGGGAACCACACTTATTTCCTCTGGAGCAGTAGTGTACGCTACGCTTCTAACTGCTGAGTCATCTCTCCATCCCAACTGTCTTTGTGTTTGCCACCATTTTATTTTCGAAAGGAAAAACTCGGTTAAGGGAAACTAAAATGGTGGTCTGGTGCTTGGTTCTGAGGAGGGAGTCTTGTTATCTGGAGAGTGTCTATGTAGATAAGGCTAGCCTCAAGCCCACTATGTTCTAGCCTCAGCCTCCAGGTGCTGGGTTTTCAATTGTGTGCTGTCTCACGCAGGTTTTCGAAGTTCATTTCCTTGGCACGTGATCTATGGTTAAAGCACATGGTAAAAGTGCCACACATGACCACTTTACTTAATTAACTAACAGCTAGTCAGGGGGAGGGAATGTTTGTGTGGCCTAACCAAATCCCAGCACAGTTATTTCTAGTGTCCTGTTTTACTTCTTTTCATTATTTATGTGTGGCTCATAGAGGTGAAAGGTCCCTGGACTTCCTCACGTCGTCCCCAAGGCGTAGCAATTCTGCTCAGTAAACATCAAGCCATAAAGACACGCTATGCTTTGTGGGTGGGGGCAGCCTCCAACTGTGACACTAGCCAGGGGAGAGCATTTGTGTTGCACGCAAGGACTCAGTGAGTGTAACTGTGGGCCACTGAGTTAATGAAAGTGTGTCTTGAGCAATGCAGGTCATAATGATACCCTGTGGTATTGTGCAAGGCTGGGGAATCTCACGAGCTCCACCTGCAAGGCAGAGCCAGGGGCAATGAGCTCTGAGAAAGATCCAGGGAACACAAACAACCCAAAGGGTGGGTCTTGGAGGCTCCTCAAGTGCCAGGAACTCCAAGAAGCCATTTGACTTTTCCCTTGGTGTGGTGGTGACTGGAACTGTGTCTCTTGCTTTGCGCATGCACTTACATCTCCCTCGATTGGTGGCTTTTTTGTCCAGGTCTGCTTTATGAGTTCTCAAAAAGGCTGGGACTTTGAGTTGATGTTGCAACCAGAGCCATCAAATACTTTCCCTCAACGGCCTGTGTATTAGATCCTTCATGTTGTACGTGCGTGTGCGTGCATGTGTGTGTTGATGTGCCACACACATTCTGAACTAAGAGCTAGTATAATATTGATTATCTTTCTCTCTTTTAAATTGAAGGAATTCAAATGATTTGCTAGTTTTCACTGTTCCCTTTTTACCTCTGATTGTTGCACATTGACGATCTGGCTTGCTACAAGACCTCATTAGAAAGACATTAACCCTGGAGGTGACATGGCCATTTGCTTCCTCCATTAGAGGGACTTGAGCAGTTTTAGCTAGCTGACCTCAGAGTGTTCCGAGCCTGGCTTATCAAAATGGAAAACAATATGGTTGTCTGGAAAATTTTCTTGAAGCCAGTGGAACACACCTGCGTTGCTTTTTGTAGAGGTCACATGGAAGGGACAGTAAAGAGAGGCTCCGCTTCCGCATTCTCCCAATTTCTTCACGAAGGAAAATGAAGTGCTCAGCTGCCATTGTTTGGAAGAGTATGTTATTTTAATATTCGCCTCCATCTGCTTTCAGGGTCCGTGCAGAAAGTCAGTTGGTGGTGAATGTTCTTTGCCCCATAACCAGGGTCACAGCATGACCCACATCCCCAGGTGAGCCATTTCGGACTGAGGAGCACAGCCCTTCTCTCGCAATTAAGCCCTACCTGGCCTCTGGGTGTTTTGATAGCCACAGGCACTAATTCAAGTCAAATTCTTCCAAGTCACTAGTGGACTGTTTACAGCAGTTCAACTATTTTTGTTGACTGGTCATAAAGATTGATGACTCTAGCTTCCTTCTGATTGGGGGGGATGATGATAATGTTTTTTGTTTGATTCCCGTGATTTACTGATCAGATACGTGTTCACTGAGGTTGCCAGATGGCCAAAGCAGCAATAGTAAGGGGTGAGTGGAACGCACCCCCCCTCCCCCCCAAACATAGGCTCTGGTGAGTGTACGGCATCTGTGACTGAATGGGTTGGGATCCCATTTGCTCTCGGGGAGGTGTGGCAAGGATGCCCCTTTATTCCCCTTATCTCCGCATCAAAGGACAGGCTTGTCATGTGCTTGTGATCTGGCCATAGTGATGAGTCCTCTGAATGCAGCTTCAGGTGGTGACACAGCCTTCCAGCGGGTGAGCCGTCAGCTGCTCTCACAAAGTGTCATGAGGCTGGCAGCTCGGCAGTGAAGCAGTTTCTATGTTGTTGCTAGGGATGCCACATTAAATACCCTGGGACTCTGTGCACGAAATGAGGAAAAAGTGACATTCTGACTTCCCTGTGGGAGTGGAATACGTGATTCACAGGCCTTCTGCAGCATTAATCAGGCCTTGTTTACATGGAAGGGAGCCAACAGAGCGAGAGCCAAGAAGGTGTGTTTGGAAAGCCAAGGGGTGATGTCATCCATGCACAGCAGCTCCAGCAAGTCACTTGCTCCCTCAGATGCCTTGTAGGGAACCGCAGAGCAAATCCCAGTTAAGTGTCTTGGGAACGCCAAGGTGCTTCACCCTGTGCTTGGGATTTACATGGTTTTGACTATAATTTGTCTGCTAAACAGTGGAACATCATCGTTGGTGACTATCTCAGGCAAAACCCAGCCTCATCTACTGGTAATTGGCAACAAAAGAGTCTTAAAATGCTTGCAGGGCCACCACCCTCAGCTAGTGTGATGTGCATCTCCAAAGGAATTCCGATATCAAAAAGAGACTTCCAGTGTCAATTGGATCTTATCAAGAATTTTAACCACATATGATGATTATAGAATCTTTTTTTTTTTGACAGAAGCTTATATCACAGACTTGCTTTAATTTGTTATAAAGCTGAGGATGACCCTGAACTCATCTTTTCTCTACTCTCAAGTCATTGTAGGTATAGCCTACCAAGCCAGGTCCACGTTGTGCTGCAGACTGAAACCAGGGATTTTTACTAAATCTTCAGCCATGAGGCACGCATTTTCAATTATTTAAGACAATTCAGGCATCACCTGTCAATTCCTTTCTAGTAGAGAAGATGATCTGATGTCTATAAAGACAAGCCAGTAAGACTTTAGACTTTAGATGCCATCAGAATAAGGCAAATCTTTCTGTTTGGAATGTTGGTTTACAATGGCCTGTGTCCTGTGATCATTTGGAGCCCTCTCTTCAACTCAGTGCTGGCATGATAAATTCTGTCCTTAGTTGAGTTTGTGTGTCAAGCCCTAAGTTGTTAGGCATTGAGGCCCCTGCTGTGAGTCAAAGGACATTCTTCTTGTCGCGATGGGGTTTAGTCACTATAATCAGTCACTTCAGGAGACTTTCTGTGGCATGAAAAGTGGAAATTGGGTCTTTTTTTTTTTTTTAGCAAAATCACACCAATGCCCGAAGTAGAGACATCACTTTTGGGGGAAGACTCTTTACATTAGCTTTTCAGTTTAAAGCTCACATGCTTCAAGTTAGAGTCCTTGTCCATTTTAAAGGGATTCTAAAAGGATTGAGATGAAGGGTACTGGTTTTTCAAAAGAAAAAAGAAAAGAAAAAAAAAGCAAGCACAAAGGCTGAAAATGCAGATCAATGGTAGGGCATCTGCCGAGCTATGCATCCCTGTGCCTGGAAAAATGAAGGAAACAGTAGCAATCTTCAAACAGAGTCAGGTTCCAGTCCTCCTTCAATAATTACTCAGTTTTGTTCTACTCTGCAAACAATATCCTAGACTATTTTATGTAAAATGAACAAGGGGAAAGATTTAAAGTTTATTTAGCCAGCGAGTCAATGCTGAGAAAAGACTCCATTGCTTCTCTCCTGAGTTGACTTCTGTTCACAGGACAGCAGGATCCTTTTGGGTCTGCTGGGCTAAGCGAGGGTAGTCGGTGCCATGAGGCCTTAAATAAAATAATGAAACAGTCTATTGGGAATAGCACGAGCACAGCCGTCCTTATAAGAGATTCCTTTGGGAAAAGTTTGCTCTCAGGGTTAGACAAATGACAAGCCAAAGGCAGCAGGCTTGAAATAACCTGGCTTCTTGGAAGTAGAGATTCTACTTTCTGATAGGAATTGACAGGACACTTAATCTTCCAAGAGGGAAGAAAAATGGAGTCTCACGCAGGTTAGGAAACTTTCAGAACACTTTAAAATCAAAGCTCTCTTGCTTACATCATGTAACGTGTGTGGGTATGTGTGTGCGTATGCGCGCGCGTGCATGTGTGTGTGCACACTCACATGTGGAGGTCGGAGGGCAACTTTGGGGATTCAGTCTTCCTTTTCCAACAGGTGAGCCCCAGGGATCAGCAAAGAACCTTCGCCCGCTGCGTCATAGTACCTGCCTCCATCTTGATTTAGTGTGAGTTCTGATTGTTTTTTTCTGGGGTAGGACCTGTGCTTGGCATCTCCCTGCATGGATTGGGGACTTTCACAGCATCACATGCTCATTGACATCCTGGGGACACAGAATGGCAATCCAGCTGTATTCCTTAAGCAAGAAAGTAGGCCATTTTCTTATCTCTCAAAAGACATGTTTGTCAGCTACCTACCCGAGAGTTGCCTGGCATTTTGATGGTGAAGAAAGAATTGGTTGGAGGGCCTTACCAATAAGCCTGTTTCACAAGTAACCAAGTCATTGCATGATGACACACTTTTATATTTTCTTTAGGCATAGACTGTCAACTATTAACTAGTAAAGATTGATAAAAGGCATAAAATCTGGCAGCTAACCACTCCATCCTCAAACTGCCCCATTTTTGGTTTGGGTTATACTATAAACTTCATTCTTCCCTTATTGATGTTAAAATTTATTTTGCATTACCCAGCTTAAGTAGAGGTATGGTAATTAATCATATAACTAAGCTTCAAATATAGCTCAATGGATAGAACACTTTTCTGTGAGAGTCCAGTCTTAACATCCAGGAACACACACACACACACACACACACACACACACACACACCCCTTTTGAAATATAGCTTAAAAATATCTATGTAATCACCAAAGATGGTAAAATGGTTGATTGTCAGGTTTTTGGTATCTGTATATACTAAATCAAAGAAAAAAATTGCTAAGTCTTTTTACATTTGTTACAGTAGGCATGGCCATCTAAAATTCTTTTTAGGGGCAATGCCATTTTTCATTAGTATTATGAGTACAATCCGGAGTCGAAAATGACGAATTCTTGCGTATAATTGTAAGTGAAGGCAAAAGTCTCTTTCTTAGCCGTAATTATGGAGCAGACAGTTTACTTAACTTGGAAATCTTTTTAATGTCAGCAGGGAAATGTCTGAGCGACTGTTATGGAGTCTTTCAAATGGGCCATGTGACTTCTTCAAAGAGATCCATGCATAGTGCATGCTGTCAGCCACACACCCTTAAAACGCTGCTGCTGCTGCTGCTGGGAGCTGGGGAAAAGCCTGGTGCTGGGAAGGCTTAGGAACTGCATAGTTTGGTGACCTATGACAAGACTTGTAGATTCCAAACAGTACTGAGACTCAGACTTCTATGGTCTGCTCGCCTCCTAACGCAGATAGAGCTGGGTTGCTTTATACCTTGGCCAGAACCCCCCCTTCTTTCTCTCTCTCTTTGAGATACACACACACACACACACACA
Source organism: Microtus pennsylvanicus (assembly GCF_037038515.1). Classification (NCBI taxonomy): domain Eukaryota; kingdom Metazoa; phylum Chordata; class Mammalia; order Rodentia; family Cricetidae; genus Microtus; species Microtus pennsylvanicus. The sequence goes on from NC_134582.1 coordinate 123,944,316, forward strand.
CACACACACACACACACACACACAGAGTGAATGGAGAGCTGCATAATTGGTCCAAGTCCTAAAAATGAGACAGTCAGTGCTCAGGCCTAGATGGGACATTTGGGTTACTCCCTCTACCATCAAGGCTCAAGAACCTGGAAGAAGAGGAGGGGGAAGGGTGTAAGACGGGAGCAGCACTATGAAGTGCTACTTTCTGGGTAAGAGGTGGCTATTGGCATCATTATTTCTTTGTCACTGTGGTGCTTTGCACAAGACCTACCAAAATCTTTGCTCATTTGGGTTAGCTCACAAGTGCCAGGGTGCGAGATGTGAGACAGGGTAGGGTTAGGGCAATTCTTATGACTCCATTGTTTTGTGGCCTGAGCTGACAGTGTGCTTATTCAACTGGGAGTCTGAAGTGAACAGACCCAAATGTCTTAGAATTGCTCTGTGCAGGGATAACCAACACTTGTGATGTGAATAGCCAAAGGGAAAGCAGACTTCCTTGTGAGTCCCGGGACAGCTCATGCTACCCTATAAAGCTCTGTTGTTGGGGCTGGGGTATAAGCTCTATACAATGCTCGCTGTGTCAGCATGAGGAGCTCAGTTCCATTCTCAACCCAAACACCTCAGTGTGGTGGATTGCAGCCTCAGCACCGGGGAGGCAGAGGCAGGAGGATTCCTGGGGCTAGCCAATCAACTCAGCCTACTTGGTGAGCTCTGGGCCCATTGAGACTCTTCTTTATAAACCAAGTAGACAGTTCCTGAGGAACACCAGTCAAGACTGACCTCTGGCTTCCACACACACACCACACATGGGTACCAGTATACACATATGCATATGAAAACCTGCACACCCCCATATATGTGCTCATTTACACAAAAGAAACAAAGGACAGTGCGTAACATCAAGTCCAGTTCTCTTTTTTTACTGTGAGTGGCAGAACAGGTCAGGGAGAAGAGCTGTAGTGTGGTAGTGGGCTCTGTCTCCTTCCGTTGGCAGTGTCCCAGGTCCCCTCTTACCATTCTCTTTGTCTTGGGGTTGTGCTGAAGCATTGTACTCTTTCTTTGCCTATTCAGTGATAGCATTTGAGCTGGGTCCAGCTGACCTATGGATCCCCAGAAAGTGAAGGCTCTGGCTAGGTAGGGAGGGAAATTTATAAAGCTGAAATACAATGCTTTTGCTAGGTATGGTGGTGTAGCTCAACTACTTTGCATCCCTACCAACAGTATGCAAGGATTTCCTTTCTACATTTTCATCTACATGCGTTACCTTTCGAATTCTTTGTTCTATCATCCTTACAGCTGCAAGATCAGACATGGATCACTGTGGTGATGGTTTGCATTTTCCTGAGGGTTAGCACTGGTGAACATCGTTTTAGACATCTGTTGACTATTCCTATAAATTTCTTGTTAATTATACCATTAGACTTTTTATTATGGTCATTGTCTTGTTATTGAACAGGACATGTTCTTTGTATATTTTAGATGTTAACTCCTTTTCAGACAAACACTTTATAAACATTTTCTTTCATTCCATAGGTGGTCTTTTTTATTTTAGCTGCTTATTTTGCTGTGTACAACTGTTATATGATATGGTACCTTTTGCTTATTGTTGATTCCAATACCTGTGCTTTTGGAATGCAATTAGAAAAAAATCACCGCAAAAGCCTAAAATCTTGGCCCTAGTTTCTTCTGGAACCTATGGGTTGCAACCCATTTGGGGGGAGGGTCCATATCATATATTGTGTATCTCTGATAGTTACTTTATGATTCATAACAGTAGCAAAGTTACAGTTATGAAGTAGCAATAAAATAATTTTATTTTTGGGGGTCCTCACAACATGAGGAACTGTATTAAAGGGTCACAGCATTAAAAAGGTTGAGAACCACTGCTCTAGAAGTTTGGGCTTCAGGTTTTAAATTTTCATCTTTAATCCATTTTATTTTGGGGTATTTTTTTGCCATTTTCCCTGTTTAAATTTATATATGTTAGTTGTAAATATAATGTGTTTCATTTTCACACAAGTATCTAATTCATTTTTAAAAGCATATTCACTTTTGTTCTTTGACCTTTTGTGGGTCTCCCCTCCCTCCAAGGGCTGCCCTTCTCTTGCATGCTGGATTCATTTCTATGAGTTGTTTAACATAGGTGCCTGTTTCCTTCCTGGAGATGGAAGTTTCCCCAGCGGCATTCATGGAAGTGAAGTGCTCCTGACACCGACATCAGTTTATGTCTAGGCCCTCTATGTTCTGCTGGCTTTTGTGTGTATATTTTCATGACACGCTCATATTATTTTATTTAACTTTTCAGGAAAGCTTGAAACTGGGGAATAGGATACCTACAGCTTTATTCTTCTTAAGATAACTTATTCACATAACTTAAGATAATTTATTCATATAAATTTTACGAGTTTAAAAATTGTGTATGATAAATGCAATTTATTTTCCTCCCTTCTGTCCCCTCTCCCTCTCTCCTTCCTTCTCTTCTCTTCCCTTCCTCCTTCCTTCTTCTTTCCTTTTTTTTTGTTGTTAAGACTGGCTAGAGCTTGTTATGTTGCTGAGGATGACCTTGAACTACTCGTCCCCCTGCTACCACATCCAAGTGCAGAGTTTACAAATGTGAACCATCATGCCCAGCTGTCATGGGAATTTTGATAGGCATCATATGGACTCTGTAGATTGATTTGCATGCGGTAATATCAGTCCAAGTATTTCATGAACATTGGGTATCTCCGTATCTATTTCTTTCTTTAGTGTTTTATGGTTTTAATAGTAAACAGATACACTTAAATGTGTTGCTTGGTACTTTATTGTGTTTGAAATTGTAGAAGAGGTTATTTCATTAATTTTTTAAAAGTCGTTGTTAATATAGAAATGCAACTGGGTGGACTTTGTATCTGTTCTACAACTTCACTGACTTTACCAGTTTAGCAGGCTTTTAAAGGTAGAGTCTGTTCGAGTTTTCTGTAAAGGAAATCATGACATCTGCAAATTGAATCAGTTTCCCTTCTTTCCCTTTGATTTGGATTTGAGTGCGTGTGTGCATGTGTGTGTGCTTGCACGTGTATGGGCTCACAATTATGCTATAGTGAAGGTGTAAAGACCAGAGAATACCCTGCGGTGTCAGTCCTTGCCTCGATTCACTTGAGACAAGGTCTTTTTTATTGATTATCCAACGTGTACATTAGCATAGATGGACCCCCAGAATCTGAAGATTCTCCTGTCTCGGCTCCCATCTTCCTACAGAAACACGGGGATCCAGTTGCTCTTGTCACACATCCAGCTTTTGGGTGGGTTCTAGAGATTTGAACTCAGGTCCTCATGCTTGCACTGCAATAGCTTTTACTCACTGAGCTGTCTCCCTAACACCCTTGAATGTCTTTTCTTCCTCTTCATGGCTCAATTTCTCTAGCCAAGTCTTCCAGTGTTGTATTGGATAGAAGCATGAGAGTTCACATCATCTTTTTGTTCCTGATTTCAGTTAGTGGAAATTCTTTCCAATTTCTACCATTTGAATGTCATGTTAGCAATAGGTTGATCATGTATAGCTTTTATTATAGTGAGATAAATTCCTCCATATCATAATTTGATGAATTGTGAAGGGATGTTGAATTTCATTGAGATTGTGAAGTTGTTATCCTTCATTCGGATAATTTGTTGAGTCAAACTTATTCATTTGTCTTGGACCATAGTTGAATCCAAGAGATAAACACCAGATGATCATGATGTACGATCACACTAACATGCTGTTGAATTTGTCTTGTTAGTACTTTGTTGAGAATTTTTGCATCTGAATTTTTTTTTTTTGTCTACATTGCTCTTGCCTCCCTTTGGTATCATGGTGACCTCTCTCCTCTCTCTCTGTCTCTTTCCTCTGTCTCTGTCTCTGTCTCTGTCTCTGTCTCTCTCTGTCTCTCTCTCTCTCATGCATGTGTGTGCCTGTGTATAAATGAATAAGTTTATGCATGTGTAGAAGTCATGGGTCGATGTTGGGTGTCTTTCTCGATTGCTCTCTGTACCACATTATTGAGGCAGGATCTCTCGCCTGGAGCTTAGCAGTTCAGCTTGACTGGCCAGTGAGCCGGGAACCCTCCTGTCACCACATCCAGTGCTGAGACTCCTACTGCTTGATACCATGCACAATCATTTACCTGGGCTCTGGGGGACTGAACTCCAGAGTCATCCCCTTGGTCTGATTTCTTTCTCAACTGTCTTATTTTTAAATATGTGTCTTGATTTCTAATAATGTACATTTCTAATTAATGTACAAGGATTTTTTGGTTTGGGTTTGCTGATTTCTAGCTTGCTTATACTATGGTCAGAAAATATACTTTATAAATACAGTTTCTATGCATTGAAATTCATTGGGATCTGCTTTATATTTCAAAATGCAGTCTGGGGTAATGAGGGCGCTGTATGTTATAGGAAGGAAGGAAGAAGGAAGCATTGCCTTCCATGGTCATATTGGATCAAGTTTAAAATCATACTGATAATGCTATATTCTTTTAAAACGGGTTGCTACCTCCTCCTTCTGCTGCCACTCCCATCCTCCTTCTCTTTTCAATGGAATCCTGCTATGTAGTCAGCCTGGCCTTGATTCGCCATCCTGAAGTCTCTATCGACAGGCCTTTCCCAGCACACCTGACTCTTGAAATGACTCTGAACATATCTGCTCTCTCAACTGATTTACTTCGCTATTCCCTGTTAGTAGGATGTGTGTGTGTATGTGTGTGTGTGTGTGTGTGTGTGTGTGTGTGTGTGTGTGTGTGTGTGCACCTGCTGAATCCTCTTTTCCTCTTTAAGATTACTCCATGGGGTCTCTTTATCTACATGGTTCCCTCTAACATTTTCTACTAAAGAAACAGCCCAACTAGAGCACCTAATGTCAATTACTCCCACACTATTTATGATATAAACATTTGCTTTTTTTCTTTTATCGTCTTCATTACCAAACAACTCTCAAAGTCATGTTTTTGTATCTCTGTGTCTTCTGTACTTAGTCCATGCCTGGTGTCTTATTGGTGGTCAGTGGTATTTGCTGAGTGAAGGAGGGCCGCTTTCTATTGCTGTTATTAAGATAGGGTTTCCTGGAGCCAGTCTGGTTTCAGACTCACTATTTACCCTAGGCTGGCCTTCACTTTCTGTTTCTCCTACCTCCGTCTGCTGAGGTCTGTGATTATAAGTGGGAGCTATGACTTCTGGTCTTTACAATTCTTCTTCAATAAGCTCTGTCTATTTGTGTAGCTATCTCAGGATAATAGCGTTCAAAGATCGGAGGTCCTACTGCTCTGACCGCTCCTAGCTCTATACTCTAAACTTGTCTGTCTGCTTCAGTGTGGTCAGCAACTAGAGATGCTATTCATCTTAAAGACTGTTGTAAAGGTCAAGGGCACAGTGTCATCAATACAATAGCCCAGTGCCCAGTACTCAAAATAATTTTTGTTTTCTACAAAACAAGTTCTTTCTGTGGTGTTAGCTTAATTTTCTATGTCCTTACCTGAAAATTTCTTCTATGACTAGTTGTCAAAAAGATGGTGGGATTATAATAAACGCTATGGTGTTTTGAATGAAAATGGTCCCCATAGGCCATATAGGCAGTGGCATTACTAGGTGGTGTGGCCTTGTTGGAGGGAGTATGTCACTGGGGGAGGGTTTTGAGGTTTCAGGTGCTCAAACCAGGCCTGGTGTCACTCTCTCTTCCTGCTGCCTTCTGATCCAGATGTAGAACTCTCAGCTCCTTCTTCAGCACCATGTCTGCCTGCATGCCTTTATGCTCCCTGCCATGACAATAATGTATTAATCCACTGAAACTGCAAGCCAGCCCTAATTAAATGTTTTCCTTATTGAAAGTTTCCAAAATGGTGCCACACTGCTTTCCAAAGTGGTGCCACATGGGTTTTTGTGGCACCACTTTGGAACAATGGCAATGGGTTTTTGATCCTACTGCACATACTGGCTTTGTGGGAGCCTAGGCAGTTTGGATGCTCACCTTACTAGACCTGGATGGAGGTCCTGAGACTTCCCACAGGGCAGGGAACCCTGATTGCTTTTCGGACTGAAGGGGGGGGGACTTGATTGGGGATAAGGGAGGCGGTGGCGGAGAGGAGGCAGAAATCTTTAATAAATAAATAAATAAAAAATAAAAAAAATAAAATAAAAAAAGAAAGTTTCCATAGTCATGGTGCCTCTTCAGACAGTGAAACCCATAACTAAGACATAAGTCATGAAAAGTTATCATGGTTTTCTTTTTTACAGAGACCAGATCATGTAGCTGAACTTTACCTTGAACTCCTAATTCTTCTGCCTCTGGCTCACCTGTATTGAGGTTTCAGGCTTGCGTCACCATGTCCAATTTATTTGGTGCTGAGAATTGAACCTAGGGACTGAAACATGCTAGGCAAACACACTACAAAGTAAACTACAAGCTCAGATTTCATAACCTGCTCGTGGCCCAGGACACAATTCTCTGAGAGTCCTTGACTCATTTTCCTGATGCCATTAGCCCCGCCCCTCTTCTTTCATTACCAGAGTTCTTTGGATGAGCATAATTCTTTAGTGTTTGTCATTATACTACCTTTGAGTTAAATAGCTGTTGCTTCATGGATCTTTTACCTTACATAGAAAACGTCACGTGAGTTCTAATTACAACTCACCCACCATTCTCTCCTCAACGACTATAGTGAGTTCAATAAATATTTCTTGGCCAATTAGTTTCATGGTAGAAAATAAACTGTAGTTTAATACAGACTACTTAAAGGGTTCTTTCTAAGTGTGCCCATAAGTGCAATACTTATGTTTTCATTTTAATTGGCTGGTTGCTTTTATTTATTAGATTGATATATAACATGAAAAGCTGTACGTTTTTTAATTTTAGAGTGGGAGTTTGTGAGGAATATGTTTTCTAGATCCTTTCCTGAATCTATTCCCAAGGACTGCCCAACACTCATCCAGAATAAAACAGAAGCTTTATTTTTAGAAATGTAATTCAGAAGTCTACAGTTGGTCAGATTAAAGCTTGCTGTGCTCAGTACGAGTGCCTCTGCTGAGCATGCCACTTATGCTGGATGCTGACACCACTGAGGGCTGAGTCTTTCATGCTGGTGAGACTGAAGAAGCCTGTGTAGTTCCCAGCTGCTGTCTCTAACTCGTGCCCATGTGAGAACCTTCCTCTGGTTTGTGGTTATAACCAGAAAGCCTAGAGACTGTTTGTGGTACTTTACCTTATAGACTTTGGAGCTCTGTGAGCCCGAAATAGCCACTTTCCTTCTAAATGCTGCTTGCCCATGTGGCCTGGCAGTTGCTTGTATTACTTCCTAGCATTCCAGAGAGCAGGGTCAGCTTGTAGTTGTGAAAAATCTGTCTCTGTCCTCTTTAAAGATGCTGAGACTGAGTTACTCAAAGCCAATGCCCACGGTGTGTCAGATAATTTTGTAAAATATATTTCATTACTTCCCTGTTCGATAGATGAGAAAATGGAAGGGCGAGGAGTCCAGCTGAGGTGTAAGTTGCAGAAGCCTGAATCAGAGCATTATTGACACTCACGTCCTATGAGTTTTCCATAAAGCAAGACTGACTCTCAATATTAGTGGCATTTCTGTCTCACTTTGCACTAATGAAAAAGTGAAAATATTTGTGCAAGGGATTCAAATATGAGGACCTGAGGCTAGGTGCCTAGCACTCCTGTAAAAAGCTGGGCAAGATGGTGTGAACCTGTTCCTCAGAAGGAAGAGGATCCTGGGCTTGCTGGCCACGTAGCCCCATTAGGTGTTGAACCCCAGGTTCAGTGAGAAACTCTGCCTCAATAAATAAGGTGAAGATGTGACTGAGAAAGACATCCATCATCGACCTCTGGTCTCTATGTACCCATGCACATGCATGAACAATATACACACAAGCACAGGTTGAGAAAAAATTAAAGGAAACACCTGATGTTGATCTCTGTCCACTCATAGCATTCACATGTGCACACTCACATAAGCAAACACATTTACTTCACATACGCAGACACAAAAAGTTCAGTCTTTATTTGTACACACAGGGCTTTTGTTTAATTGGAAAAAATAAAGATGAGATGGTCAGCCCATATATGGCGGTTCTGTTGAACGTGCCCATATCTGATTTCATGGTCTTGACAAAGATGACTGACCAGTCTCTCCCTTTAGAGGACATCAGATCTCATTACAGATGGTTATGAGCAACCATGTGGTTGCTGGGAATTGAACTCAGGGATCTTTGGAAACAGCAAGCAGTGCTCTTAACTGCTGAGCCATCTCTCCAGTGCCCTGATCAACGACCACCTCCAAAATCCCCCATCCCAACAGCTTCAATTCAGCCCTTCATTACTTGTTTCCTGAACCATTGCTACAGCTCACACACAACCTCCTTTGACCCCTGCGTAGGATTCCCCAACTTAACGTTCTGCGATATTGCTCCATTGATGACCAGAGACCAGACCCTTTAGAATTCCACTAGTCCTATTTGTTCCACAGCCTCTTAAAACCTTAAACTGCTATCAGGACTGGGAAGTTTCCTAAGCCTGTGTCTTCATTCACTCTTTCCTTGCACTCTGTGGTTCCTGGTCAGTCTTCAAAGTCCATCCTCTGTCCTGACTTTGAACTGCGCTTCCAACATGCCTCCAAGAATGGACTATTCTCTTTTTATGGTTCTATTCCATTCTGTTTCAAATCTAGTTACGGATCCACAACATTTGAGGACACTTTATTTATTTATTCTTTCTCTTTCTGCAGGTATCAAAGAATATCTTTCTTTGTTTCTTGGGCTTTAAATGTCTTTAGAACACAATTGAAGCTGTAATGTCTTTGTACGGATAGTGCCTAGAAAACTTGTACGTTAACTTCTAATAAATGGTGCATGCAATATTTAATTAACTTCTTCAAAAGGCTTTACAAAGACACAAAGCAATTCTTTGCATCTCAGAAGAAATGCTTTCGCCCCCATGTGAAGGAAAAGAAAGCTAGAGTAAAAGTAATATTGCTGTACATCTGGTGTTTTAAAATTTGGTATTTTCAATTTACTGGAGGTTAGAAAAGAAAAGACGGAGAGAGATGGACACTGAATGACGGTGCATCAAGGAGGACTGGTAAGCTCTAGTTTTGAGATGGGAAAAGTGAATGTTAGGAATGAGAGGATTCACTGTGACTGGCATGTTTAATTTAATATACAGATTATGTTATGATGAACAGTTATTTTATGCTTGTTCATTTCTACTCTATAGCAAGAGCATTCAAAGCTCCCAGTGTTAACCTCAGTGTTGGAAATCTCAGGAGAGTAGTGGACGAGATGGAGGGCATGGAAAGAGGATGTATGCTAAGGGGCCGAGAGTAACCAAAAAATATGGAGTGAGTGAAGTCATCTTAAAATGAATTCTGGAGTATTTTACATCAAGGTAGTCTGGGGTGTTATTTTTATTTCCAAGTAGGTGTTTTGAAAAATTAAGAGGGATCAAGAGATGCTCAGCGGTTAGGAGCACTTGTTGCTCTTACAGAAGACACAGGTTCAGCTCCCACCACTCATACGGTTGTTCACAACAACACAGATCGTGCAGTTTTTAACTTCTCTTCTAGGGCATCAGATGCCGTTTTCTGATCTCTGTGGGCATCAGGCCTGCACAAGGGGCACATCACACATGTAGGCAAAATACATATAAAATTAAGTAAATCATTCTAAATTGTTTTTTTAAGGAAGAATAAAAACAAACAAGGGACCTTTTCAATTCCTTCTCTCCTGATGGAATGATTTAGCTAATTTACTTATGATCAACTTCACAGGAAATTGGATAGAATTTCTACTGCCTTCTCGACTTCCACGCACCACAGTTGGCTTTCGTGAAATCGTCCACAAATTTGCCATAATTAACTTAATTAATTGTATTTTATGACTTTGGGTCAGAACACCAGAGTCTCTGTGCCAATTTCATTGTCTTCACTGAAGCCTCAAGAGCCTATTTCAGATATTGGCTTTCAGACATTTCCTTTCGGATCCACTGCTATTTACTTACTATGTGCCAAAGCCACCGTGTCAATGTAATTGAAAACAAGCAAGAAGGAGACTTGATGGCTCAGATGAATGGAAACGTGATCTAGACCCCTCCACCCACAACCCACTGGCTGGAGTCCAGGCCGGGCTGATGGGGATGAAAAGTAATTCCCATCTGATGGCTGGACAATGGCCCGTGAGAAGGGAGCTTGGTGTCTGTAGTCTGACCGCCCATGGATAGGTGTTCATGTCGCAGCTTCCACCCGGTGGCACTAGTCCAGGCCCTGGGTGAATCAGAGATGCCAATGCTGTCCTCCGTCTCAGTTCAGGTGCGTGCCCATTTGTGTCACGAGCAAACATGGGCATTGGTTTTGGATTTAAAGCAAGGAAGTAGGGAATATGAGTGTGAACATCTAATCGAGTTTTGTAATTTTCACTTCTCTGCGTGTTGAAATGAGTATAACAACAACTGTTAGACACATTTATATGTTCAATTAAGTGTACTGCTTGTTATCAAGGTAAAAGGCAATATTGGACAGAGCAGGGCAATACCACTATTTCTTAGCCCTATTATAATTCATCTGGAACTCTCAAAATGCCATTCTCGTCTTAGAAATGCTGAAGCATAATAATGAGAACTCACTACCCACATCTGTTATAAAAATCATAGGAAACAACCAAATTCAATGTCAATATTATTATCCCTCCCGCCAAAGTTGAAGATTATTTTCTCTATTCATTTAGTTAAAGATATTTTTCCAAACTTTATAAATATTGTTATGTCTCTCCAATGCATTACCTCACAGGTCTCTTCTGAAAGGTATCCAAATTTTACATTAAGGCACTTGTGGGAAAAGTAGAAAAAATAAATGGTTTACTTTAAGTGGGATTTGGAGAGGGTATGATTACGGTCTGAAATGTATCTCACTGACATAGTAAAACTGAACTTCCTAATGGATTCCTAAATTTTGCGTAAGCATTAAATCCATTTATTGAACTCCTTTCTGTGTGTCTAAAACTTACAATAAATATATGTATATATATTTTTCCCTGATGGACTTTCCGCAGGGAAGGACGTCATACATTAGTTATACAGGCTGGGCTTGGAAAATGCTGAGAGCACATAGCCAGCAGGCCAAGCACAGTGTTAAGAAGAAGTCAAAATATTTTCCTGAGTGAACAATTAAGTATGTGAATGGCTAGAGATTTGCTTGGCAACATAAAGAATTGCTAAAATACACAAAGCCAAAATGCTCTTCAATAGCCTTCCAAGTGGATGTGATCCCTACCCCCTGAGTTTTCATCTAACCAGATAACCAGCTCTCTCTCTCTCTCCCTCTCTCTCTCCCTCTCCTTCTCCTTTTACCTCTCCTTCTCCCCTCCCCCTCACTGCTCCTCTCCCCCTTCTCTCCACTGCATCCAGAAACAGAAACACATGAGATCTTTCACTTTGATGGTGCCAGGCAGACAAATATACAGAGTGACACACAATGGTAAATTTCAAACTTGAATAGAGAGCTGGGCATTCATTGTTCTCACACAATACCTCCTGGGTGGAAGGAAGGAAGCAGGCTGTGTTGCCTAATAACTTGAAATGCCCGAGAGAAAGAAAAACAGACAGATTCCCATTTTGGTGGCACATTAGTTGGGGGTGGCCAGCAGTTCCATGTGATAAGTCTGTGACAGGGAAGTTTTTTTTGCAAACCTTGCTCAAAGTCTGAAGTCATAAACCATCTGTGCTGTCAGTGAGTCTGTCTAGCTATGCTGTATCCCAGGATTTACATGCAGGCAGAAAGTCACTACCTCCATGGGAAAGTTGCCTAATAAGCTGACTACAAAAGAGACCATGCATGGAAGAATGACGGCACTCTACTCTTTCTGTTTGAGGAGTAAAATAGAGGAAAAAAAAAAAACATGCTTTTTTTTTTTTTTTTTGTTTTAGTTTGTGGAAGTTCTGTGTGCGTGTGCTCCTGGCACTGATTCCAGTAGGGATAGATTTACATTTTGGCCCTTGGTCAGTAAGAGTAACTAAAACCACACTTGTAAGATAAAGGATAATAGAAGTCATGTAACCTAAAAGTGCTCAAGCAAATAGAGGGTACTTTATCCCAGTAGAGTAAAATGCAGCCTTCGAAGGCTCCTCTCTAGACTCGAAGACAAACTGAAGCAAGACAGATGTGAAGACCTTCCAGAAGTTGAGAGCTTCTCAAACTCTTTAATTAGGGTTGATCTTACTGTTATCTGTGTATCAATCAGTGCCAGAGTGTTCAAGAGAGAACATCAATTTGAATCTTCATAGGTTTAACTTTCCATCTTCCCGTTCTCTTGCAACAAGGGTTCTGTGTGACCTCTCCAAAGTGTCATTGTTTCAGAGGGCAGGCGACTCTGTAGCAGAAGTAAGAATACTCAGGGTTTCCAAATGCTCATTAAACCAACCAATTGAAAAGAGGATCTGGTTCCTACCATTTATACATATTTTTAAGTAATATAATGTGTGTGTGTGTTTAGTGGCTATTTTGTGTTTGATGGGTACTATTGTGTTGTATACATACTTGTTATTGTGGGCATGTATACATGTTTAATTGAGCATACATGTGATACACATGCATATAAAATCCAGAAGTTGATCTTGAATGTGTTTTCTTGACAATTTGGCTAGATTGTCTGGCCAATATACTTCAGGGATCCATCCATCTTTCCACTACATGGCACTGGAGTTGCAGGCATATGCCATTATTCTAGACTTTTTAATATATGTTGTTATAGTGATCCAGACTCAGGTGCTCATGATTTCAAATCAGGTACGTCACCAAATGAACCCTCGCTCTAGCCCCTGAGCAACATAATTTTTGAGGAATAATCAACTGAATACTATGCCAGGTAAAAAAAGTGCATAAAAATACATATGCAAAATACACTCATGTATAGAAAATGCACAGAGATAATAGAACCCTGTTCAGATTTTGATATTAACTTCTTCAAAGATAGGGGAGAGAGAGAGAGAGAAAGAGAGAGAGAGAGAGAGAGAGGAAGAAGAAGAAGAAGAAGAAGAAGAAGAAGAAGAAGAAGAAGAAGAAGAAGAAGAAGAAGAAGAAGAAGAAGAAAAAGAAGAAGAAGCATCCTTAGATAGCTACCTGACTGTTATTCTTTCTAGTATAAATTATGAATTCTTTTTTAATGTGCACATAGTGGGTGTGACTGTGTTTGTGTATATGTTTACGTGTGTGCACATCTGCACACAGGAGCTTATATGTTGATTGTATGCACAGGTCAAAAGTTGATGTCAGGAATCATCCTCAATCACTCTCTACATTATATGTTGTTGAGGATCTCCTGTTGGAGCCAGGGCTCACAAACCAAACTCTTCCAGTCAGCCATCTTGCCATAGAGATACCTTGTCTCTGCATAAAAAACACGGGATCAGAGTTGGGCTGCCATGCTGCCCACAGTCACTTGGATTCTGGGATCTAACCTCATACCCTTAAGACAGCACAGAAACACTGAGAGAAACACCCATTAATTTGATGGAGACCCAGAAAAATTACTTAGCTCTGCTGCTTCATCTACAAAAAGAGTTGCATTTGAGCCGGGTGTGGGCAATACTCTTCTGAAAGAAGTCTTCTTCTATGGTGTAGTTTTTTTTTTTTAAAGCAATCGAAAAATGAACTTGCAGTGGGATTCTCCACCCCATCTCTAGCAGCGGGCACCATTCCCATCGTTTGGATAGATGTTTGGGATGTACTGAACACATCTTTGCCACATTAGAGGCTGTCATGGGGTTAAATACAAATAAAAAGGAAGCCGGAGACACAATTAGAAATGTAACCACTGGCTTCATCGGAGGTTACATAATAAGTAAATAGGAAGTGATTAAGGACAGTATCAGCAAAGGACATCCCTCGTGCTGTGTCTCGTAAAAAAGTCATCCTATAAAAGTTATAGAGTTTATAATTGCAGTGATTTCTTTTAAGAGCCATGTGCAGCCCTGTCTATAACCATCTAGGGTCAGTTCATTACAAACTTATTTTCCAGCTAGGATCCCCACCACTGAGCCCTTGTGTCTAAGGCGGTCACTCTAAGCCTCTGCGTATATGTGTGCAGTGTGGGGTATTTATGTGTGTATGGCATATGCACGTGAGTGTAGGAGTGTATTCACCTATGGGCACATGCGTGGAAGCCAGGGCAGGACAGACATCAGATGTCTTTCTTTCTGCCTTCCTGACTGAATACAAGGCTTCTCGCTGAACCAGAAGCTGCCTCTTTCAGCTGGAGTGGTGGGCCAGCAAGCTGGAAGGACTCATCTGTCCTGATTCTCCAGGGCTGGTATTACAACATTCTCAGCCATGCCTGGCTTTGAAAGTGGATCCTGGAGATTCAAACTTGGGTACTGATGCTTGGAAAACAAGCGCTATTGCTCACTGAACCACCTCTGGCCTCAGTTCCTCATTGTTGAGATAACACAGGTACAATAAGGTGGACTCTCTTCATTCCTCTCTCTCTCTCTCTCTCTCTCTCTCTCTCTCTCTCTCTCTCTCTCTGTAGAGGTGTGGGGATGTGGGGGTGTGGGCCGATAATAAATAACACAAAAGTTATTTATTATTTGATGCTTCCACCATGGGTCCCAAGCATCAAATCCAGGCCAGCAGGTTTACCTGTCAAGTACCTTTACCTACAGAGCCATCTTGTTGGTTTCAAGGCTGTTTTCTTGGACACTGAAAACAAAATACAGGCCTTGTCTTCCAGCCCATATAACAATGTAACTTCAAGAGCACATGCGGGTAGTAAATGACTTCTGAAAAAGTAAAGAACTGCCCCACAGGTTTTTAAAGGTGACATGAAGCCGGGTTTCAAATGACAGTCAGGGAACTAATGGTTTGGCTCCCTGGGGGTGGCAGTGCATTCCGTGTTGAGATGGTGGAGAGAGCTCTTTTGCTTGCCTCTCTGTTTGGAAAGACATTTATATGTCAGAAGATTAGGATAATGTCTACAAGTGATGGTGGTTAAGCATAGTCACAAACCACACATAATTGAACAATGCATTCTCTTACTGAGCAGGGGTATCTTTCTAGGCTGTATTAAGCAATAATTTGTTCCGTTATTGTTTCCTGAGAGCAATTACTTCCTATGGCAACTATATTGTACTGGAAGGGGTGCCTGGAGTGGATCTGTTCTTCAGCCTTGTGTGGGGAATGCAAAAGTAAGCAGAATCCAGGAATGCTGCAGGAAATGCCTGAAAATAGAAATGCAAGATACGAAGGAGGAGGAAGCCATGCATCATCACACTAAGTAGACATTATGACAGGGTGGTCGTAGCAGGGACTTCTGTGCTGCCGTATGCCGTAGCTGAGGACACTGCCAGCATTTGAACTTGGAAACCAGCTTTGCCCCCGTCTTGAATGGCTGCTGAGCACATTGGCTTTGTTTATCTAAGTCTTTGTTTTTCTCCGACTGTACCAGGAACATGACATTTTCCCACTAGGTTTATTTCTGTGTTCTTTGTCCTGCAATGCCAGGTTATGTCGAGTGGTTGACAAGTTGGCGACGTGAGTGAACAAGTCTCATTGACCACCGGAACTGTCCTTTTCTTTCTATGCCTTCTGCATTGAATTCAATTCTTTTTTATTTATACCTTTTTTTCCCCTGGCTAACTCTGTGTAAGACTACAGCCCCCAGGAAGTCAGTGAAGCCGACTCGGCCTAGTTGAGTGGCCTTGACTTAGTGGTGAGTCAGGAAAATTCTAGTGTGGATGAGAGCCACAGGGGTTGGCAGGAGACGGAGTTCCGTGGTAGCAGTTCCAGCTCCCCCGAAGGCTTGCTGTGCGACTTTTTGGGGAAGTCATAACCTTTCTGTTTTTAGTTTCCTGAGAGGTAGAGATAAAGCTCGGAAGCTTTTCATCCATCTGCTTCAGAGGAGTTGTACTGAAGTGTAGTTAATTAATTGTCAAGACTGCTGCATACGGGGTGTGCTAAGAAAATGTCAAAACAGAAAAAAAAGAATGGTCAAATGGAGGAGGGGAAGGAAGTGATCGCAGGCTAATTGCTAATTTTTCAGTGCCTTCACATTTCTAGGGCAGCTGCCAGGTAAGGTTTCCAAGTTTGATTATTCTAAAATTATTTAGATGTCAGGCTGGGGATATTTTTAACTTCATTTCTTTCTACAGCTTCTATGCAGGAGTCTGATTGGATAGAATTATATTTAAACCCCCATCAAAAAAAAAAAGCAAGCTTTAGTGGGATTTTGGCCTATAAATATGTTGTTCATTTTGCTTATCTACTTACTACGTTTTGTTTTGAGCCAGGATCTCATTCTGTAGTTCAGATTAGCCTAGAACTCACTGTGTAGCCTAGGCTGGCCTTGAACTCAGGGCAGTTTTCCCGCCTACCCCTCCCAAGTTTGTGGCCATTACAGGCAAACACCACCAGGTCTAACTTTCATTGTACTGTATCTTTAAGATGCACTTGTCAATGTCCATGCGAAGGAAAAGATGCAGTTGCTTTCTGTAGGAGGTCTGATTGCCTCTGGCCAGGCTTGTAAATATTCACAGGAAAAGGCTGGATGTAGAACCTTCCGAGCTGCCAGTGGCTAAACAACAGATGTGGTCCACGGCTTCATTTTTATAATCCCTGTATCCAAACATCAGTCCAATGTGGGGCAAGGATTGTTTCTGTGCCCACTCCTCTCTTGGTAATGAACTCGCACCTCTCTATGAACACAGTGGCGGTATGATTATGGGTCAGACGGGCACGGATGGGCTCTTAGGGACACTGAGAGATCAACAGTTCTGGCCATACCAGTGTCAGGCTTTGTTGAACTGTCCTACCTGATAATGGACCAACAAAATACATAATAAAACAGTCAAGCTCAACACTAATGACTCAAATGTCAGCTACGCTGGTGTTCTGGAATACCTCTGCTGGAAGATAACATAGGCCGGCTTCTAGCTGTGTTCTGAGCACATGAGTATTCAATGGCTTGGAGACACACTGGAGATGGTGGGGGGCTGGGCTTAGGGACACATACAGCATAGAAACTGCTAGAACAACTACTTGCACAGGTTTGGTTGAAGTAGAAAAATCACAGAAGGAAAAATGAGTGTATGTGTCAACCATGTGCGTCGGCCCATCTTCTCGGCTTGCTTGTTTAGTTTCCTCAGATTTGGACAAGTTGGGGAGGAAGTTGGGACCAGAGATCTGTCTACTTTATAATGTGTTAAAGAACTAAAAGTTAGGAGTGATGGCTCATGCCTGTAATCCCAGTACTACAGCAGCTGAGGCAGGAGGATTCTGAGTTACAGTCAACCAGGGCTGTATAAAAAGACCATGTTTCAGTCCATCAAAACTGAAAACCTTCTTTGATGTGTAGTGGCTAAGCTGTCCAACACTCTGAGAACTAGATTAGAAGGACCATTTCTTCCCATAGTCAGGGAGATTTTGGATTCCCTAGGCGCATGACTTGTGACACAGGGGACTAATAGTTTAGCTACAATAGACACTTCCTTAACTCTTAGAGCCCGGCGTTCACTCAAAGTGAAAACAGTGGGCTTGGGAGATGCATCTTCTTATAAAGTGTTTGCCATAAAAAAACATGAGGGCCTGGGATCAGAACCGTTCTCCAAGTTCCACCCGGCACCCACCTAAAAGTCCTCATGCAAAAGGCATGTATGTCTGTGATCCTAGCATTGGGACAGGGGACAAAGAAGTTGATCCCTACAGCTCACAGACCAGATAGTCAGGAGGAAAAAAAAAAGATGGAGAGCAACCGAGGAAAACAATAAATGTCCACATAGCTCATGCTTTCTCCCTCCCTTCCTCTCCCTCCCCCCCCCTCTCTCTCATGCGCATGCACACACACACACACACACACACACACACACACACACACACACACACACGGAATAACTTGAAGACCATTTTCTTTAGCAAAGAGTTGTGGGAAGTAAAGACATTCTGAAGAAAAATTCTGAAAGAAAAAGCTTCCCAAATATTCATGGGAGAAAAATCAGTTTATAGACTATCAACAAATGGTTACAAAAACTTAAAAGTCAATGCCTTTTTGGACACATGGGTAAAAGCAGCGGAGGTTTGTTTCCTTCCTTCCTTTCTTCTTTCGCTGTCTACCACCTCTTGAAGACATGTAGGAGGCCTCACATCCCAGGCCGAGAGTGTGGGTGGCATGAATCTAGAACTCAAAGCTAAGACCAAAATAACAACATACATACACATAGACACACACACACCACTCTGAGAGACATTTCGTCTTGCCACGTATGTGTTGTGGAAAATGTCTTGGGAGGGGTGAGGGAGATGGGGGAGGCAGCTTGGCGATGTGAGGCTGTTTACGTGGGAGTCTCTGCTGCCTGGATCTTGAGGTGGCAGGCAAGTGTAGGTAGGGCAGCCAGAACCTCCAAATGGTGGGCTATTTATAGCTCCCACGGTGAAAAAAAAAATAAAAGCGAGGTGCAGCTTCTACCTGCTGTTCCCAACCGAAGCTGGCAGACAACGGCTAAGACCTCCTTTTGGTTGTCTTTGTAGTTGTAACCGACACATTCAAAAGTGATGACTTGGCTTCAGGCCCCTCTACCCCTCCAACAGGTGAGAGTCGGCAACGTTCTCCTCTGCGGCGCAGGAAACCCACTTGTTAGGTCCTTCCCAGACCATGTGAAACACACCAGACTCTCTCTCTCTCTCTCTCTCTCTCTCTCTCTCTCTCTCTCTCTCCATCCCTCCTTTCCTCCCCCGCCCCTTTAAGAAAAATCCATGCCTGGACTGTTGACCCAGGTCTTTAACCCCAGTCACTGAGCCAATTATGTTCAGGGCTAGCCTGGGCAATTTAAAGAGCTCTAGGAGAGCCTTCTCTCAGAATAAAAAGTAAAAAGAGGGCTGGGGATGCGCTGTGGTGACAGAATGATTGCACTAGTGCTGCACAGAAAAGAAAACACAAAAACTTAAAACCTTGAGTTTCCTCTGGGGAGAAAGTTTGTGATTGACAAGTGGGAGCTTTCTCTTCTTGCAGCTGCTCGATGCTACCAAAGCATTAGAGCCAATTATTTCTCTTTCAGGTCTTTTGTTTTCTTCCCCAGCTTATGTGTGACACACACACACACACACACACACACACACACACACACACGAAGTGGGAAGATGGGAGACCCACAAACAAAACAAAATAGGTATCACAGCAAATTCTGCCTTACAAACAAGATCTAGCTGTAGGCTGTGAACCCATCCCGGTCCTGAAGTTCACCTGCAGGGTCAGGGCAGCTGTCAAGGGACCAGGCAACTGGACTTGCTAGAAACACCATGTGAGGCCATGGCTCCTAAGACTGCTTACAACAGAAAAACCTATTCTTGTCATAAACTCTCAGTATCTCTCGACAAGAACGTATGATCTTTGTGAAAGGAAAATCTCTTCAGAGCCAGGACCCTGGTGCTGAAGGTGAAGGGTGGTGCAGGGCGGGGCATGGCCCCCGGAGGCTGGGCTGGCAGCGCCCCAGGCAGCGCTCTGGGTAAGCAGGAAGCTGCGGCTGGGCTGAGTCGCTGAAAAGTCACTGGAGCTAATAGATTGTGGTCATGAGGAGAGCGGCAGCATCTCGGTAGTGATGGGAACACTCAAAAGCATCATCAAAACAGTTGCAGAAACGTGCTGAGCTCTGCACTCCTGAGCCGGTGCCTTCAGCAGCCGCCTTGGAGTTGGCTGGGAGCAGCTGCAGCCTTGGGCTTGCATCTAACCCCACACTGCCTGAGGATGCCAAGGGTCACAGTAACAGGGTGCAAAAAGGAGCCCACATGTAGCTCCGACTGTGGGCAAAGGTACCTGCCCGTTCCAACGCCTCACCCCTTTTGGTTGGTCAAAGTTTGCTTTTACCTTGCAGCCCACCCACCTCGGTCTCCAGTGGACGTGCCCCCCACCCGAATCAAAGGGGTTGAATGGTGCTTCAGTCATCTGAGCATGTACATGTGAATTTTTCTCTGAACACGGCCCCTGCTTGATAAATAAAATTCTGGCAGGTACCACTTACCATTGAGAATGTTCCAGATGGCAGTGGGGTTCTTGTTTCAAAACCTCCCTGATTCAGCATTTGTTTTATTACACACGACAGTTAGAGTTACTCTCCGGATGAAAGGGCTCCAAGAAAGGACCTGGCCAAGCCACTGAGAGGTGATGCCTGTGAGTATGAGACCGAGCAGGAACAGGGAAACCAGTTCCGAGGACACAGAGCACGGCTGCCTGCCGCTTCACCGGGGCCTGGGTATTCCCCTTCTCTCTGTGAAAGGTAAACCCGAGCCATTTGCAGCGTTGCACATCTGTAATCTCAACTTTTGGGAGGCAGAGGCAGAAGGATCAGAAGTTTAAGGCTTTCCTCAGCTCATAGTGCTTTTCAGCGCAGTTCTTTACTAGTTTGTTATTGATTGAATTATTTTACCTTTCAACTGTGTTAAAATAAATTCGTTGTCCAAACATTGACTGGTTTGACTACATTCACACGCTGAAGGGCTGGGTTCGTGTCTCTCTTGTCTCCATCTCCTGCTCCCTATGCCCTTTCCCCAGTGCAGAAAGCTGGGAGTCATGCTCCATCATGCCAGCTATGTGGAAGCTGCTTTAAATAGCACTTTCTAAAAGTGTTTAGTTTTATTTTAAAGCCCATAATCCCTCTCCAAATAGCTACTGTGCAGGATGCGCCTTTCGGTGTGCGTTCTTCCACGCTTGCTTCTGTACCTTCCGCCCTCTCTCTGTCCACTCAAATTGGGATCTTGTAGCTTTGCAAACAACTTCTCCATTCTTACCTGCAGTAAGACTTTGAATACGTTCCATAAAGGGGCTCTTAATAAATGCTGTTGGTCTGTAGTATACACCTGATGGCATAGGATGCTCCTTTCTATCAACATCTTGGGTCCTTTCAAATGCAGGAAATGTCACACATGAATATGGTGTGTAAAGAACAGGCAAGAAAATAGCTGGCAAACCTCTGATTGTCTCAGAAATCGAATTGGTGCCCAGAAGATGGTGACCTCAGCTGCAGCAGTTATAGGACAGCATGAACTCTTGCTCTTCCCTATGGAATATTCAAATGGAGGAAGGAAGAGCTGGATAAATGCATCTGGGGTTTGAAATAGCAGCTGGAGAGCTGTTGTTGTACCACAGAGTTCCACAATAGTCTAGACTTTAGACTCTTAATCTCAGGGTCATGGGTTCGTGTCCCATGTTGGGCCCCATTTTGTAAGCAGAGACTTCTCATTTATTTCCCAGCTGCCCAGAGCTGAATAATCTCATGGAAACTATATTAATTACAACACTGTTTGATTAATGGTTCAGGCATATTTTTAGCTAGCTCTTACATCTTAAATTAACTTATTTCTAGTAATCTGTGTATCACCGCGAGGCTGTGGCTTACTGGTAAAGGTTCTGTGCATCCTTTTTCTTCAGCAGCTACATGGCATCTCCACGAATCTGTCTGCTTTCTCATTATTATCTCTATTAAAATTTCCTGCTTGCCTTTACTCTGCTAAGTAATTGGCCAAAACAGCTTTATTTATCAACCAACAAAATCAATACATATATAGAAAGACATCTCACATCATACAGCATCATTTTCAGGTATATATATTTGACTTTTGGGAACATTTCTAGATGTAGTTGAAATGGACTAGCTATTTTAGGCTTGACAAGGCATTCACTAGTCTAAACCTCTATGTATTAAAAAAAAAGAGCAAAAGAAAAAAAAGGCTATGGAGATGCAGGGTCTTATGAGTCCTTGAAAGAAAGAGCCAGATTCTTTACTATTGCCAGGTAATCTTTCCATTTCTCTCCCTTTCTGCTTCCCTTCCTGTTGTATTTATTGAGCACGGACTACGTGCCAACCATTGTTCTTACCAGCGCCAGAAAAATGAAGAGCCTGCTTTCCCTGAGCTTACCAAGTGCCACACATGGCTCTGATTGATCATCTTTTAGGTATTAACATTTCTACCACGTTGACAGCCAATCTCAGTTGATAAGATCTAGAAGGAAAACGAGCCTCCGGGCATACTTGTGAGGGATTATCTTGATTCAGTTAATTGAGAAAGGGAGACCTGCCCACTGTGGGTGGCACCATTCCCTGGGCTGAGATCCTGAATTGAATGACAGGGAGGAGGAAGTGAGCTGAGCAGATGAGTTCATCACCTTGTACTTCTTGACTGAGAATCCAGCATGAGTCTGCTGCTGTGACTTACCCTCCATGTAGGACTCTAACCTTTTATTCTGTTGTGTGTTTCCGGTTGTCATGCACCTACAGATATGACTCCATCTATGACCTCTCGGCAGAGAAGTCTACTCATTTGAGAACCATCTATTTCACTTCACAACTGTGAGAGCTCTGGGCTTTGACATTAATAAGTTGGGCAAAGACTGACATGACCACAGATTGCATTCTGGACCCTGAACTAATTTGAGCTCAGTTCTGAAATCACAAAAGTTCAGGGGTATCTTTAAATGGGCATTAGTGTTCTCTATACTATGTTTATTATTTGTACAATAATTCACTAGTTTATCCTTAAAGAAATAAGAAGAAAAGAAAAAATTAAAAAGAAAAGGCTCAGTGTGGTGGCAAACTCAAATGATCTCAGTACTTGGAAGACTGAAGCAGGAGAATTAATGACTTCAAGGCTAGCCTGAGCTACATAGTAATTTTCTGGCCAGCATGGGATACAAAGTGAAAGCCCTTCCCAACACACACACACACACACATGCACACATAATAATAATAATAATAATTGAATTTTATTTAAACATTTTGGGAAAACCTTCCTAAAGACATTTTTAAAGATTTACAGGATTGTTCATTATAGCTATTGTACTGTAAGTAGACTTCTAGAATGTTCTTATCTTGCCTTAATTGAAACACTGTACCCATTAAACAGCTCCCTCTTGTTCCTTCTCCTCAACCCTGGCAGCTCCAGTCTCTGTGTGCTTCCATGGGTTGATTGTTTTGAATTCCTTGTGGAAAAGAAGGTTGAGGTTCCTCAAAAATGGATGGATGGATGGATGGATGGATGAATACAAAGAGAACTAGGAGACCTCTAGCAACCCCAGTTGTGGGTATGTTTCCTGACTAATTGAGCTTCTTTACTGTGAATGGTCCCCTCTTGCAATCTTTCCCACCTTTGGTGGGTTGGAGTGGCCTATGGGAGGGGCTCCTGGGCTCAATACCAATGGGATGGACAATTTCATAGTTTGGACTCTGTAAAGCAAAGCCCTCTTCGGTGTATTCCATGAAGACATTTTTAAATGTGGTGAGCAAGGGGGTGAGATGACCCGCAGCAGGGCTAGGGCATGACTTCTCACTGACTACACTAGAGGTCACAGTTTGTAAAAGAGTGCTATTTCGAATATCTTTCTGAAGACTATCTACAGACTTCCAAAGGATATAGGCTGAAAACTCTGACTAGCAGGTCTATTTTGAGGGTGAGTGGCCCAAAGCTATGTGATCCTATGGTGTGAGTGCTGTGTCCCAGCTTCCCAAATGTAATTTCCAAGGAAGACTCTCTCTCTGTCCCTTTTTGAATAGAAACAGGTAGAAGTTCCAACCGTTAAAAGTCTCTGACTGCATCCTTCTAATGAACAAACACAGTGCATGGATTGCAGAACTGTGGGACTGTGGCTCTCCCAGTCAGAGCAGGAGCAGGAGCAGGAGCAGGAGCAGCAGCAGCAGCAGCAGCAGCAGCAGCAGCAGCAGCAGCAGCAGCAGCAGCAGCAGCAGCAGCAGCAGCAGCAGCTACCACTGCACCCTAACATCTTGCTTCTTTCAGGCTGTTGCATCAGGAAGAGACATTGGTGCTTTCCATTTCTAAGATTTCTCTTTAATTTCCTTAGAGTCATTTTCAGAGTTTTGTATTACTCTTTGGTCCTTTCATGTTCCCCCACCACTCCCTGCTCAGGACATAAGTTTCCTCAGCAGCACAACAAGGCTGCTATTCCGTGCCTGCTGCCTCCTTGGCTGTGTGGTTTTGGACAAGTGACTCTAGCTTGTTTTTTTCATCTCTGAACTATGAGTGTTAGGCAGGAATGACCATGTCCAAGTTCTTGGGAAATCTTAAAAAAAAAAAGAAGAAAAAGAAAAAGAAGAAGAAGAAAGAAAAAAAAAGGTAGCCTTCAGTTTTCACCTAGTAACCAAGATACAAGCATCACAAGCTTTCATTTCAACAACTGGAACTCGAAGGTAAGCTCGAAGGAGAAAAATCTCAGTGAGTGGGCGAGAGTGATGGGCTTCTGGAGAGAAGCCTGTTCTCACTCTGAACACCATAGACGGTGTTTTAACGCCATCAAGTTAAACATGTGGTGACCATCATCCTATAAAATAACTGTCGATCGTGTTGACAATCTAGATGTGCCTGGATGAAAATGTAGCGGAGAGGAAGCCACACACGCTCAGCTACCACTCCCTGTTTAGAGCCTCCGTCTTCTCAGAGGCCAGTAGGGTCAGCGGACACCAAAAATTGCTCTGGGCAATGAAAAACTCTTCATTAATATGAAGTCCGAGCTTATAGCTGGAGCCTCCAGTCTGTTGCTTCTCAGCTCTATGGAGACCATAGTGGATCAGAAGAGATGACTGGCATTTTCTAGTGGATTCTAGTCTCACCCGATTTCCTTAGGAAGCCAGTGCAAGACCTGTCCTTCTGCCTTAGGAGGGGGGAGAGAGAGCTGGTGTGATGATGGTGACACAGGCTGCCATTCTTATGTTCTGGTTTTTGTAAACACCCTGCCCACTATTTAGTATTCTGTCGAAGCAATTGCTCAGTTTTGTACAATGGAGTTGGCTCGGTATTGTAACGTGCTGTTTTGGGGAGAATTCAGTTCACAGTCTTCTGATTAAAAGCAGATAATACCGAGAAAATGAAAGACTTGTTTAATCCTTCGGTCCTAACCCAAGCCCACCAGCTAGCCCACTATGAACACAGAAGCTCTGAGAGCCTCTGGAAGCAGATGGCTTGATATTTCTTTGGGACAGGTAAGTGGACTTGGTTCTAAACCCAGTTCTTCTCAGAGAAGAAATGTGGCATAACCCGGCAAATGTAGGCTCTGCTTTTGATTATAAATCAGAGTCCAGGAACTTTGTCTCCTGTCCTCTCTTCATAAAACAGAGTGTCACAGAAAGAGTTGTCACAGTGAAATTATTAATGTGATTGCGCAAAATACGTTATATCCTTCACTCTCTTTTTGGTAGAAAGGGTGTGTATGTTAAAAAGAATCATGGTCTGGGAACCTAGCACATAGATACTCTGGTCTTAAAAGTGGAAGACTGAAGAACTCCGGTACTGCTATAAATTCATGTTGCGGGTCTCTATGGATACCATAGCTCTGTCTCATTTCATTGTGTTTCTGGGTCAGCTGGTGTCCTCAGTTTCCACAGTGACTAGTTCAAATTCTTGCTGCCGTTTAAACACCTGGTCTCTTTTGTCTTACTATTCTGACCCTTCTTGTTTTGTCCGTCTCAGCTAAACATCCTCTCTCCTGTGTAATAAATAAAAGAAAAGCTCTCTGATGGGAAGCCTTTTTTTTTGAAGGTTACTTCAAAGATCCAGACATGGAGAAGGTGGTGGCTTTTTTGTTGTTGACTCATTTTGGTCTGCACCCATGACTTCTTCCTTCTTTCTGTAGCCTGGAGCTATCCCTTCAGTATCTCTGTCACTATTTTACCTCTCATCCCTTCTCATCCTTTACGGAAAGTGACGTTATGGACTGCCCCGTCATTTATCTTTTATATACTCAGCATCTCCATATCTATAGGCTGCTTTCAAGGATTCAAGAACCTTCCCCTGAGTTTCTTTCTTCTCCACATTTCTTTAAAAGGCGATGCACATTTTTTGTTACCACTTCTTTTTCTCTTACTCGCTCAGGACAATCCCCTTGCTTTATTGGTTCAGCTTCCCCTAAACTTACTATACATCTCTGGATGGTTATTGTTTTTATTTTTTGGTCATTTCTACCTGAATATCTCGAAAGTTCAGGTTCAACATGTGTAAAGTTGAACACACACTCTACCGATGTTCTTTGCCCAAGCCTGCTCCTCTCCTAGCTCTCTTAACTCCTTTTGACTCCCCTCAGATGGCCTGTGCAATCACATCCTTTTGTTTTAATCTTCTGTGGGCCTGTCCGTCCCTTGATTTCCATCCACAGCCCCCTGTCTTCTCCATCATAGACGATTGCACTGTCCTCCCGACTGGTCGTCAAGCACTCTGCCAGTGATTTTCCACAGCAGAACTCAAGCTAACTTCCCACACAGGAACTTGCTTAAAACACAATAGCTTTTTATTTTTTCTCAGACTACAAATGTGTATGGAGGCCTTCGCCTGAGTTTTCCCCCTCCATGCTTCTTTTAATTGATTCTTGTTAATCATCACTTCATGCATGGATTAGCGGAGTGTTTCTGAACTCCCCAAATGCAAGTTAGTAATAACTTGCCAGCCACTGTGATGACTTCATATTTGCGTGGTTGTTGGATTTATCTAGGTAGACATTATATTTTCAGAGATAGTTCATACATCTTTGACTCATCAGTTAATCTCCCATGAAAGAATAAATAAACCAATGGGTCACGTATTTCATGAATATACCCTTTCATACACTTACGCAGACACAGAAGAGAACAGAAAAGTGCTTAGAAGCATTTGTATTAAAATGAAGCAATTTCCTTCCCACATCAGAGACAACTAGATGTGTTCACATCCATGCTCCCCTGATAATCGGAAAGATTACCTAGAATCCACTGCCTCCACACCTCCCAGTTCCTTCGTACTAATGGGTTCACATACAATTGGCTGTTGTTAGTGAGATGTAAATTGGAAGATGTATGTTTGATTTCTAGAACAAAATTACTGTCCGTTTTCCCTGATAAGGACAAGAAATAGCAAATTTTGAGATTCTAGTAGAAGGTAGAGCAAAAATAGAAGCAATCAGAATTGAATACCTGTGAAAGATACTCCCTACCTATAAAGTGATGGAGTTATATGTGGTCATGATCTGCCCAGTTTCTGTGCTGGGAACTGAATTTAGATCTTCTGCAAGAACAGGATGCATTCTTAGTCACTGAGCCATGTCTCCAGGACTATTCCCTAACCATGAGCAAGAGCTGATCAATTGGGGAGGAAATCTACCCTTCCATCTGCTTTTCTAAACAAAATTTTGTTGGGCTATAGCTATGCCTGTTCACTTATATATTGCACATGGCTAACTTTGTACTACAACAGCTGAGTTGAATTGTTGTAACAGATTGCATGACTTGCAGTTATTCAAATATCTATTACGCTGTTCCTCAATGTGAATGTTGCCAATACTTGGTTTATTGTGGGGAGGCAACTGTAAATTAGGGGTTTAATTGTTATAGCATTACCCTGACTAGTCTACTTATGGTATACATCCTTGCTTTTTTTGAAAACAAATATTTATTGAATATTTATTATGTTTTTAATATTGTAGCAATCAAATCCTAGAGATTTGGTTCTTGTTCTTAAGGAGCTTATGGTTTTGATAGGAAGATAGATGAGTTAATGGGCAATTAAAATGCCGGTATAATAGTGATATATGCTAAGGGCTGATGACACACTTTAGGACAGAAGAACGGTAAAGGCTACAGGTCAAGTGATTCATTGAAGCCTCTGAGATGTGGATGAGTCTGTTGGAAACTTCTCATGGACTGCCCCTGGGATGAACACCCACAGCGGACGGAAAGGAAACAGGAAGAGGCAGAGAGAGACTAAAGTCCTCAGCAAAATGCCTCAGAAAGTCTGAACCTGCCATGTAAGCTACTGTGATGTCCCTGTCCCACCAGACCCTGTCCCCAAAGAAGGAAGTCATAAACTTGTGGGAGCTGTTTTTTTTCTAGCTCAGTGCAATTCCTCAGGGGAAGTTTGAGTGCAGTCCTGTCAGTCACTGGGGTGTGAGTTCCTCCATCTTTCATTGCTGTCTGGACCACGGACTCTTCACCATAGAATAATTTAGCGCAAATCCTTAGGGGAAACTAAATCTATGGTCAGATCTAAACTCTGAGCGGAGCTTTCTTCCTTGTGAAGGGAATGAGCAGGCAGGAGGAATACCTGAGGCAGGGGGAAGAATATACTGAAATCCCGGAAAACTGAACAGAACACAGGGAGGTTAGAGATAGAGATCCCACCCTGACCTAGAGGCCTGTCTTTCTGTGAGGGTATTTCCTGTCTCTGCCAGACAGACATGAGACAAGGAAGCTATCCGTGGCAGGACTGGTTGATTACAATTGTGGAACACCTACATTCCAAACGCCAGGCCATAATTAAAACTCTCCTACATTTTAAAATGGAATTTCCTCTGCCCAGATACCATATAACTTCAGTTTGCAAAGTTCTCCAAGATCTGTATTAGGAAAGGGCTGTCATCTTCTTACAGTTTGAGTTCATTATCTTGAGACCATGGCCCCCATCCCGGTCAGGATTTCTCTGTTCCCTGGAATTCTCTGTTCTGTTCAGTTCACCCCCTGCTCCCTCACTGAGAGACTTTGATGGATGGATGTAACTCTGAGTGGCTAGTTGAATCCTCCACCCTGGTGGAGAACAGCCATTGTTTGGTTTATAAACATAAACGCAAGACATGTTTTGCCCATTAGGCAGGGTGAATGGTAAAATGACTGCATCCCCAGTTCAAAATGAAATTCTGCTCAGAAACCTAAAACAGATGAATGAACAAACAATGAGACAGAAAAGCTTCATAAAACATGTTTGTTATAAATGCCCAGGGAAGACCTGTCTATATTTTAAATCCAAATTTAAGCTCTATGCTGAGCATATTGTTTAGTATTTTCTTTGGTTTGATACATTGTGATTCTGTTTCTATGAGTGGTCATTTTTGGTTTTTTATTTAGTTATTGCATTGATTCTATCTCATTGTATTCCATTATAATGTACTATATTGTGGTAATTGATGTTGATTTCATGTTTCATGGAGAAAATGTGGAATGTTGTAGTGATTGTCCAGCAGCTATATATTTTATTATGTGTTCTGTTTGTAGAATAACCTAAATGTAATGTGAGCAGAGAAATGTGCTGTCCTTGAGCTAGAATATTTGAAATTTATATCTACTTTATGCCCTTGTCTAGTCTAGCTGTTATTCTAAAGTATTGTACCTATCTTAATCGACTTATGGTACTATTGTTTTACAGTAGCCCTTTTAAGGATGGACATTTTAGAGGCATGGATACTGATATAAATATTTAGCATGTTCCTGAATTATACAAATGGTTAAAACAGCAACCAGGATAGACGCCCAGATTTCTGACTCTCCTTTTGTTTGTTAAAACAAAAGAAAATAAAACAAGGAACTAGGGCTCAGTGGTAGAGCGTTGGCCTAGCATGGATGAGGCCTTCAGTTCCACCCTCAGCTCTGCCAGAAGCAATGGGACTAGAATAATGGAACAAACAAATGAAATGACACATGTGTGCTCAGTTTCTAGCACGTCAATCTCCTCAGAAGTTAAAATATGATTTGAAAGACAGAGGGGGCAATTCTTCAGTGTCATAAACCTAGAAAATATTGCTTTGAAGGACTCAGGAAAGAGTGTTGGAAAAGTTTCTCTAAGATGTGCTTGTAGGACCTGATGGTTCTTCCATGACCCATTCCTCTACTGTGTGTAGGTCCTAATTATTCCTCCATGACCTGTTCCCCTACTGTGTGTAGGACCTAATGGTTCTTCCATGATCCATTCCTCTACTGTGTGTATGACTAATGGTTCTTCCATGACCCGTTGCCCTACTGTGCTTAGTTTCTTCCTTCTGAAGTTTTGTGTTCATTCCCTTTACTGTCTTCCTTTCTCCAAGGAGGGAATTCAGATTGTTCTCTACTTACATATCCATATATGCACATATTTAAATTATTATCATATAATTATTATTACTATTAAAGTAAGCTCTTACTACAAAGCATGATTCCCATGCTTTCAGCTTCCCAACAGTGGGTGACAACCACATGCTCACAACATCCAGCTATTGATAGTAGCCCCTAAGCTTAATTAATGGCACTGTAAGGATGATGGAATGGAAGAACACTGAGGTTCCACTTAATCCTTCATTATCTTTTCAGACTAAAGATACATTCAACTTTGGCAATACTCCAGAAGACACTAACTTTCCAAGGCTATGTACTGTCCTTTTTATTCTTTCTGGGGTATGTGCTAGCATGTCTACGTTTCTCTTTTGTCGTTGTTGTTGCTAAGGGAAACAACCCCATTTCTATTACAGAGAAATCCAGTTTTTCTTCACCATAGTTCTTTGTAGTTGTTGATTCTGTTTGTTTTGTCCAGGTCTCGGAAGCCCCTGGTGCCCTGTATTTGTAAGACAGTCATCCTTTCTAGACTAAGAATTTACATCAGGAAATTCCAGGCCAATAGCTCCTTTTTTGTTTTTCTTTTTTGAGTTATGTTTTTGAACAACTGTTTTTTTGTCTTTAAAAAAATGGGAGCTATCTAGTTGGGGCTGATAAATTCAATAGAAATGCACTGACTCTGGTGTCTTTGCATTCTGCACGCAGCCTTAAAGAAACAGGCTAAAGACACTGCAGGACAGTGGTTCTCAACATGCGGGTAGCAACCTCCACGGGGATCTCCTATCAGTTTTCCTGTGTAGTCAATATTTACATTATGGTTCAAAGCTAGAAAAACTACAGCTATGAAGCAGCAATGAAATAATGGTATGGTCGTGTGTCAGCACAGCGTGAGGAGTTGTGTTAAAGGATTGCACATAGGAAGGGTGAGAACCACTGCTGTAGAAGTTCTTGGCTTCTGTGGTAACCGCGTGTTCTACCTTTTTGTTTTCATTCTTGTTTTTGTTTGTTTTTCTTTATGAGACAGATTCTTAAGCAACTCCTGATGGCCTTGAGAATAGCCTTGAACTCCTGATCCTCCTGCTCCTACCTCTGAATGCGTAGCTTTGTGCATGTGACCTATCAGAAAGCCATGACAACAAACCCCATGGAAACCAATGATTTTCATACAAATACTGTTAGGTAGATTTTGGAGGAAACTGGAAGAAATTTGTCTCTCATTTTTATCATAAGAATATCTACTTTTGACATATTTATCAAGTTTAGCTCGCAATTGTCTTGTTCTCTAACTAGTTTTGCAAAGTGATATATTTGAGCTGATTTGCACCTCATTCTTTGTCTCAAAAGTCAGCTTTAGGTGGCATTGCTGGAATCAACCAGATTGTTCTTATTTAAAAACAAAACAAAACCAAAAAATTACCCTTGGGATCATTTTGAGCTTTTGGTTACATTGATTCCACTGCTTCCTGCATATCTAGACAGATTTTCAAATTTCCTCCACCTCTTGCTGACTGGCACAATAGATTTTATTGTCAAGTGTGCTGGGGTGTCAGGCTACTAATGCCAAGGCTGGAGCCTCTGGGGATCCGATTCGGAGGACCTGGGTATTCTGGAAGCCAGTCTCCTCCCTCACCACGCACCCCCAGCCTTTAAAGCAAGCACTGTGCAAATTCAACCAAGCAGATCATTAGCCAAGTGTCACTCTCGGTGAAAGGAGGTGAAGGTCATTGCGTTTAGTGACTTGAAGTGCCTTTGCTGAATTGTATTGGCATTCCCAAATAAAATAAATAAATAAATGGGCAATAAAGTTCGGTGACCTTCTGAGGGTGCAATGGCAGCCATTTAGAGTCAAGTAACAGAGAAGGGTGTAAAGAGGAAATAGATCTGGACACACACACACACAGGTCTATCAGCAAAAACTGTGCAAGATTCTTCACCTTCAAAGGCAAATATTTTATTAGATGTAGGGTTTTTGGTTAAGCATCCATCCCTGCTGAGACAAACCTGCAGGTGTGTTCTTAAAACATGGGCTCTGTCTTTAGCTGGCTGTCCGGGAGGGAGCTCTTCTAAGATGTGTTACCGGAGCAACCCTTGGAGGGCACACGGATGGGATTGTGAAGGAGTGGGGCCGTGAAAGAAGGTAGCAAGTGAGCCCCAAGCCATGTGTATGAGGACAAGGACTCACACATCTTGGAACACTGGGACATAAATGGAGTCAGTTTTCAAGGCATGGCTAGGAGGGAGGATCCGAGTGTGGTGGAGCAGAAGCTCCAGTTCATGTGGGCCTTGGGGAGATAACAACAGGGGTTTCAGAGCAACGAGAATCATAAAGGGTTGGGGCACACACGCTTAGTACTTGCAAACTTCCAAACACCGCTAGGAAGTTGGCACCGTGCCTTCTAGTCTTGAACGCTAGAGATGATGGTCAGGGCTGAACTGTATAGATGTGAGCATCGTTGACGGATGCTAATGAATCTAGCAAGACTCAGTTTCTGGTTTTCCCTTTTGTCCTTGTCCCCTGAAGCAGATCTGATGCTGAGGTCATGGCCAGTCCCCTCCAAACTGAGAACACAACAACTCTGCTCCCCTCAGCTCCACTTGACCTTTTCTATTTCTCTTCATTTTGGTTTTGAATTCTGATCCTAGTTTGACTGGTTATAATCCATGACATTTAAGTTCATCTTCCGGCTCGGGCCTTGCGGGGAGAGTTAGTGAGAACCTGTTTCCTTCTAGATCAAGGGTCATTCTCCGTATTTCTGTTTTCATCTTGGTGCATAGTTCTGATCTTTGATGAAAAACTAGGTTTTCAGCAATATCTATTTACATAAGGACTGTAAGTTTCTTGCACACTTTCCACAGACACATTCATTATGTTACCTTTCAATTTATTCTGAATTCAGGGGCTGAGGTACCAGGGTAGAGATCTGTGGGTAGAGTGCTTTCTCTGCCAGTACGAGGACTTAGTTTGGATCTCCAACACCCAGGTAAAAGGTGGACATGCCAGTCTGCACTGTAACCCCAGCACTGGGGGCATAGAGACAGCAGATTTTGGGAACTCCCTGGCAAGCCAGCTTAGCAGAAAAGGCAAAGTCCAGATTCAGTGAGAGACCCTGTCTCAAAACTACTAAGGGGCAGAGCAATTGAAGAAGTCACTTGCCAATCATCTCTGGTTTTCACAGGTACACATGTGCGCATACACACACACACAGGCATGCACGCACACACACACGTGCACACACACTATTTGAGCCTGCACGTACACACAGACATAACACATACATATGTATACTACAGTCAGAAAAAATATTGAAAATTTTATTTTACATATATTATTATAAAATTATTTTATTGACATTTATCATACAACCAATTGGCAACATATTATGGGAGGTGAATAATCTACAATAGGAGACATTTAAAAAGTCTATTTATTAAGTCGCACTTAATGTCATATGAGCCTTATAGGAAGGAGCTATGGAGACCACCTCCTACCTTGCCACATGATCACATACTCACTTCCTAAGTGAGAGAAGCGACGAGTCACTTGAGAATTGACAAGTCACTTTACCCTGTACTTGATTTAGTCAGAATGAAAAGCACTTCGAAGAAAGGGTCCTGGGCATGGAGTCTAAGGGCGAGTCCTTGGGCCTTCTGCTGCCTCCTCTGGAAACCCACAAATTTGGCTTTTAGACAGAGATGATTAAAACCCGGACTTCCATAGAATCACTTTCTTCAAGACTTGTGCAGCAATGAGCCTGTTCTTTGGGGTTTTCCTCAGTGTTTCCATTAAGTTACATATCTGCACCTCCTCCTCCCCTGACCTCTCTGTACTGGAAAGAAGCAAAACATCCCCCATTAGCATAACTTCCCAACCCGACAGGTAGTGTTTAGCCACTGATTTAGAGTCCCTAACCTACATTTGTTTCCATCCCTTTCCACGCATCATGGGGACCTGTGTGCTCCGTCAATGCTCAGGTTTATTTATTTATTTTTTTAAATGGATGTGAACTTAACCATTAACTTAACATCTCTGGTTTAATGCAGATACTTTTGTTAAATGACAATATAATTACTAGTCATCGGCAAACCTCAAAAAGGTTGGGAGGTTCGGTTCAGTTAAACACCCAAGAGCTCAGATCCTTATCTGAAGTTTACCCCTTGAGTTTGGCAGGCCCAGGCTGGCAAACTCTCAAGGTGTAGCCGTAGTGGGAGATCTCTCTGTCAGTGAGGCTGTTGTTCACTTCTCAATAGCAGTCCTTCTATTCTTAGGGCTTGGTCGATGGAGTCCAATAAAATGCAGTCACTAAAACATACAGAAAATAGTTGTCCCTAGCCAGTTGATGTGAATAAGTTTTCAGGAAGATAGAGGACGCAATGGTCTACAGACTGAAGGTAGAGGAAAAACTGCTAACATTTTGATTTCTTCCTTCCTTCCTTCCTTCCTTCCTTCCTTCCTTCCTTCCTTCCTTCCTTTCTTCCTTCTTCCTCCCCCTCCCCCCCATTCCTCTCTCTCTCAAAATGTTCAGCACTGCAAAGTTTTCTAGAAATTTCAACATCAGGCTGTGGTGGGGTGGAGGGAATTTATCTGGGGATGACAGATAACCCCTATTTAAGAATGAGTTGTGTGTTTCCCTAGGACGTGTTAATGTTTAGACTTCTTTCGGTATGCTGGGGCAAGCCAGTAGGTTATCTGCTTAAAAAAATAATTAAAATCCTTGCAGCTCTGTGTGTTTGTGTTGAGTTTAGGAGGCATGCGTGTTGCGTCACTGGCGGTTTTTCCAGTTTTGCCTTCTCCCAAATGACTTGTCTTTTGTTTTGGGTCTTTCTTGTGTTTTCTGAAATGAGACAGACCTTTCCTTACAGGGGCACATCTCCCCCCTGACTTGGAGAAGGGTTTGGATTGTTGGCGGCAGAAAAAAGCCCAACTCTGGAGCCAGCGTTTGGTGAACTCTTTTAGGATCTGTGTGGCTTTGAGCTCTCCTGGAGAAATCCAGCCTTGAAATGAAAACTTTGCATTTTGAGATCTCTTCTAGTAAGAGGCTCTCTCTCTCTCTCTCTCTCTCTCTCTCTCTCTCTCTCTCTCTCTCTGTATGTGTGTGTGTGCTCTGTGTGAGTGTGCTCTGTGTGTGTGTATGTGCTCCTGTGTGCACATGGCAGTCTGTGTTCTTTTGTGCATGCCAGTATGGGTACACTTAAACCCAGAGGTCAACATGAGGTGTCCTCAATCTCTTTCTGCATTGTTTAAGTGACAGGGCCTCTCACTGAGGTGAAGCGCACTCATTCACTATACTGATGGTCAACAAGTCCCAGGGATCCTCCTGTTTCTGCCTCCCAGCCCTAGCCTTTCGTTGTGGGTGCTGGGGCTGGAACTTGATCTTCATGCTGACACAGAAAAGAGTGTACCAACTGAGCCCTCTCCCCAGCCTGAATCAAACCTTAAACATTTATTTACATTCATATTGAATTTATTCCTGTGCCATATGTGTTTGTTTATTCAGTTACCTCTGGGATATCTTTTTTAAAAAACATTTTTTTGTTTACAATATAATTACCTCACTTTCCCCTCCCCTTTATTCCGTCAAACCCTCCCATGTAACACTCCCTCTTGCTCTTGCGCGCACACACACACACACACACACACACACGTATAACTACAATCTGTTCAATCTATATACAATGTTACTTATACATACTTGTATGTATGTTATTAGGGCTGGCCTTTTGATATGGGATATCTTCCCCCGCTCCAGCAACCTCTTTTTCTGACTTAGGATAATCTCAATATGACAGGGGGAACTTGTGTTAATCTGACCCTATGCTCTGAATTCATTGGTGCATCTCGAGTGCTTTGTTCTTCGGATCTTCTATGGCTACATCATCTACATCATAACATCCTTAAGTTCAGATTATTTCCTGAAGTTCTGGTCTTTGGGGACCACCAACCCTGTAACCAACCCTGTTGGTTGACCTGGGCACACCTACCTACCTCAAGATTCCACTAGAGAAGGGCACGCTGCTTCTTTAAAGATCCGTCTTTTAGTTACTTGGTGACTTTGCAGATATGCAAGCTCTTGATAGGCAGGGCAGTTTCTTGGGTGCCCTTAAGTGAACAGGAAAATCTGAACCTTTGTTTTTCCTGATTTTGTAGGGTTTCTGGTCAGGAGAGTTAGCTAACCATTTCCACAGGACACATGAAAAAGGTATTTACTTGATTACTTACTTATTTTTTAAGTTAACTTACACATTTTGTCT
The DNA here is from genome assembly GCF_037038515.1 of Microtus pennsylvanicus. Taxonomy (NCBI): domain Eukaryota; kingdom Metazoa; phylum Chordata; class Mammalia; order Rodentia; family Cricetidae; genus Microtus; species Microtus pennsylvanicus. Next base: position 123,980,365 of record NC_134582.1, read on the forward strand.
CCTTATAAAAGTTGTAGCCCGCCTTAAACTCCAGGGTTGTGGACCCTTATCACTTAGCTCTAGAACAATTCACATAGCTTTCGCTTTGAGAAGGTATTTTGAAGTCTTTCGTGAAAGGGGAGTCAATTACCAAAGGTTTTAAAACAATGGAGTATCATTGAACTGTAAATATTAGTCTGAACTTGGGGCCCAGTGTGCTAATATTATGTTTACTCAAATGGAAAACTCTGGAGGAAATGCTCGTGTTCAAATGGGCACGTGACCAAACACAGTGTCCAGCACATAGAATTCCAGTTGCGCTTGTAACTGTTGTCTCCCATTCTCTCTTTATTACTTAGAATCCAGGTTGAGCGCCCTCTTTCTCTTTCCTTTCCTTTCCTTCCTTTTTCTCTTTTAAGGGGCACACATAGTGTAATTGGCCTCCACCTTGCTGTGTAACCAAAGACTGTGAACTTATGATTCTCCTGTCTCTACTTCAGAGTACTGGCATTATTGGCCATGTCCAGTTGTGGTTCTAGAGATCACCCCAGATCCTCCATCCCACCAGACAAGCTTTCTACCAAGAGTGACCTCTGTGGGCCCCTTTTTGATTTCTTTAGCTTTTGTTGAGTTGGGACATGTGAACTCGGTCCTCAGAAGCACCTGATCCTTTCCTTTCGGGTCTTTAGGGTGACATTGACTAGGGCCTGCCATGAGCTTGGCTGCATTGCTGGTTCCTGAAGGACTGGAGATAGCTTTATGGGTTGTGCATTTTAGCAAGTGCTCTTGCAGCTGTGCAGCCTCTGCTGGGAATTTCCGATCTTTAGTAGCAGGAAGATAAACAGCAAATTTCCTCAGACTTCAAGTCTTCTCTATCAAACTAGTCAATGGGACTTCTTCTCCTCTCCGAAGGTGGTCAAGAATGCTGACTACAGCTTGTAAGGGCTCATTGGCTCATGTGTTACCCCAGCCTCCTTCTCTTGGGTTAGGCAATGAAGCCGTGCAAGGTGAGCCTGGTTCCTTCTGGGGGAGCATCTTTGTTTCCTTGTGGCAGGTTTTAAAAGGCTATTCAGTCTTGCAGCCGAACAGGGTTTTTCCATGGCTTAAAAAGGGCTCATTAGAGCTTGCAAACTGAGGCCGGCAGCACAAACAACGTGGAGAGGGTCTGGGTTCCCACATAAATTAGCTCCATTTCTGAGAGATGAAAACTGCTTTGGCCCCAACTGCCAGCACTACAAACACAGGCCGGCTTGGAAAAACACAAGGTGTGCCTACTGTGCCTCTTACATCAGCAGCGGTCGTAAAAGCACTGTAATTAAACGGAGCTGACAATTTGCTTAATGACGAGTGAGGCCGGGAGGAGAATCCAAGTAGGGCCCCCACGTGTGGTTGGCTGTAGTTTCTGTCATTCCAGCCGCTGCGGCCCAGGCAGTGGCAGCAACAGGATTCTGTTACACTTGAGAAAATGGTGACTCATCTAAGAGACCTCAGGGAGGGCGGACGAAGCCAAGCCACAGTCTTGAAATCATCAAGACTCTTTTCACCATAATGAGTTTGTGTGAGGGAGAAGGTACTTAAGGTGTTCTGGAACCATCCATTTATAATTAGCCAGGTAGAATTAAAAAAAAAATTTAAACGATTCTTCACAATATAATGTAGGCCAATTAACAATGTAATTGGTTCACTACAATAATAAGAGGGAGGGTTTCTAATTCACTCTTCTTGCCTCAGATTTACTATTATTATATAAGAAAGGAATCTTTTAAAGTCTGAGAAGCACCAGGGTTCAATTGGAAGGGACACAATGCTGAATGCCCAGCGTGCACGGAGAAGCTCTCTTATCCTGCATTTGGTCAGAGTTTTCTCTGACCCTTGACCCCTTCATTTCATGACCTAGAAAATGAGGAGCCCAACTGCATGCACTCTACGTTTGAAAACTTTGGTAACATTCTAGAAAGAGCCAATTAGCTAGTTGCTCTGTTATAAACTATTGCATTTGACATTTCTTGAGTTATTCTTTAATAATTTAAGGATACAGTTCTTAAGTACTCTTCTGCTAAACCCCAAGATTGGACAGTGTACATCAGGAGACATTTTCCTGACACAGGATGTTAAGCATTTAAGGTAAAAAGTTTATCCTCATGCCATTTCTAAAGGCCAGGCTACCATTAATTCATAGCAAAGCACTCTATGTTTGTAAACATCTAAATCAAAGAATTACTTCTCTGGACTCTGCTCTTCAGCTAAATTGACTAGAAAGTAAGGGGACTGCTTCTGCCAATAAGACTTCTACCTTATGAGGGGAACTTGGAAGTTACAATCGATACTGAATCATGTCTCAGGCAGGCGGGAGGCAGATCGCAGGATTTGACATTCACAATCCCTTCTGTCCCCGGTCTGAAATTTCTAGAGAATTGCATAGTATCAATTTATCAGAATGAGTTTCTTTCGGGACAAAACTACAGGCATGCTTGTCCTGTTTCAGCTGGTGTGTTTCTCTGGAGTCCTTGAGACTCATGAACTTTGAAGACATTGTCTTCTAGTGACTTCTCTGATATTGCTCATCTCCCTGAATGAGGCTCCCATTGAGAAGCATCCAGGCACAATACCAGGGCAGAAAATGGGTCTAGAGTAAGTGAGGAATGAAAGGGAGTCTTTGTTCTCTCCCTCATGCAAATTGGCATAACATCTGATGAGTTTAACAAATAGCTTATGTTTGAACATCGAGCAGTTCCCCAACATCTTCTCCATCACCAAGGTTGGGATTTTTCTTGTATAAATTTAGATGCTACATGTGGCATAAAACTGTATCAGATCTGAAAATCCAGCCATGGTCCATGTCTTAATAATCATGTAGTGAATTGCTTTAATTTCATTTTTTTCAGAATTTTAATATTTTCCCACAGGGATTTGCAATTTTCTTATGTGATTACTGTTTACCTTGGATTCCTTTGTTTAATTTATATCGTAATAGCAAACAGTTAATAAATGTGCTTAGTAGAGCAAGTCCGCCAAGATGATGGTTTTTAGATGGTGCTGGCTGGGTGAAAGTAGAGCAAAGGAAAAAGGGTAAATTTGGAGACGAAGAAATTTTGATTAAAAAGCCCGGTACAGTTCCTGATGAGCAGAGTGGCTTAGGTAAGTTATTTAATGCTTCTGAGCTTTAATTTTCTTATCTACAAAACAGGAGAAATAAAAGAACAGCTACTAATCATGGTGTGAGCCTTGTGTAGCGCAGGTAGAGTACAACGGCACCGGATCAAGAACACGCTGCATGCTAGGCACCCACTCTCCTGTGGTGGTAAAGAATTTGATAATACCCTTAGTTTGTTTATTTGTTCCCCTTCCTTCCTCCCTCCCTCCCTCTCTCCCTTCCTTTCTTTCCTTTATGGAAAGGTATCTCCATGCAGCTCAGGGTTACCTCAAACTTAATCAAGATGACTTTGAACTTTGGCGATCTATGCCACTACACCCAGCCTGTTGTCTTTCTTTTCTTTTTCAACTTTGTGTGTCTGATGGTTGGCTCCTGAGCTAGTACATAAACTAAAAACAAACAAACAAACAAACAAACAAACCAAAAAACAAAAACAAACAAACAAAAACCTTCAGTGAACAATTAAATAAGTAAGGCCCTATTTTCAAAAAAAATCTTAACTATCTAGAGCGGACTCTCTACTTTTACATAACAAAATAGACCAGAATAAACTCAACTCTAAGTCAATGTGACAAAGTTGTCTGCAGGCTTTCCTAGGTGAGACTTGGCTCAAGTTCTGAAAGCCAACTGAGTCCACTTCCTCATTAAGAGAGCTCGCTGAAACTTAGGACTACCTAGTAGTTTGACTGGCACCTGTGGGTACATTGAGCCTGTCAAATCAATAATTGCTTATGCAAGTGTAATTTAATCTTCCTGTACTGTCCTCAAAGATGTCATGTCAAGAGGTTTGAAGCCCTTGTCAGCTTGGGCCTGTAGTGCCAGTGGGAAAACAGCCTGTTCTTGATAAAGTTCTGTTGACGTCAGGGGTCCTTCTTTATTCTAGAACTCCACCAAAATCTCCCAAGCTCAGGAATGAACAGTGTATCAAAGCCGGTGGCCAGGAACAGAGCAGAGCTGGGTATGAAAGGTTTTCATACTGGATATTTTTCAAGCATTGTACTATTTCAGCCAGACACACCTGATCCCTACTTATGGAATAAGATTGGCACCCATTGACTCAATTTTTAATGAATAGGCTAGAAACGAATGGTTTGCTTGTCTGTGTGATTAACAAAATGGTGACGGTGAGGCAAGTGGAGGTGAGTGAGAGAGAGGTGACGTGGGGAAGGAAAGCTGAGGACTATCAAGGCCTCCCTCAAACCTTGTGAGACCTATACATCTTGTGCATTCGCCACACGGAAAATTACAGTTAGAGACACTAAAACCCTTTTCTTTTTAAATTGTTATATGTATTTATTTACTCTATTATCTATTATCTATCTTATCTTCTATCATCTATCATGTGTGTGTATGTATGCTTGTGTGTGTACCTCAATACATCCATGCTCTACTGCACATGTGGAGGTCAAAGGGCATCTTTTGGGAGGTGAGGTGATTCCATTCTTTCCCCAGTGTCAAACATATCATCAGGCTTGGCCGCAAGCATCTTTACCTACTAAGCTATTTTGCCCCTGCTAAAATTCTTAGTCCTTTTCATGCATTTTGATGGCTCTTAGAATATCTTCTTGCCAGTGCAGTTGAGGATGAAGCTCAGTGGTAGAGCACTTGTCTAGTATGCATGCTGACCCGTTGTCAGCCCTCAGAACTCAACATAGAGAGGGGACAGATGGCTTGTTGTCCAACTTTATCTGGTTGGACTTAGAACGTGTTGAGACTGCTTCTCATAGTTACAGCAACAGCGTGTGGTGAGGGAAAGCCATTGGCCCGTGATGAAGGCACACTATCCTCACCATATCAGACATGTTTCTAGAACTTTCCTTTGTGAACTGTGGGGTCTCCGTCCAAGAGCCACTCCAGTGCTTTGACTTTTTCCCTGCCTCCGAGTCCAGCAGTCCACTTAGCCATCCGACTTCCCAGCTGCACTTCTAAAAATAGACAGATGAGAAGAAAACTTCTGGCAAGGGAGGTGAAGTGTTGTCTCTTTGAAGGTCTTTCCTGAAGGGCTTACTGAGAAATGGCATTAGCAGAACCTGCCTCAGGTGAGCCTCTCCCCCTGAGCAAGTCACTCCTGAAGTATCAAATATTTAATGTAAGCAGATGGCCATAGAAGAAGCATGGGCTGTGCCTTAGGGGTGGAGGGCACGTTTGTTCCTGTCATGCCTGTTGAAGAGGGAGTATTTTGAGAGGTTAATAGAAACCAATTGATTTTCTTTCTCTCTCTCTTTTTTTTTCTACTTGATATCTTACAAAGGCAAGTTACATATTAGATCTGGATTTTGCAATCTGTAGGAATTTTTTTTGATGAAATTAAAGGATTCTTGAAGTAAAATATTTTTCACCAGAGTTGTTATTACTTTAAGGAATGGAAAAAAGATTTTAAAATCAAGAACCAATTTCTACTCAATTATTTACAAGCTAAAAGCAAACTTTCTCCTCTGCCTCTTACCTTATCAGCTCCTTCTCTTGCCCTTTCCCCCATCCTCAATATCATATATACCTATCCCACCATCTTCCCCTTCACCCTTCACTCTTTCTCCTTCCTTTCTTCCTTGCTGACTTCCATTCCCCTATTCAACACTCCTGTTAAAATTTCCCTCATGGATTGGGCATCTGCCTTGGGCTAGGTCTGTGGGATGTGCGCATGTGCAAGTGCACAAGCCTCTGGAGGTCAGAAGCCATTGAATGTCTTCCTCAATTGTTCCGTATCTCGTTTTGAGACGGTGTCTCTTTGTTGAACGTGGGGATCACCGGTTTGGGTAGACTGGCTGGTCAGCAAGCTTCAGAGTCTCCCATCGCATCTCAGTGCCGGGACTGCCTGTCTGCTCTGTCGCACCTGGCCTTTTGATGGACTCTGGGGATTTGAACTCAGGTCTTCATGCTTGCACAGCAAACCCTTCACGGATCAAGCTGTCTTTCCATTTTGAATCTGCTCTTTTAATGAATGGTCTTTGAAATATTTCCATCTCATCCTTATCCCATTGGACACTCAAGGGTTCACCAGAATCTATCTTTAGGGTCTTTGGTGTATTCCGTTAAATATGCTCCTCTTTGGCCTCCAGGGAAGGTTCTTCTCTAGCAAAGCAGAATGTCAAAGTTGCAGCGGGGAGTGACAATCTGCACAGGCTGGCACTTGCCCAGGATGAAGGGCACAATATCTCACGCGTGGGGAATTGGTGAGGAATTGCATTTGACACCCAGGGAGGCTTGCATATTGAGACCTCTCTGGATGTTGTTTTGTACTGAGTCAAAGGGGAAAACCCATTTTTGTGTTGAATCTTACATAATTTTCCATCACTCATTGCTTTTCTTAGGGGAACACCCACAGAAGTGCTGGCAAGACTCATTTCTGCTTTTCCTTGGGGGGGCCCATGAATTCGGAGCCTAGGAAAGGTTTGTATCTGAAGGGACATCTTGTGGCCCTCTTTGTGAGCATTCTTGGAGAGGTTAACTAGCTTATACAGAGAATATGGCATGCAAGTCCGAGTGAAAAAATGACTTTGGAGGCCAAATGCAAGATGGGTTTTAAGCCCCTGGGTTCTCTTGGAGTTAAAGGAATATAGGTAAAATGCCACCCAAGCATCTCCTCAAGCCCAGGGCAGGAACATAAGTGTATTCAGGCTCCTCTATTGTGGAGCCCACTGCCATTCAAATATATGTCAGCAGTCGGGAGGATGGCTCAGTCCAGAGAGCACAAGGTCCAACCCCATAACACACATTGAAATGCTGGTTGCGGTGGCTGATGTTTGCAATCTGGTGTTGGGAGGTGGAGACAGGAGGCTCTTCGGGTTTCAGTGGCTAGCCAGGCTAGCCTAATGGCAGAGCTCCAGGCCAATGGGTGACACTGTTTGTAAGCATCACTCCAGAGGGTGATACCTGAGGTCATCCTCCTGCCTCCGCACATATGTGCACATACTGGACCCCAGCCCCAGACACGTACATAAATGCATAGTCATTAAGAAATTACAGACCCAGGAACCCATTTCTTGGAGAGGCTGGTAGACTAGGGAAGCTCTCCGGGATGCATGGGAAAGGAGGACTGTCAGACTAGTGATGTTTTTCTTCTTCGTGTCTTTTCAGCTATTTCTGTGCCATTGCTGAACTGTGTCTCTGTGTGTGTGTTTGTGTGTGGTTACTTATCAGTTAAGCCAAATGATAAAGAAGAGTGCTTATCTGTACTTCTCCTGGATGCTGAGTGGAGAGCCTTAGATCAAAGGACAGAAGGAAACTACCTCTAGAACTTTCGAAAGGTTCTCTTTTAAAATGCCACAGGAGAACTGAACGTGTAGCTCAGTCTTGGGTTCAATCCCCAGCATTATACATCCCCACTCTACTTAAAATCATGCCCCAAAGAAAGTATAAAGCACTTATTATGGGATGCCTCCTGGAGAGGAATTTTCCTTTAAAGAGAATTTGTTTTAACAGAGGCATTGGTTTAAATAAGATTCTAATTACCACAATTTCTCCCAAGTAAATAAACTTAAAAGATAGACAGTAATCTGTAGAACTATTTTGACCCAATTAGTAAGCCGAAATTTGTAAACACTCACTACTGACATAATATTCTACAGACAAGAGGACTTGGGGAACAGTGCGATTTAAATGAACAAATGCTTTAAACACGACAGAAGAAACTTCCCACAACTGTGAAGACATGCAAAGTCTGAGTGAGAAAGAAGGCTTCAAGAAGAAGGGCAACCTATGCTGTTGCCCTGTTGGTATCGAATCTGCTAGCTATAAAGAAAACCCTCGCATCTTATGCAGTAAGGGGTATTTTGGAGGCAATATCTGGGTAGAAAGGCAGCTCAAGCCAGGCGGTGGTGGTGCACGCCTTTAATCCCAGCACTCGGGAGGCAGAGGCATGAGGATCTCTGTGAGTTTGAGGCCAGCCTGGTCTACAAAGTGACTTCCAAGACAGCCAGGGCCGTTACACAGAGAAAGAAAGAAAGAAAGAAAGAAAGGAAGGAAGGAAGGAAGGAAGGAAGGAAGGAAGGAAGGAAGGAAGGAAGAAAGGAAGGAAGGAAGAAAAAGAATTGTAGCTCAGTTGGCAGACTGCTTATCTGACATCCACGAGTCCAGGCACAACACAAACCAGGTGTGTTGGTGGTGCACACACCTGTACTCCCAACACTCCAGAGGTGCAGGCAGAAGGGGCAGGAATTCAAGGTCCTTGGCTTCAGAGTGAGTTGAGGCCATCTTGGGCTCTTTGAGATCTTGTCTCAACAAACAAACAAAATAAGTATATTTGAAGAAAGGGTGTTAATTTTCTCTCCTCTCCCTCTACCCCTCCCTCGCCTGTTTTAGGATTAAAAACTGTGCCTCTGCTCAACCTGTCTTCTCCTGCTGAGTTATACCCAAGCCTGAATGTATTTTAAGGTCAAAGTTATCTTTACTAAAACAAAGAGCAAAGTTGCATTTCACCTTAAGAAAAAAAAAATCATGGTGTGCTTTTTTCTTTCTGAGTCTCAAGGAGACGTCGATGAGTTATTCTCCTCCTGTGCCGCTGGTTTTCATCTTGTGCCCAATGGTCGCTCCTGGGACTGATTATTTGATCCGAGCAGATTGATGTCATGTGTGGAGCTGTGGTTGGTATTCCTTATAAATCCCACGGAAGCATTCACTTCCCAGGCGCCCTGTTCAGGAGGTGGATCACACTCGGAGTTGGGAGAGCAGCTCAACCTTTCCGTTCCGTCATGACCCCAACGGCATCTCTTACCTGTCTGATGTCAATGTTCTCATTAAAAATATGCTTACACGGTATAAAAGGACGATATTGAAAATACTTAAAATGTGTTGACTACACTGAGTTCAACAAAAAAAAAAGAACAACGTGTTCTAGAAATGTTTAATAATAAATGACTAAAGGTATAAACAATTTAACTCCAGGGCTATTAATCTAGCACCTTTCATGAGCCCTAAACTTCTGTAAGCTAAATAAAAATAGCACATGACAGCTTATATTTGTATAGGAACTAACAGAGCAAACAGCAAAGACATTGGAAAATTGCATTTTTTCAAAGATAATTAAAGGTCATACTATTTAGCCAAACCATAATCCATCACGAGTACGGCATTGATTACGGCTCTAGCCATGTGCATCCTTAATTCCGTTAGTGAAGGAAAAGACAGCCTTTGAATTGGCCACTTTTGTGATACACAGCAAGTAAGAATGGCAAATTACTCTAGAATACAGAATAGCCCAACAGATGAGCGTCTCTCTTTCTCTTTGGCATCTCCAATCTGCAAAGTTTTAAGTAGCAATAAATTTAACAGCCACCTTCCTCACCTTGCGTGGTAATAGGTGCTCTCTGGAGATCTGAAAACGTTCAAAGCAAAGCAGCTCTCACCATCCACCCATCCCCGGTTTGTCCTGGGCCGAAGCTGGTTTCCTCCAGGGCACTGAAGCTAACGGTTATCACTCAGATGGCTGCCGCGCAAGGGTGTTGAGTTATATTTCTAGGCAAGCGGGGTTGTAATGGCTGTCAAAGGGAAGCACTGGAGCAGGCTATCTGGCTTCCCCATCTTCTTCAGGTGTAATGTTGTCACTCACTGTGTTAACTCTCTCTTTGTGTTTCAACCCAGAGGAGACCACAAACTGACAAATATGCACTAGGCTATTTTTGCTTTCTGTTGGTCTGTTTGTGGGTGTAATTGTTTCGCACTTAGGGAGCCACAAATGAGCTGATATCTGTAGAAGGACTTTTTAAAGTGAACGGAGGGGTATTATTCTCTAGAGGTCAGGGCATGGGGGTGGGGGTGGGGGCTCCTTTACCTGCAGGAAGATAGGAAGATGGATGGAGGAGCCTATTGGCCAAATTCCTCACAGGAAATTTCACTGTAATTTTTGTAGGGTGGTGTAGATGGGGGTGGATCTAACTTTGCTGAACTTAATTTAAGTTGGGTCATCACTAGTAAGCCTGCTTGGAAGTTGCTCTAGAGGATTTTCAGGTGTTGGCCATACTGATTTGTAGCAGCAGTTCTTTGTTCCCAACCCCTTTACACACACGCGCGCATGCTCACATACACACACAGATATACACACACACACCGCTTACAGCACACACATACACAGCATATATGCACACAGCCTATGCACACAGAGCACACACAAAGCATACACACCTCTTTCAACACACACACAGAGCATACACACACCGCTTACAGCACACTCACACAGCATATGTGCACAGAGCTTACACACACACCACACACACACCACTCACACACACAGCTTACAGCACACACATACAGTATACATGCATACAGCTTACACACACACCACACACACAGCACACACACACACAGCTTACAGCACACACACACACAGCTTACAGCACACACATACAGTATACATGCATACAGCTTACACACACACCACACACACACCACACACACACACAGCTTACAGCACACATACACAGCATATATGCACACAACACACACACACAGCTTACAGCACACACACACAGTATACATGCACACAACACACAAACACAGCTTACAGCACACATACACAGCATATATGCACACAACACACACACACAGCTTACAGCACACACACACAGTATACATGCACAAAACACACACACACAGCTTACAGCACACACACACAGTATACATGCACACAACACACACACAGCTTACAGCACACACATACACAGCATATATGCACACAACACACACACACAGCTTACAGCACACACACAGTATACATGCACACAACACACACACAGCTTACAGCACACACACACAGTATACATGCACACAACACACACACACAGCTTACAGCACACACATACACAGCATATATGCACACAACACACACACACAGCTTACAGCACACACACAGTATACATGCACACAACACACACACAGCTTACAGCACACACACACAGTATACATGCACACAACACACACACACAGCTTACAGCACACACACAGTATACATGCACACAACACACACACACAGCTTACAGCACACACACAGTATACATGCACACAACATACACACACAGCTTACAGCACACACAGTATACATGCACACAACACACACACACAGCTTACAGTACACACACAGTATACATGCACACAACACACACACAGCTTACAGCACACACACACAGTATACATGCACACAACACACACAGCATATATGCACACAACACACACACACACAGCTTACAGCACACACACAGTATACATGCACACAACATATACACACAGCTTACAGCACACACAGTATACATGCATACAGCTTACACACACACCTCTTACAGCACAAACACACCGCTTACAGCACACACAGATCTTACAACACACACAGCACACACACAGCATACACATACAGAGTTTACAACACACACACATACAGAGCTTACAAAACACACACACACACACACACACAGAGACACAGCACACGCTAAAATCCCAATGTATTATCAGTTGAACTTTCTGACCTGGGTAGGCCAACTCTTATAAGGGTTATATATGGTTATCATATATTTTCTATACTAATTACATATACTTTCTCTTATCGGAAGTACATAGGTTTTTCATGAGGCAACTCACGAGTCTGAGTTTGCCTTGCCATCGTATTCAGAGTATCCAACTGTCACCAAGGTCCCAAGAAAATAGACTATAACTGAATTAAGCCTGCATTTTGGCAGAAGGCCTTTCAGTGTGTTTAACCAGGGCTTGTGATATTTTGAGAGCATTAGAGAAAATGTTGACTAGTGACTGATAAGGAGCACAGCTTGGTAAATTGAGATAATGATGGGGAGGATGATCACGTATGCTTTAGGGCATAGGTGATTTCAGGCAGGAGCCAGAGAGGAATTTCTTCCTCTTGCAGAACCCTCTAGCAAAAGAACGTGATGCAAGACAGCAGCTCTTGGAGTCTGGAAGTCTCTGACTTGGTGCCGAGAGCAGGAAGTCTTGCCTGGGACAGTCAGATTCTAGCCCGAGGCCACTCTGTCCCTTTGTACTTTCTGAGCCTGCATGCAGATTCCTATCTGGGTCTTTGGGGAGGGCTGTGTCATGGTTTCCCAGCTTGGCTGCTCACTGGCCTTGCTCTAAAGTTGATGAAAATAATGATAAAATGAACTGTATCACTCAGTGTTGGCTCTCTCTCCACCCCCCCATCCTGGTTATGTGAAATACAATTTTCTGAAGGAAGGCAGTAACCTCAAAGAATTTTTTCATAATTCTTAGTCAGAAGAAAGAGAAAAGATATTGTTATCTTAACTGCTGGTATCCTGTTCCTTTTTGAGTGTGTGCATATATATACTACACATTCCATTTTATTTTTAATTTTTTGAGACAGGGTTTCTCTGTGGAACAGTCCTAGCTGTCCTGGAATTCATTCACTTTGTAGACCAGGCTGGCCTCCAACTCACAGAGATCTGCCCGCCTCTGTCTCCCAAGTCCTGGGATTAATGGCGTGAGCTACCACTCGTTGGCGGGTGCTGGCAGTCTTAACTCCAGTCCTTGCTACTTACATGGTGAGCCCCTTCCTTACCTGCTGAGCCACGTCTCCAGCTGTTGAAACTTTTTTTATAAATTAAAACTTTATTGAAAAGAATTGGCAAATGTAAAACATGACAGATGAAGAGTAAGCTGACCCAAAGTGCCAGTGAACTTCTGCCCAGGGAGAAGAGCCATTGTGAAGCTGAGGCGATCCCCAGTGGCTTTCACAGTTTCGTTACACTTCTTTGACTCCCCTGTATTGCCCTTAAATTAGCCTTTCTCAACCATGGCGCTTCATCAACGACAAAAATGCAAGAAATTCTGAGAGGCTGCTTTCTCAGTTTTCCTAAGGAGACTATGTAATTAAGGGTCACCTGCTCTGACTGTGCTGGCGAGGCGAGAGTTCATTAGATAAACAGGTATTCCGGGAAACTGTAAAGTTCTAGTTGATGCTCAGGTGTCTTGGGCAAGTTGCTTAATTTGTTTTTTATATCTGTATTTTGCCTTTTCTCTCTCTCTCTCTCTCTCTCTCTCTCTCTCTCTCTCTCTCTCTGTGTGTGTGTGTGTGTGTGTGCTGTGTGCTCATGTGCCATACTTGTGGAGGCCAGAGAAAAATGTGTGTATGTGTGTGTGGGGTTGGCTCTCTGCTTCCGCCCTGTGGGTCCTGGGAAGCAAGCTCAGACTATCCGTCAATGGGGAAAGTGCCTTTATCACTGGCCCGTGGGCGATTTTGCCCGCTTTCTCTTCTAGAGCCTCTTCCTGTCAATAATTAAGGATGGCAGGATTTAGTCCTTAGCCTCCTCATCTGATCCTCACCTGATCCTCTCAAGAACAACAGGCCATCTTCCGGGAAAACCAGGCCCTACCTGATTGCCTTCATTGACATTGCCCCTTCTTTTTTCCTGGGGCCTTGTCTGATTAGGGGCAGCAGGGTCTACTTCTCTGATTAGGGGCAGCAGGATCTACTTGGCAGAGGGAGATTAAGAAAAACAAGTCTTCCCGTGCAGGTTACTCAACAGCTAGCCTCCTGGAAAAACAAAACCAAACCAACCAAACAAGCAAACAAACAGAAACCATACTCAGGATGTTTATGAGGAATTCCTCAAAGCTGAGCATTTCAGTCATTTGGGAAGTCCAGTGGGCACGCAATATTCTTTGTTTAATGGCCTGTATTAAAAGCCTAGTGCGTGTAAGCTGGAACGCAGACGTGAATGAATCAGGACTGGTGTTCTCATGTTATTTTATGGCCATGTTAGGGAGACAAATACACCAACAAATACAAACTGCATACCCCAGGATGCAGACGTCCCCAGAAGTCCATGCAGAGGAGTGTGAAGGGGTTAGCACTGAAGCATTCTATCTGTATTAATCATTCCTTGCAAGACAGCTAGCTGAGTTCTCATAAACACCTGAAGCCAGGGCATGTAGAGTATTTAAGAAATTATCAAAGTCCATCGAGGTAAAGATAAGGAGGGAGGAGCTGGGGGGAGTGAGAACCTGACCAAGGCTGTAGCGAGAAGGAACAGACAGAGATTTATTTAGCATTAGAAGGCTCGATAGATGAGAAAGACCCTAGGATGAGAGGAGGGTGGGCCCATCTGCGATAAGGGAAATCCAGGAGCAACAGGTCCCGAGCAAAAAGTTTAGTTTGAGTACGTCGCATTCACAGAGCTGTGTGGCCTTTAGGCAGAGGTAATGGAGGCTGTGTTGGGGTGTCTATGTGAGAGCTGTCCCTGCGTAGATCACGGATGTTGATGATATAGTCTAAGAGGAGTCCGCAGAGAAGGAGAGAGATATGAAGATGTCCTGAGGGAAACCAAAGGCAGCAGAAGGCACCCAATGCTTGGGTCCAACTTGGATGTTTGCTCGGTAAGGACCAGTATTCCTGTAATTTCCTCCCGTGGGGGGCGTGGGGGAAGACTCTGTCTTCTTGGTCATTAGAGTCTAACATCTCGCATTGTTCCCGGCACACAGGGCAGCTGCGACTGGATGGGTGGGCTGGGCCTGTGAAGGAAATCGCGGTCAGAATGGAGCGGAAGTTCCAAGAGGTGGGTGTGGCCACAGTGTTTTCTGCTTCCAAAGGAAGACAAGGAAGGAGACACGTCCCTTAGGTCTGGCTGTCAGGAGGTCTTCTGTGACGGTAGGGGGAGCAATTTCATCGAGCAGTTCAAGTAGAGGCCAGGGGAGGGAGAGGGGGAGGGGGGGGGACCTTGAATGGCTGAGAGAAACATGGGAGCAGAGCTGGAGAAGTCGCGAGGGCGCATTCTCTTCCTCCACTACCCTCCCTTTGTGCAGCCCTCCCTCAACCTTAGTTGCCTTCGTTCTCCAGAAAGGGAAACTAACTTATATAAACGATTCAGACACACAAAAAGGTAACTTCATATGCAAGCTAGAAGAGTGTGTTTTCGCTCCTCCCTTCAACTTTTTCTCTTGTATGTTTCTAATTTGGAAAGACAAAATTAAAAAATATACAAGTGTTTGCGCAGCAGATACATACGTGGTGCCTGTGGAGGCCAGCAGAAGTGTCGGGTTTCCTAGCACTAGAGAAATTATGGGCGGAGGCAGGTTGACATGTGGGTGCTAGGAACTGAACCTGGGTCCTCTGCAAGAGCAACAAGTGCTCTTAGCTGCTGAGCCATCTCTTTAGTCCCCTCGAGTAAACTTTTAAAAGCTAATCAATCTATTAGCCATAGACATCTACTTAATTAACTACTAACAACTTCAAAACCTCGGTTTATTTGATTTGATATTATGTATTCACTGCCACTATAATTTTAATAGTGGATAAGTTATGGTGCCTATAAATCACAGCTTGGGAATTATTTTCAACTTTGCTTTCAGTATTTATTGCTTGTCTGGGCTCATCTAATTGAAAGTCTTTGGAGCCCAGTACTTTAGAACAGACATTACAAGTGGATGTGTTGAAAACACTCCCTTCCGCCTCTTTCTTTTCTTTTTTTTAAATGTTCAAATATCAGAAACTTAAAACAAAGACTTAAAACCAAGTGGTTTAAAAAGGTAGTCTGGTTGTCAGCATGATTTATAATGGCAGCTGTCTATATTTTTATACAATCGAGTCTTCATTGCCCTAGAAACAGGTAAATTAACATGTGGTTTAGTCTTAACCACAGCTCTTACCAGACCCGATTTCCCAGGCTGGTTCCATTTTGATTTTTTTTCTTCTTGCAGTTTTGTTTGTGGCTATGCAGCAGCATTGGCCTTAGGACTCTGGATAAGAAAACGAGCTTGCAAGACTGCGGAAGCAGCTCAGCTGGTAGAGTATTTGCCTATCAAGAATGAAGCCCTGGGTTCGGACCCCAGCACCACGCAGACTGGGTGGCCAGACCTCTGTAACTCCAGCAGTTGGAAGGTGGAGGTAGGAGGGTCAGAAGTTCAAGGTCAACCTTGGCTACACCACAGGTTAGCTGGAGGCTAGCCTGAGCTAAGTGAGACCTCCCTCTTTTTCTCTCTTTTTGTGTGTCTCTCTGTCTGTCTCTCTGTCTGTCTCTCTGTCTGTCTCTCTGTCTGTCTCTCTGTCTCTCTCTCTGTCTCTCTGTCTCTCTCTCTGTCTCTCTCTCTCTCTCTCTCTCTCTCTCTCTCACACACACACACACACACACACACACACACACACACACACACCACAGACCAGGGAGGCAAGAAAGAAAATAAAAGAAGAACCGGGGCAACAAGCTTATAAGCTGTGCAGCTGCAGGCATCCAGTGGGAGGGAGCCTGGTTCACACTGCAGTGGGTACTTTCCACACTTGGGGGAGGGGGCCTGTTTCTGCAAGCTTCCAAGCCCAACGCAGGTCTGGGAACCAGCTCCTCTCTTCCCACCCACAGGGCTCAGAAACCTGTTCTCATGTGGTTTTTGAAGCAGCCAAGGGTAGGATGGTTTCCTCTATGGTCCTGAAGTGAGATGTGGGGTGCTTGGTTAAGGATGAGGGAATGAAAGGCTTCCTTGAGGAAGTGACACTTAAGCTCCTTCTTGAAGGGTGCAAAGAGAAAGAGAAGAGCAGTTTTGCTGGTTGACTGGGAAAACAGGAAGTGTCACCAAAGCATTGGACAGAAGGTGAGGTTCTCAGGCCCGGCTACAGGCGCCCTAACCTGTTGATTCAGCTTACTGCCCCTAATGTTCTAGAATATCAGTTCTCACATTTTGCATATTACATGTTTGCTAAATTCCAAACGTCACCCTGAGAAAAAGTGACTCTTTGGTGGCTTTAAAGGGACAAAGATCTGGGCGGTGAGTGAAGTGAGGATTCAGGTACTAGATTCTGCAGCATCATGAAGAGGAAGGGCATCATCCAAAAGTAATTTGATAAACATATACTATACAGTATCAGAGGACGATGCCAACTGGATCTTAATTCATGGAGCTCAATGTGTATAGAATTTCAAGGGGGAATTGAAGGTTGACAGGCCTGTAGCCTGTGGTGTTACATAAAACTGGACTGTAAGAGACTCTCTGGGACACAGTGAGGAAGAAAGTTTAGGTAGCCAGCATCTTTTATTTTTATTGTAATTTAAAAAACTACTGATGTCCAGAATTGCTTCAACAAATGATCCACAGGCTAGACAGCTTAAACAAGAAAAATTTCTTGTCTGGGCATTCTGGAATCTGGACATTTCAGCTGAGGTATTGATCATATTGGTTCCTTCAAAACCCTGTCTTACCTCTCTTGAGTGGGCATCACACCTCCCTCTGCCTCTTCACATGGCTGCTTTCCTGCTTTGTCTTTATCTTTACGTGACATTCTTCCTGTGAGTCTGTGTCCAAGTCATACTGGGTTAGAGTTAAGGATGCCCCTCCCCGACCCGGCCTTACATTCACAAAGACTCTGTTCCAAATAAGGTCATATTCATAGACACTAGTCATCAAGAATTCAACATATCTTTTGATGAAACAGTTCAACCTATACCAGAGGCGGTTATCCTATAAGCAATGCTTGTGGTTGAGCCTGTCTGCCAGGCGGAAGGAGGGGAATCAGAGGGGAGTGGCCTGCAGTTTACATGATGAACAGAGCAACCCAGAGTGGCTATTAGATTTAGCAGCAAAGGAAGCAAAAGTGATCCCGCGTGACTTTAGATGAGTCCCCAGTGGAATGCTAGGGACGGAGTTGGGAACTTCTAGTTAGAAGTGGGCATAGGCTGCTCCTAGGAGTGGGCAGGCTGGGGATTCAGGTTGAGCATTTAAGATCCCAGAATATCTGCATACATGGAGCTGAAACATTCTAACAGAAAGCAATAACAGAGAACATCGGAACTATATTCACAGTGATGGAGAGAAGGTCAAGTAGTAGACACTTCAGGGACATGGGAGGAAGCATACTTCAACAGTTGCTGCCATGGTTTGGATATGGGTCGGGTATGTGTACACACTTGTGGTATTCTAAAAGGCACCTAATGGGACCTTTAAGAGGTAGGAACTAGTGGGAGGTGATTAAGTCATTGGGGGATGAGGGGTGAGCCTTTGGGAAAAGCTACTGCATTTCTTATGAGACCCTGAGTTTGTGCAAGATTCAGCTGCTCCAAGAGAGAAGCTCTGCCTACTGAGTCCTTCTCTGGCTTCTAGTCTTGTCAGGCATGGCTCTGCCACCCTAACACCGTCTGTCACAAAGGCTATAAGAGGAGACACTGACTAAGTCTTGAATTGTCAGCCTCCAAAACTGAACTAAATAAACCTTTTCCCTCACAGGATACCCACCTCAGGGTGTTTTTCTTGTTGCAATGGAAAATAGACGAATATCAGTATGACCTGTGCCAACATGTAGGTGAAGAGGAGATCATTGGGAAGTTCTTCACGTCTCTAGGTCATCATTCAATCTGCTTCTGCAGCAAGCCTTGACCAAGAACATTCTGGGAAGCATCGCAAGCCTCGACTCCTCTATCATTGCTTTCCCCACCACCACCATCACCACCACCACATATCCTGAAACACACACCAGAGTCCTCACACTTTAAACTCTGGGTACCATGGATTGGTGACAGATGCATACTCCTGGGTGATTTTGCACGGATCTTGCTCTCCTTTGGTCTTTACTCTTCCTTTTCTCTGTAAAATCCAACAGCCTCACTAAACCCTGTCAATCAGGGAGCATCCTGCAGTCTGCAGGTCCAATCTAGCCTAAACCCTGCTTTTGTAGTGTGAAGTCTTATTTGGCAGTGTGGAATGAATCGCGCATCCCTCAATTCGTGTTAAATTCCTAATGGATCATTAGGGAATTGAAAGCTGAGCTTTCACAGAGTAAGAAGGTGGGTTATGTGTTGGGTTGAATTGAGTCCTTCTGAGCTAGCATGGCAAAGCTGTAAGCCTTGGTTCAGAATGGATATTTGGAGGTGGAGTCTTTAAAGAGAAAATCAAGCTAAAACAAGACCCTTAGGGAGCAGTCCAGTCCAGCATGAGTCATGTCTTTACATAATAAGGACATTTGCCACTCCCATTTTTCTCTAGTGAGTAATATTCTACCCTGCAAATGTGCCCTGTTTTCATTATGTATTCATCCATTCACAGTCTGCAGAAAGGGGCCTTGGAAGGAACGAATCCTGCTGGTGTCGTAATCTCAGACCTGGACCTTCAGAATTGTAAGGCCGGAACAATACTTTTTTGTTGTTTAAACCACCCAGCTTTGCGGGATTTTGTTATTACACTTCTAATAAACTCAGACTTTGAGTAGAACCATGTGGTGCAGTGACTGATGGCACAATGAACATAGAATAGAAGACATTTCCTTAGGATTCTGGCTTTGGGGTCAGCATGTTAGAATCTGTGGGACTTAGGTTCAACCCCTAGAGTAAAGCAAAGGCCAGAGAAGAGAACTAACTGTAAAACTGTCCTCTGACCTCCACGTGTGTAGCATGGGATGCAGGCCTACACAAACACATTATACAGTGTGCACACACGCACACACGCGCACACACACACACACACACACACACACACACACACACACTCACACTGAGCTTATTTTTAAAAATATTGGGTCATTTGCTTTGGCAAAGACAGAAATGAGAAAATACTGGATCATATGCTAGTTCTGCTGTTCCAGTGTTTAATGTTTTGCATAACCCCTATTTTGTTGTTATCATGTGTCTGACAACTTACATCTCCACTTCCAGTATACTGACTATTTTTCTCCCACATACTCAGAAAATGTTTCCTGAATGCCTCTGGATTCGCACTCCACCCCAATCTGGTGCCCCCTTTGCAGTGGGGCAGGGTGAGTGTCAGTTGACCTACAACAGTTTGCAAAGGGGTGAACTACCTGCTTGGGCTGTTTCCTAGCCGAAACTTTGTGCCTCTCTCTCAGCGGCATTATACCGGCCTCGGAAGCGCGTCCTGGCCTGATCTGCTGCTCTCACGGTGGCAAGGGCTCAGCTGAACAGCAGCCAGTTCAGTTTCAGAGCTGCACCTGGAGGATGGAAACTGCCAGGAGCTCTTTTGCATCACCTGAGAAGTGCCTCCAGATCCACCCACCCTTTGCCATCACCTCCCTGTCAGCAGGCAGTGCAGGGAGGTTCCTCGCCCGCTCGCAGCAGCTGCCTCCTCTTTTGCAGAGGCCACAAGGGTTTGGAAGGCATTGGAACCAACAAGCCACCAAATGCGATCTCCAACATCCCTGAGGCAGCGGGTGGTGGAGCAACTCAAACCCATCTGGTTTTTCAAAGCAATAATTTTCCTTGTTAAAAGGTGAGAAGAGAAGGGGGGGGGGGGCAGAGAGAGTGAGAAAGACACACACACACAGACAGAGAGCTAGAGATAGACAAAAGAGAGCTAGACAGACACATAGACAGAGAGACAGGCAGAGGGCAGAGAGACACACAGAGACAGATAGACAAAAGATAGAAACAGAGAGAGGGAGATAAAAGAGAGTCATAGAGAGATACAGAGATAGACAGGAAGAGACACAGAGCAATACACACAGAAAAGCAGAGATACAGAGATGGAGAGAGACACAGAGATGCAAAGTCAAACAGAGATGGGAAGAAAAAGAAAGACAGAAAGAAAGAAACATAAAGAGACTTTCTGGCATTTCCAAAACTCAGTCTTTGGAGCTGGGGAAATAGTTTATTTAGTAAAATGCTTGTCTTGCAAGCATGAGAACTTGAGCTTGATTCCCAGAACCCACATAAAAAGAATCCTGGCCAACACCATAGTACACATCTGCTTGCTGGGGAGGCAGAGACAAGTGGATCCCTAGGGTCTGCTGGCCTAAAGTAACTAGTGAGTACCAGACCAGTGAGAGATCCTGGCTCAAAAAATAAGGTGCACAGTGTCTGGAGCATGTCACCCAACACACACACACACACACACACACACACACACACACACACTTGCATGGGTACCTGCTAACATACACACACACTTGCTTGGGCACCTGCATACACACACACTTGCACGGGTACCTGCACACACACAGATACACACACACACACTTGTATGGGTGCCTGCATACACAACACACACACTTTCATGGGTGCCTGCATACACACACACACACACACACACACATACTTGCATGGGTACTTGCATACACACACACACACACACTTATATGGGTACCTACATTCTCTCTCTCTCTCTCTCTCTCTCTCTCTCTCTCTCTCACATACACACACACACACACAAACATACACACACACTTGCATGGGTACCTACCTGCATACATACACATACACACACACACTTACATGGGTACCTGCATATACACACACATACACACACACACTTGCATGGATACCTGCATATACACACATACACACACACACATACTCTTTCTTACACGGGTATTTGCACACACACACACACACACACTTGCATGGATACCTGCAAACACACACACACACATACACACACACACACATACACAGTGTTCCATCTGAAATGAAATTAGGCGTTCTATTGTGGACCTGAACACGAAGGCTTAGTCAGAGGCATGGCAGTCACTCACAACATCTTGTGGCCTGTGGCCTTCTGCAATGGAGTGTTACAGGGAGCTGTGAAGCTTGTCAAGGGGACTTATCTGACCTTTGGCTGGTAAGCTGGAATTGCTTTACGCCTGGCTTCTCACAGGCTAATAGCACTTTTGAATCCAGCTCAGGTTATCACTTGACATCCTGAAATCCATTTCTAAGGTAAAAAGGATGCCTAATTGGTGGTGTGTGTCCATTTTTAATGAAACAATAAGATAAAATAATAAAAATAAATCCTTGATGTCAGATTTTGTTATGCTATCCTTGTTACTACTGGAACCTAGCCACTTCATTGGAAGGCAAACTTCGATGGCTTCTCTGGGTTCTATCTTGAAACATCATATAATGAATTTTGAAGGCCATGAGAAATGCCTCTGCTATGGACCACTTCCCTCTTCTACTTTTCTATGCTCCTTCAGCTTTGCAAGACAAGTTTTACCCAAGTAGTCTAGTCTGGCCTTAAACTCAAAGTCCTCCTGTTTCTGTCTCCTAAAAGCTGGGACAACAGGTATGTGTCTCTGTGCCTGGCGATACTTCCTTTGACCTATAGATGTGAGACAGTAAGATAAATAAGAGATATGCTTTCTTAAAACTCCCAAATTTCTATATTTAAAAACTAAAGTCTACAATTACAGGTGTTTTAGGACAGGTAATCACATGCTTGTGAAAACTGGGTTCTTCTCTGGGTTAATGTACTGTCAATAAAAATTGACTTCCAAGAAGGTGTGTTAGCTTAGGCCTGCTGTGCTAGCACTCTGGAGGCTTAGGCAGGATTGTTGAGGGTTCAAGGCCAGCCTGGGATGCAATAATTATTTCCATGTCAGCTAAGCAACATGAGAAGACTTTGTGTGTCAACAACCATAAATCAAATAAATAAACCAATAAGACAAGAAAGCTCCCCTCCCCCCAAATGAAAACAAAAATAAAACAGGCCTTCTGACATCTATCCTAGAACACATGAATTCTTCATAAGTTCTTTCGACCTGAGAAAGCTAAGTCTACAGTCTAGACTTTTGGTGGGGTCACCAGGGTTTATGTTCTAGGTTGCATCATGTTACCTTGTAGACTCTGCATTGACCTAATCCTTATGTGTAAAGAAGATGAGATGCAAGGATGTGTAAGATCGATTGCCTTCCCCCAAGCCTACTCCAGTACCAGCCTGGGAACCTATATCTCAGGGTTGCTATGACTCCGTGAGTCCCTAGTGACCCTCCTTGCAGTCTGCATAGTGGTTAGCGTGATATAGTAAATGCTGGAGAGAGTGACAAACAGAATGTATTGATTGGTAGATTAAAAGGACAAACAAGAAAACGGTTGGGGCCTCATAATCATGAAAACCTGAGTTGGATCCCTCCCAGAACCCACATTAAAAGAAGCCAGATCCAGAGGCCAAATTACCGCAAAATCTTGTAATTCAGGCTATGGGGAGGTAGAAACAGGACTTGTTGGCCAGCTAGTCAACCAAGACTAATCAGTTAGCTCCAAGGACAAAGAAACCATGTCTCCACATACAAAATGGATGGTGCTCGAGGAGAGAGCTAATGTTGCCTTCTGGCTTCCATGCTCCTGATGTGGTGGGATTCCCCTGTATATGTTATGAATATGTTTTATCACCATTGGTTAATAAAGAAGCTGCTTCAGCTTATGGCAAGGCAGAATATAACCAGACTGGAAAATTATAAAAAGAGAGTAGGCAGAGTCAAGGAGACACCATGTACCTGCCTAAGGAGAAAGACACCCGCCAGAATTTTACCTTACTAGTAGGTCCCAACCTCATGGTTATACACAGATTAATAATTCAAGATGTAAGAGCTAGCTAGAAATATGCCCGAGTCATTGGCTGAACAGTGTTGTGATGAATACAGTTTCTGTGTGATTATTCGGGTCTGAGCAGCCAGGGAAACGAACGAGCAGTCTCTGCCTACACTCCTATGTGGCTGTACTCTCCCACACGCAACAGCTTCTAAGCAAAAGCAACACCATGTATTGACCAAGTTCTAATCTGTATTGGAATGGTGTGTAACTTTTCTCTATGTAGTCATCAAGATATTAAGTTCAGCAACTCCATTAGAGCCACCAATGACCTTGGTCCAACAGCCAACCTTTCAAAGGTGGCCTAATTTTCATCTTGTGATTAACACAGCCTTTACCTTATAGACAGACAAAGCTACATGAAATCTACGTGTACCAAATCTCAAAAGAGCCTCAGGAGATTCCAAACAGGAAACGAGGTTTCACTGTCTTTGAATAGGCTCTGCATCCATTAACAAGACAGAACAAATGGGCTTTTGAGGAAAGATCCATAAAAACCATTTAAATTTACTGATTAAATAAAGAATAGAGAGTTAAAAATTATCTATAAGGATAATTCAGAAAGTGGCTCAGAAAATTAGAGATGGAGACTTGTTTCATTATAGCTCCCCAGAGAGGCAATGTTCTTGTTTCATTATAGCTCCCCAGAGTGGCAATGTTCTTGCTTTCTGTTCTCTGCATTAAAAGTCAAATAACATATTACTTACTGTTCTTGCCACTGTGACATCATATCTGACAGAAGCCACTTAAGGAAAGAAAGGGTTGTATTGGCTTAGTGTTAAAGGGCACAGCCCCTCTTGGTGGGGAAGGTCCACTGTCAGTGTGGGAGACAGTTGTCGCATGGCATGCACTGCGGTTAGGAGGCACAGGGAAAGGATCCTTCGCGCTCAGCTGGCCTCTCTTTTTTTCCAGTCCAAGAACCCAGTCTGTAGGATGGTGCTGCATCCTCTGCTTAGTTAAGCTTTCATGGAAACAACCTCAAAGACACCCAGAGGTGTGTTTTCATAAACAACAGCCAAATTGACAATCGATAACCACAGGTGTCAATATTATTGATAACCTGTAGTGTTTCTTCTAAGTTTTATTCTGGTCTGTGAATAATGGAGGCATATATTATTCCTTTCTGGTGGGGATCTTTAAGATTTGTGTGTGTGTGTGTGTGTGTGTGTGTGTGCGCGCGTGCGCACGCCTGCGTGTGTTTGTGCATGCCTGCATGTACTCGAAGACACAAGAAGAGATGGTCAAATGCCCTGGAACTCTAGTTATAGGCAGTTATGAGCCTCCTCACATAAATGCTAGAAGTCAAACTCATATCCTCTGCAAGAGCAGCAAGAGCTCCTAATGGTTGAGCCATCTCTCCATTCCCTTGTTGATGCTAAGACTTGCTCAGAGAGTCAATGTGAAATTCTGCCCCCCAAAACAAGGTAGATAGCAGTTCGGAATGGCAGCTAGGTTGTCCTCTGGCCCTTACAGGCATGCACACATACACTTGCATGCACATACACGTGCATGTACTTATATGCACGCACCACAAAAATCAGGCTGCAAGAAAAGTTATTCATTTTGTTCATTTATTTTTGAGATAGGTACTTGCAGTCTGGGCTGGGCTCAAAGTTGTAATTTTCCTATACCAGCCTTCTGAGTGTAGAAGTTACAGGCATATTCTGTCACACCCAACAAAATTCCCTTAAAGAAATAAAGTCAAAGAAAATACAAACAAACACACAGGCACACACACAGGCATGCATGCATGTACCACCACCACCTACAACAACTGAGCAAAGCAGAATGAGGGCATTTGGATCACTCTCCTAATCCTTAGACCATACACATAACCATGTGAGCTTTGCTTTGATTTCTTTTCTGGCCTAGGCCCCACCCCAGTAGCACCAAGAGGAAGCATGACCAACTTCTTGAGTTTTCCATTACGTGGCTTCATTTGTCTGAAGTTTTTGGGCTTCTGTCTAGTTGCTCGGTTTCTTTTTCAGTAGAGCGGTCAGGGATTTGTTAAGCAAAGGGAATTTCCGTGTCCATCGTCACCGTATCATATCGCTGCTGAAATGCTGGACCACTTGTGCTAAAGGGCAAAACCACATTGCACACAGACCGGGACATTTGCGGTCCTTCAGAATATTACAGCATTTGGCAATAACTGAATTCAGGGGACTCGGACATCTGGGTGCTGTTGAGCTAGCCCAATACCTCAGTCACTTGAATGCTGCGTTTTGAGCTTCTCCTCACCGGGACTTCCTCGGAGTCTTGGCTCCTGCACAGGAATGTGATGTTTAGAAAGCCGTTTTCCTGTCCTTATAAACAATCCCATCATAATAACCTGGCTTCTGGCATCAGAGGTTCATTTGAATTTTGCTCAGCTTGGTTTACAATTAAGATTTAATTAGTAAACTCATTACAAAGACAGGAAACCTCCGACTTTCCCCTGATTCTCTTTTAGGTCTTTGTGAGGACCCAACCCGTCCTCTTGGCTGTGAGACATGGGCAGAAAGGTTTCTCCAGGCATGGTTATTTATATTACCGCAACTCCAGCATAAAATATTGTTCTTTGCTTCTTGCAAATAGAGGACTGCAGCCAGTCACTCAGAATTGAGGGTTGCAATGTCTTTATTTAGAAAATATTCCCTGGTTGTGTTTTTAAACTTTTGGACACAGAGAATTGGTTTGGATTGTCTTAACTTTTCTTAAACAACAGGGATAGGAATTAAGACTAGGAGATGGAGGAAAAATGCCAAGGATGACTAAGGACATTTGGCTTTGTACTGATACCCTCAAAACAGATCATAACACAGAGCTGTTTCACACTCATTCTCAAACCACATAAGGAAGATGGCTAAACCCTACACCAGAAGGAATAGGGTTCATATTTTAATTTTTTATAGGCACTTTGGTGTGTGTAGAGGGTGAGGTTTGAATATCCATGAACACACATGTGAAGGCTAAGGGAGAGCATTAGGAATCTTCCTCGATGGCTCCTTCTTTCTCTTCCTTCCTACTCCCTCCCTCCCCCCTCTTTCTTTCTTTCTTTCTTTCTTTCTTTCTTTCTTTCTTTCTTTCTTTCTTTCTTTCTTTCTTTCTTTCTTTCTGACATGTTTTCTCATTGAACCTGAAGCCCACTTTTTTTGACTAGATTGGCTAGCCAGTGAGCAAGAGCTACTGCCCTTACCTCTCACTTCTCGGTTCCTGGCATGCACAGCCATTTGTGACAAGTGTTGGTGATTCAAGCTCAGCTCCCCTTGCTGTCATAGCAAGTGGTCTTCCCCCACTGAGCTATCTTACTAGCCGAAGGTGAAGGGTTCATATCTTGCTAACAATGAAAAACAGGAAAGGTTGTTTTGTGATGGCTCAAGGGGCAAAGTGCTTGCTGAGCGACTATGAGGACATGAGTTCACACCCCAGCACCCATGTAAAATCCAGGCATGACCAGAAGAGCAAGGACAAGAGGGTTCCTGTTGTTCACTGGCCAGCCAAGTTAGAAAAGCAGAGAGGTCCAGGTTCAATGAGAGTATCTCTCTCAAAAACAAAGGTGGGAATCAATTGAGGAAGCACCTGAAATTGACCTCTAGCCTTCACCTGTGCATGCACAGATGGGTATTCCCCTCTACTCCCATGTGCTTGTGCAAACACACACACACACACACACACACACACACACACACACACACACACACAGTACTATGTGGTAATGTCAAAATGACAAATGCATAGAATTCAGAGATAATTCAAGAAAAACATCAGAAAAGTGTTTATCAGGGAGCTCTTCGAGAAGAGGGCTGTAGCAAGCCTGAAATCCACTCTGATAATGAACTTTATAATGATGGAAGCCCAGGACAGGGTATTTTAGCTGGTAACATTATTCATTAGACAAGATAAATAACTGAATAAATCAACTCAGAGGAAAGCTGTGGATTAGGGTTAAGAATTATCAACATCAGATGCACATGGCATTGATGTTGACCACAGAACCATAAGCGCAAGGTACTTAAAATACCTATCATGTTTATGTTAGCTTGTGTTCCAAGAAAAGGTGACATATTCTCATGGGATCTTATTTTCAAAAAAGATGCATAGGTTAGATACCTGATCTCTTTCTAGAAATCTAGTCTTAGACTTATCTGTCGCAATTATTTAAAATTGCTTTATTTTATTTATGTGGATAGACGTTTTGCTTGCATGTGTGTCTGTGCACCACTTTTATACCTGGTACCTAGAAGGCTGAAGAGGGTGTCAGAGTTACAGACAGTTGTGAACTGCTATATGGGTTCTGGGAAATGAACCTAGGTTTTCTGGAAAAGCAGCCAGTGCTCTTGACTGTTGAGCCATTAATCCAGCCCATATATACGAAGAATTAGAGATTTTAATTTTTAAAACTGTTACTAGAAAGTCATGTTTTCTAGGAGTTTCTACGGTTGTACTGTTTGATGTCTAGCAGAGGAGGAAAAGATGAACCAGAAAAGTTAAACGACTTTCCTGGGGTCACACAGCAAGCTTGCAAGCTAGGCAGACATAAAGCAGAGCTCTTGGCAAACTCAAAGGCAATTGTTACCAGGGGCTGTAAAATCTAGCTCATGATGCCTAATAGGTATTGCTCTTGGGTAGTCTGTGTGCTTGCTGATCTGGACAGCTTTTATGAGGCTGTGGAATGTGTCAGTAGATGACACTGTGACCCCAAGGATTGCACAGACCAAGCCTTCACCCTGGGATCTTCGGCCAACTTTCCATCATGGAGGAAATTTAAACTTTACTTTCAAAATAGCCGGGAAGACCTTGGAGAATGTGAGACTCACAACTGCCATCTAGGAATATAGCTCAGTTGTAAAGCACTTACCTATGCCTAGCGTGCATGAGGCTCTAAGTTCAATTCCCAGTGAGGGGTCAAGTTGAAGAGGTATGCCTTAAGTATCCAGCCTCCTTGCCAAGAAAGCCTGCTTCTTCCTGTCTCCTCAGCGCTATGGTAGTAAGAGTCCAGTATTGTGACCCCTGGCTTTCATGATAAGGTTTGACTCATACTGTAGAGTGTGGCATCTGATGTCATTG
This sequence comes from Microtus pennsylvanicus, assembly GCF_037038515.1. Lineage (NCBI taxonomy): Eukaryota > Metazoa > Chordata > Mammalia > Rodentia > Cricetidae > Microtus > Microtus pennsylvanicus. The sequence goes on from NC_134582.1 coordinate 124,008,796, forward strand.
GACCAAGCAGAAAAGCACTTCAGAGGAGAGGGTTGAGTCCATGGTGAGGCTGTCCTAACTGAAGAGGGAAAAAGGAACCAGAAGATAGGGAGCTGCATGGGACGAAGCATGGACCTCTAAAGGAAGGAGCTGAAGAACAATGGGCAGAAAAAGAGCTGAGGGAATATAAACCCCAGGAAAGCTGGATCGTCCAGTGAGGAGTCCACGACTGTCCCCAGGGTGACTGTTTCAGTTGGGGTCCCACTTAATGGGGCTATAACCATTAGAAATCTAAGAAGACATCCTTTGAGCTACTCAAGGAACACTAGCAGTAAAACAGAAAGGGAGTGGACATACCAGTGTGCTCATTTCTCTGAATTGGGAATTCCACTCAGGAAGGGATTAAAAATAAACGGAGAGAGAGAGAGAGAGAGAGAGAGAGAGAGAGAGAGAGAGAGAGAGAGAGAGAGAGAGAGAGAGAGAGAGTCTACCTGAGCTACACAAGGAGTTCCAGGCTAGCCTGAGCAATATAGCAAGACCCTGTCTCAGAGTACAAGCAAAGAAATCAACAAACAAATAAAATTATCTACAATCAAACCTGGTATAACTTGGGGGTGCTTGAATGTGAATGGATTCAGTAGATTGTTATCCAATTATAAACCTTGCTGGGTGGGAGCATAGTACTGTGCTTCATTAGGAGATCAATATTATTCTTAGGCAAGTTATTTATTTGTTACATTTTTGGGGATAGTATACAAAGCAGTGGGTTTTATCCCAGGATCTTCATACAATGTACTACTGTATTTGGTTTTCATTTGTTCTCTGCCCCCACTGCCCTCTATGACCCCCGCCCCCTTAGTTGGCTTCCCTGTCTTCTTCTTGGCAGCCCCTGTCTGTTCTCCTGTCATGTGTATATCATCACTCTAATCCCACCTCCCTTGTGATCTCTCCCTCACCTCATTTTCCCCTTTGGTTTCACAACTCACAAACACACATAAACAGACATACACACGTACAAATATATACATACATGTACATATATAATTGCAAACCCAGGAGCTGCGTGTGAGCGAAAACACGTCTTATTTGTCTTCTTGAGTTTGGCTGATCTCACTGATTTTTACCTCCATCACTTTCCTCCAAATATCATAATTTCATTATTCTTTGTGACTGCATAAGGTCATCTTGTGTCTATGTGCCACGTTTCTTTTATCTCTTGAGCTGTGGATGGCTGTCATACCCAGCCTCGCTGAATCCATATCCTGGCTGTTGTGAGTAGTACAGCAATGACGTGGATGTTCAAGCATCCCTGTGATGGGCTCACTTGGGTATATACTGGAAGTAACCTAGCTGGGTCATACAGTTCTCGTTTCCGTTGTTTACAACATTCCAAGATGACCTCTAAAGTGGCTTAGGCAATGAGTCTTAAAGTTGGGTTGAAGGTCAATGGTATGCCGGTCATGTAGACATGCTTAGGTGGGGCATTCTTGGAAGTGTAATTAAGTCATGAGGCTATAGAGAATTAGTTCATAGCCTGGCCATCTGCCTTTCCTGGTAGTTTAAACAGGAGTAGTAAGCCCTTAGATGAGGTTTGCCGTATGCCACAACCCCAAGTGCTTCCTGGGACGATGTGCATATAATATCCATCTTTATAGCATCCCTTTCTACCAAGGCCTCAGAACACCAATACAATTGAATTTGGGATGAAAATCCTAACAATCCAGTACAGGATCTCACTTCTTCTGTATCTTCTCTCTTCACATGGCCTTGTGACTAAAAGCAGTGATTTGCTTATTGGCTCAAATTCAAGAATTTACCCTTGTTAGAAGTTTAGAACCATGAGCCAAAGTATTAGAAGGGATACAATGGAGACACACAGTGGCGTACCCCCAAAGTGATTCACTTCCTCTAGGCTTCAACTCTACAACCCCTATCCCCACCCCCAAATACCACCACCAGCTGTGGCCATGTGCTCAAAGGTATGAGTATGTGGGGGACACCTGGGACTCATGTTTTAGCAAGTGTGGGGGTCAGCTTCCAGCAGTAGTGGGAAGAGTCGAGCTTACGCCACCCCTGAAAAACAAAAGAATAGACCAGATCTCCAAAGTCAGGAGCTAGGTTGGAATATGCTCTGTGAAAAGGGGCATCTGAGGCTGGGCATGGTTTCGCATGCATGTAAACCCAGCATTTAGGAGGGCAAAGCAGGAGGACTAAAAATTCAAGGTCAGTCTGGGTCATATAGAAAGATCCTGACTGAAAAACAAACAAATAAATATAAATTAGAAAGCAAACCTCTCAAATAAAGAGAGCAGACATATTTCTTTCAATTTCTCATGAGCCTGCAGAAATGCATTGAGGTACACGGGAGTGATATATTTGTGCAACTGTGTCCACACTTGCAGGGTGTCCACAGCCTGCCTTCCCTTCTACAGGACATGGCTAGGATGCGGTTTATGTAAACTGGAAGAGGTTGCAGATTTGTCTATCTTTGTATTGACTTCCTCTGTCTTCTTGTGAATCTAAATCCAAATCCCTCAACTTTTGACCTTTTTGAGGGGAGCAGGAAGAACCAGCAGCTCCAGTTTTTAGCTGGAGCAGGGAGAAGTTTTTCACACTCAGAGACTCAGCCAAACTCAGAATTTTGGGCTATGAGCAGAATTTTCAAAGGTTCTTCCACCTTCTATGGCACAGCTTATCAGGCGTCTTGGTGGAAAGGTTTGCTTCTAGCGCAACCCTCGTCTTATAGGTACCTCTTTTCGACTGACTACCGGCAAGAGAAATGACAGAGCTTTCTCAGTTACAACCTCAAGGAGTTCACTCTGGTGGAAATGGGGAGTGAGCAGGTAGCTTTGATCGTGATGGTCACATGACAGAGGTTAGTTCCAATGAGCATAGTACTGACCCATGCAAGACACAAGAGGAGCATAGAAGGGGGGGCATGTGGTGATGGTCAGATGATGAGAAGTGGTCGGACATGAGAGAAAGGCAGGAGCCTTGCGCCTCTGCCTTGTGGGTGCATGTGAGGAGCAGCAGAGCAGAGGCACAGGTGTGTAGGAGGAAGACTCCAAGAGCTCACCTTGGGAAGTTTGCAGAAGGATGTGTGAGTATGATTTCAATGGAAGCATCTGGGCTAGAATTGTAAAGTTCTATCACCATAATAAGTAGAACATTTAAAGACACAAAACTAAATGAAAAAAAAATACAAAAACCTGAGTCCTACAGTGTATCATTGAGAGATTTTTTTTAAATGGGGAGGAGAGAGAGAGAGAGAGAGAGAGAGAGAGAGAGAGAGAGAGAGAGAGAAAGAGAGAGAGAGAGAGAGAGAGAACAATGAGAAACGATGCAACCAATGAGGGCAGAAAATACTGAAGAAGCAAGTAAGTATTCCAAATGCAATTGATGAGTCAGGAGAATGAGGACTGAAGACTGGATTTCATGACTTGGGCATTCCTGGTGACCCTGATTAAGCAGCATCTACGGATAGCAATGGGATAAAAGCTCAAGGAATTCAAGGGAGAGAGGCTGAAGAAAACCCATACACCGTAGGCTGAGGGTTTCAAGGAGTCTGATGCGAAATCAAGAAGAAATTTGGAAGGATCTGGACAGAAAGGGAGGTCAAAAGATGGGTTACGCTATCATTGCTTTAGTCAAGGAGAAGAAAGAGCACGAGAGTTGACGTTTACCAACACAGAGGCATTAATGAGTCGGTTCAGGAGAGAGAGATTTGATGTGGCAATGTTGGGGCACTGCAATCTATGACTTGGCTAGGGGATTTACAAAGCAAACAAAATGCAACAGGGCTGGGGTGGGGCTCAGCAGTGTGGAACAGAAATCAGAAATCTCATGGACCGGGCTGTAACTTTCTAGACACAAACCTATAGTCAGTCCTACATCTGCCATCTAGACGCCATGCTAGGTTCAAAATTTCTGCACCCTCCCGAAACAGTGTCACCACTTGGGGCCCTGGTTTTCAAAGGGATGAACCTTCACAGTGAGGATGTGGGGATTCGCCATCTGCTCTAGACGCGAGTCAGGGGTTACCCCTAAAACTTAGTCCCAGAGAAACAGCCTTTCAGAGTCAAGAAACAGTCTCTGTTCAGTGACCTCTAAGCCACTAAGTGTCCAGGTAGGCTTTTAAAATCCATTAGCAAGAAAGCGTCAATCATTTCCTCATTTTGATCATTAAAGGAGAATAAAACCGAATGTGTCAGAATAAGAGGCAGCAAATGACAATAAGAAATACTAATTCTGGGGTAATTTGTTTAATAATACGGTTAATGGCTCCGGTTACATTGCATACCTTCTTCAAAAGCCAACACAACTATTACTAAGAGACTCTTTGAACTATTATTGAACAGAATCATCAAACAACCATTAAAATTTGTGGACTCAAAGACCCACGAGGGAGTCACTGTGTTTAATGATAATGGATAAATAAAATGCTTCTGTTTTCTCTCCAATTACCAAAGAATAGAATTTTAGACTCTTAATTGCCCTGAAAAATGGGACAAGGAGGGTCTGACAAAGGCGGTGGAGGCTGTATGGAGGAGTGTGTGTATGGGGTGGGAAGGGAAAGGAATGTCAGGAAGACCGCAAGTCATTAGGGGGAGACTTAAAACAGCACGACGTCTGAGGTGAGGTACAAGAGAACACCTACTCCTGGAAAGTTCTGCCCACTTTATCTGCTTCCCAGGATTAGCGTTTTATTCCCAGGCTCAAGGGCTGATGGGAAAAGATGGAAGAGCCGCCGTTCTGTTTGCTTGATTTCTCTCAGATTGTTACCGACCACCACAGCTCGTGTTTTCTGGTAACTCACTGTGAACCTGAACACTTGGGTAGTATGATTGGAGCTCTAAGGAGCATGCTTATGAAGCCTGGGTACCACTGGCATCGGAATAATGAGGGAGGAACCCCCCCCCCCGACTGGGTGTCGAAGTGGTCAATATTGTCTTATCAAAGCATTTAATTTAACAGTTTTAAGAAGCATCTTCTCTCTCCAGCTTTATACTTTTAAGGATGCATATACTTATGACAGTAGCCCCACAATCAGGATATTGAAGCTGAGGGCCTGGAGAGATGGCTCAGTGTTTCAAAGTGCTTGCTACCCTTCCAGAGGACTGGAGTTCTATTCCCAATACTTACATCACATGGCTCCAGGGGAGCTGACACCCTCTTTTGGCTGCCACAGGCATCCATAATACTTATGCGTACATAGAGATGCATAAAGAAAAATAAATTAAAAATATATTGAAGGTGTTTATTGCTTCCAAGTTGCCTTGTCTCCTTTAAAATTCCACTCCGTTTGCATTGTTGCGGTGTGAGATCTACTCACTAAATCCACGAGGAGATGGAGACTACTGCACTAACTAGAGGCATGCTGTTGTACGGTGGATCTCTAGAAATCATTGTTGATTCACAATTGGCATTTTATACCATTCTCTACCATCTCTTGCTTCCAGAACCTTTGATATACTGGCAGCTTTTACGCCAACTTGACAGAAGCCAGAGCTATTTGGGTTGAGGGACTCTCAACTGAGAAAACACCTCCATAAGATTTGTCTGTGGGCAAGTTTGTGGCATGTGTCTTAGTGATGGAGGAGGAGGGGCTAGGCCCACTGTGGGTGGTACCACTCCGACCAAACATTTGAAATGAAATTCTTTGATTAATAGTGATTATTAACGACTACAGGCAGGGACATGCAGTTTGCGAGTTACTTTTAGTTGAAGATGAATAAAGTTGGTTGAAAGGAAAAAGAAATCTCCAGTGGAAAGATTGCCATACATGTTGATAATTAATGGTACATTCATTTAAGTAAGTTGGCCCCTAACTCTGAAAATGAAAAAGATTGGCATGGAGGCAAGTACAGACATCCTAAAAGTGGTTGGTGAGTAACCGATTTCACCTTTGAGCGGCCTGTGCTCCCCTCAGCTGGGAGACTAAGTCTCAAACAAAACCACTCGATCCATGCCCAAAGTTTCCCATCAGTCGCTGACTGCCAAGCAGTTCCTCCTGTGACTTTTGTCTTCTGAGACCTAATCCTGCGATAAACCTCTTGTTTCCTACTCTTTAAATACCTCTCTTTTACTGGTCCCAAATCCATCAGGCACATTGTCGTTGGCTCACTGTGAACAAACACGACTGACAGTTTCCTTCCTCAAAGTAAACAGTCGGGGCACTTAGACACAGTTCAAAGGGTTTATCACCCCTATGTGGCTGTTCTTTTTAGGTGGGCAAACAGGGTCATCTCCAACTAACTTCTAATTAAACATCCTCATTCTCTACAGACATTCCTAATTTTTACTAGCAAAATACTATGTAATGACTCAACCAGTGGGCTAATTTTATAGTCCCTATTTTTTTCTGTTTCCCCCTCCCCCCAATTACTGCAATAACCATTAACCCCTCATCCTCATTTAATTTTGTTACTATTTTTGTGCACACCACTGAACAATTAATGGAATGGGTGGCCCCATTTGGGACATTGCAATGTTGGAGTTCTTACTGCTTGAATCCTGGTTACACTATCCCGAACATAACCAATAAGAATTTTTCTCTGGCCCTCTCCATCTTATTCTCAGTTACTTTCCTGTCTTACTGTCTCATTGGAAAACGAATCAAGAACTGCAGGGGCATCCCTGGCAGAGCAGAATGGAAAAGACGTGTGAGGTCATGCCCACTGCTGGGAAAGACACCCTGCAAAAACAATATCCCACCGTCAATGGGTGTTCCGTGGCTGCTGAAATGTGGACAAAACTCAAGCTCTCTGGAAGACAAACCATTCATATTTCCTATTGTTCCCGCAGACACTTGTTTCCCTCTGTTTATTCCAGCTTTAATAAACCAATGAGTCATGCTACTTACTTCTGAGGTCAAGTGATTTCCCACTTCACGTTTGTTCCAAGATGAGCTGGCTGAGACACTGGAGCAGCAGGTGGTGAGTGGCTGCGTTTGAGTGTTCGTTCTACAGGCTGACCGTTGTTTTATGATTTCTTGTTAGGAAGCATTGTAGCAATGTCTTCTATGCCCATTTTGCCTCCTTGGCAGCAACATTTTCAGAAGCACCCTGGCCACATCCCTTTCACTGGGTCAGGATGCTGAGCACAATGTTTGGGAGTCTCTAACTGAATCATAAGTTCACACTGCTGGGGTTCTTCTTATACAAAATTTACTAAAAATGACCATTTAGCATCTTTTAGTTTAAGTACTATGAACAGTCAGGGAAGGGGTAGTTCTACAATGTTCTCTGGGATCTGATTGTCTCTGTACCCCACTGAGAGAAGCCAAGGGTTCTGAGCTATACACAGGGGAGCAAGGCACATCTATGTTGCAGAGGGCTCTACTCGGGTGTGGGGCTCTTCTGTGTTCTTGGTGCATGGTAGGAGATTCTTCTAGGAAAGCATCAGGTGCAAAGAAAAGAGAAGCGACATCTGGAAGCTTTGCTGTCTCTATGAGCACGAGAAAGACTGTATTTTTGGAACTGCAAAGTGCTTTCATGTCCTCCAAGGGAGCAAAGGATTTCTCCAAGTTTACCGCAGCAGCATAGATAACCACAATTGTTAAAAGACTTTATCTCCTGATGGCTTGGAACTTTGACATAGAGTCCAAGAGGGGCAGCAGAGTGCCAAGGCTTGTGGAGGTGGTTTCCCATTTTTAACCCCTTTTTTCCTTGAGCTCCATCCTATTCCATCTCTGTTATCTGTTGCTATACTCTCTTTCTCTAGGATGTAGGCAATCTACCTGCGGGGGAAGCTCAGCAGTCACAAAGTGATGGGAGTGATATTTGAGCTGGCAAGAGGATGTGTAAAACTTAGCCAGAGGATTTGAGGGGGAAAGACAAAGAGGGGATTCCAAGCTATAGCCACGTGGGAATGGGAGTGAAGACTCCAAACAGAAAGAAGCATGAAGCACAGCCATTAACTGTTCTGGTGGATGGCGGGGGGAGGTGGGGGTCTAGAAAGGACAGAAACCCGTATCGGAGATAGAAACAGAGTCAGAAGGTTCCTGTAAAATATTTTGATACTAATTCATTACAACGGAGAGCCCAGGAAACATTTCTCAAGGAGAATAAATGACAGCATGGTAGAACTCCATCTTCAGCTGTTGCCTCAGAAGATGCTGCCAAACACACATGGATGAATGGGGTCTTTGTGACTCTAGGACAGTCATTTTCATTTCAAGAGAAGACAACGTGTTGCTTTAAAATGTCAACAAAATATTGCCATTATCTTTTCATTAAAAAGGGGCATTGAAACCACCAATATGGACAACCAGGGAAATGTAGAATATCTAAATTTAACTATTTGACTTTATGTAGGCCAATAACATTGCTATTGTCATTCTTTGTTTTGGACATAAAAATATTTTGTGTTGTGGCCCTGGCTGCATTGGCATTCGAGAAGCATCAGTCAGGTGGTGAGCTCATTAGACAACCAGGGGAAGTGTGATTTAGGGCAGAGGAATTCCTCTGCTGCATTTGAGCATGGTTAAGGATGAAGGGAAGATGGAACAGGAGCCAAGAGAGGTAGCATGTGCTTGTTATCTGAGCACTATAGACAGGTAGGCAGGCAGGAAGGCCTCATGCTAAGAGCCAGTTACTCTTAGCTAAGTTTAAGTTTGCTAAGAGTAAGTCTGACACCACTCTGCTCTGCGGAATGAGATCCTGTCTTTAAAAACAAAACAGAATGCAGTAACAACAAAACCTGCACAAATGAAAAAACAAAACAAAACAAAAAGCCTCAAGAGACCAACAGCAAAAGTACGTCACCCATGACAGTACCTAACAGCCAGTACTCAATAATCAATACTTAACAGTCAGTACCCAACAGTCAATACCTAACAGTCAATACCCAACAGTCAGTACCTAACAGTCAATACCCAACAGTCAGGACCTAACAGTCAATACCCAACAATCAGTACCTAATAGTCAATACCCAACAGTCAGTACCTAACAATCAGTACCTAACAATCAGTACTCAACAGTCAGTACCTAACAATCAGTACTCAACAGTCAGTACCTAACAATCAGTACTCAACAGTCAGTACCTAACAATAAGTACTCAACAGTCAGTACCTAACAATCAGTACTCAACAGTCAGTACCTAACAATCAGTAGCCAACAGTTAGTATCTAAAATCAGTACCCAACAGTCAGTACCCAACAGCCAGTATCTAACCATTAGTACCCATGTCAGTAACTAACAGCCAGTACTCAATAGTAAATACTTAACCATCAGTACCCAACAGTCAATACCTAACAGTCAGTACCCAACACCCAACAGTCAGTATCCAGCGGTCAGTACCCAACAGTCAGTACCCAACAATCAGTACCCAATGGTCAATACACAACAGCCAGTACCCAATGGTCAGTATCTAACAGTCAGTGCCTAACAGTCAATACCCGATGGTCAATACTCAACAGTCAGTACCCAAACAGTATTAGTATATAACAATCAGTACCTAATAATCAATACCCAATGATCAGTACTCAACAGTTCCTATCTTACAGTCAGTACCTAACAGTCAGGACCTAACAGTCGGTATCTAAGAGTCAATACCTAACTGTTCATATCCATGTCGGTATCTAACAGTCAGTATGCAACACTCAGTATACAACAGTCAGTATCCAATATACACCAGTTCAGGCTCATCTCAAATTTTGCAATAGGAGAAACAGATAATCCTTGTAGAATGAATAATTTTGCACACATTGTTAGATTGTCTCTTGAGAGCTAGATAGGGAGGCAGGTAGAATTTTTCCCAATTTATAGGTGAGGAAGTTGAGAGGTTGAATGACCTAACCATTGAGCCACCTCTGCAGTCTCATGTCCTAGTAATATGTAACATGGGTTTTATGTAAATATATTACCTTGTACGTGTTGGGTTAAATTTCTAGCCAGTTTTCTTCTTTTATGTGGCTATTGAAAATTCAGAGTTACACTGCAGTTTTTCATGATATGTTTGGTAATGCTGCCTTAGAATATGCTAGAGCTGTTTCTTCCCTAGGACTTAGAACTGCCCACATAGAAAAACCATGTAACATGGCTCACACCCTTAGTTGCTTTTGAGCAGTGTAAGATGACCAACATTGCCAATGGGACTGAAAGAAAATAATATCTTAATTATGGACAGAAAAATTTCCATTAGCATTTATTGAAAGTATGCAGAAAAATAAAGGAACAAGGTCTAAATCTCAAAAAAGTAAAATGTGACAATGACAAAATTATCAGTGTTCCCTGATTACTGTTTGAACTGGGAACATTAAAAAAAAGTGATAAATGGGCTGTCTCTTAATGTGGGAGAGTTGTGGATACTCTATGCTAATTAATTCTCTATGTTCAGATACTGCCTAGAAATTAATACATTTCCTTTGTGACCTTTATATTTGATACATAGCAAATTACTTCCTCATCAATTAAAAAAAATCAGCCTATGAATTAGTCTCTATACCTAATTTATCATGGTGTTGACAATAAGCAATCCATCCAATTAAAGACTATTCATTAAGAATTCTTAAGAAGTTTGTTTCTTTTTACTCACGATCTCTGTTCAGAAATGATATAAAGAAGTCTGTCTGTTATGGGCTGGTGGATTGCCGCCTGTCAAGCCTGACAACCCAAGTTCAGTTCCCAGGTCTCGCATGACGGAAGGAAAGAAGTGACTCTGCAAGTTGTCCTCTGACGTCATAGCATGTTATCATACATGCACCTCCCACAGATATGCACAATAAATAAATCCATGTAAAAATATTAACAAAGAAGTTTATTATTTGTGCAAGTTTCTACTTTGAGCAGTAATTTCCCAAAAGACGCTAGCTGGGGCGCTGGTTCTCTCTTGCTTTTCTTCCTTTAATTTTTTTTTTGACAATTTTAATTGACAATTTCATGCTAGTTTTGATCATATTTATACCAATTCCTGTCTTTCATTCCTCTCCTAGTCACTCTGAAACTCTTTTACCCAACACACCCTGCCCCGACTTGCACATTTGTATGTTTTTTAATAGCGCACCACTGAGTGTTGAATTCGGCTGCTTTCATGATCCCTGATGTGGGACTATTTGCCGGGTCATGGTCTACATGCCAGTGGCTACACCCCTGAAGGAAAAAGGTTCTCTTTCCTCTAGCAGCCATTAATTATCTATAGCTCTTCAGCTAGGTGTGTAGTCTCATGAGCTGCTTCCTCATCTATGATGGAAGATTGATAGGCTCGGTCATAGTCAGGTCTTATGCCAGTGAGCCATAGCTGCTGTGAGTTCCTGAGAGTAACTGTCATATCATGTCCAGAACACAGAATTTCACACCCTCTGGCTCTTAAGTTTTCTTTTTCCTGTGTGATGTTTCCTGACCTCCTGGGGGCCACTTTATTTCTGATGTGCTGACAGAACCCAATGGAGCTAAAGATGATTAAAGACCCACGTTTGACAGCAAATTGGATTATTAGAAAATCATATTTAGCTAGGAAGCTAAAATAAATATTATTACTTTTTAGTTGAGCTCTTTCTGATAAGGCAATGACATAGAGATATATGTATATATACATATACATAAGTGTGTGTATGTGTGTACTTTATGAATTTTGGGGTTCCATATCTATGGATTTAAACATATAGAGGTGAAAGAGAAAAGAGTAAAAATTAAAGTATATGCATATTTAACAATGGAAAAAAATAGAAAACACAGTATACCAACTACTTATGCTGAATTCTATATTGTGAGAAATCTGGAGATGACCTGAAGTCTGTAGCAAGACGTGTGGAGATAAATGCAAATACTGCAGCATTTTATGTGGGACACAAACATTCTCAGATAAAGCTATCTGTGAATCCCTGGAACCAGTTCCCTGTAGATACCAACGGTGACCTGCAGCATTAGGACTTTGTGTGTTGTCAGTAGTATATGTAGGCTTTAGAGAGAAGACAAGAAAGGATAATAGCCTTAGCTGAGGAGGAAGGATGGAATGCAGGCAAAAGGACAGGTGAATCATGACAGAACAGAACACTAATTGTTTTTTTTTTAAATTTAATCTCTGTCATAGTTTTTTTTTGCATAAAAATGTAGTTGTTAGTGAAAGTATATGATCTTAATCAGAAGCTCAATGGCTTCAAAAGGGCCATTCTAACTGTATAGAAGTTTATCAAGATGTACAGAGTATAAGATTGGGTGAGGTGTTTGAGTTAATATAAGCTGTCCAGTAGTTTTCTTTTGAATTCAGTACAATAATGTAACTTTAATATTTTAAAACTTATATATATATATGGTATATATATGTTTATGGTGTTGTTTGGTAGAAGGGTTTTTCTGAATATTCCTTGTCAACTCAATCCGACACCTCAGTCAGCAGATCCTACTCGCCAGTGGTGAGTGACTTGTGTGATTGAATCTTGGCTTCTGCTGAGTCAAGAGAGTGTGCTGCAAGGATCCAGTGACCCCTGATCCACATTTTACATCATCAGAGTCAAATATCGCTGTAGAATGGAAAGTCAGTGTCTTTTCACCCACACCCTGCTGACGTCCCTTGAGGTCAACTGTCATGGAAGCCAATGGGTGCTGTCTTCTTCATCTTTTTTATTTTTTCCACCTGTCTTTGATGCTTTCCAACTCTCATTCCCTTGCCACCTTTCATCACTGGGCACACTTCTTGATCTCCTCTGTGGGCTCTGTTTCTACTTACATCCTGCTATCTTCCATATTCTGGCCTTCGTTTCTCTTTTTCCATTGTATATGCAATCTGCATGAGTGTGAAGAGAGGATGCATTCCGACTGTATGACTAACATACACTCTTCTCTGGTTTCAAGTGAACCCACAGAACTGACAACCAGATGCCATCACAGCATTCACTCTGTAACCCAAAATTCTAAAGCCACCCTGGGTAGCTCAGTGGTAGGCCATGTGGGTAGTGTGCGTGAAGCCCTGGATTCAGTGTTCAGCACCAAAACAAAGAAAAAGACTATACTGAAGTCACTGTCTTTTTGCTTTTTCCCTTCATCTTTCCTTGGTCTTCCTTCTTTAGCAAATAGTGTCATGATTGCACCCCTGGTCTCAAATGTGCCCAAGCAGAAACGAAGTGATTAATCTTGATTTCTTTATTCCTTCCCACATGTATTTGTCACCAAGTCTTTCTAACTCCACCCAAAGTGTATGCATCTCAACATTCATGCCCCCTGCTCCTTATCGCATGCCTGTATTCCCTTTGCATTGTTATCAAAAGATGTTTTCTGTAACAGAAATTTAATTATGTAATTCTGTTTAAAATATTATTGGGGAACAACCCCAACTCCTTAGCAGGTTTCTTATGAGTTGACACTCCCTTGCTTGTATATCTGGTTTCATCTTTGACTTTTGGTTCCCTCTCCCGTGGTAATCATCTGTGCTCCAATCTTCCTCCCATTTCTTCTTCTTTCCTTCTTTTTTTCCTCCCTCCCTCTTTCTCCCACTCTCTGCTTTCCTTCCTTCCTCCTCCTTCTCTTCCCTTCTTCCCTTTCTCCTCTTCCTCTGTCTCTGTGCAGTTAGGTGGTACATGGTTTCCCCTCAAAGCAGGAAAGCGATCAAAGAGGTTATTAGACTCCCTCTCTGACACTGATTAGGAATCTGGTTAGGGCTCTCTGTTATAGTCTACAAACCCCATGGAAGCACTTAGTTCCGCCGTATTTAGGGGACAGTTGCCATGGGTGGCTTCATCTACACAACTCTGGGTAGACTACAGTTCGGGTTACTTCTAAACTCTTAGAGTCTATTCTGGGCTTAGTTCTGTTTATCATCTTGTCCAGATATATAACCTACCTCCTTCTATGATCACCTGAGGACTAGGGTTCGGAAAGGTCTTAATCCATTCAGTGCTATTCATAAAGAATTCCTTGTCGGTTCAGAGTTGTGTGTTGTATAAATACATGTGTGTAGGGGTAGGCAAGAGAGCTTAAGATCCCTCTTCATGTTCTCACCTTCCTTTACTTATTTTCTACATACTGATTACTAATGAATCCTTAAGCGTCCTGTGTGCATTCTATACTGTACAGACCCTTTAATCATGTGGATCACATTTATTAAGTCTTCACAAAAGTTTTAGGCTAAAGCTTAGGACATAGCAAAGGAGAATGTAAAGGTAGAAGGGAATGGCTGAGCAGGAGGGCTTTTCTCCCACTGGCCTGAAGGGAAGGTGACCCCTTGCTGTGACTGGATCTGTGGAGCTCTTCCGGAAGACTGGGTTGCTGAGGTGTCCAGACCCATCCTGTCAGGAGAATGCTTGCCCTTTCCTCTTAGTCTTGAGGGTAATGACAAATTCTCCTCTGGGCTCTGCAAGGTCTTTGGTGAGAGGTAATTCGTGCCTTGGGTAAAGTCTTCTCTGGTAGCAAAACAGGGCTGAGGTGAAAGCCTTCTGGAATGACTGAGCTGCTTGCTAGTAGGGGTAAGAGGAAGAGGAAATATAAAGGGCCCCTGGGTCCTGCAACAGTGCTTTGGTTTCTCTTGACTGTTGACTGGAATCTCTTACCATAAACATATTTTGTTATGTAGATGTATCATCAACCCCCACCCCCTGCCCCGATGTCCTGATCACCTACAACCCCCAAGTTAGAAGGAAGGTAAACACTTGAGTAATTAGGAATGCTGTGCCATTCAGAGGACTGAGTTATCCTAGGTCCGATCATCTCTGAGTAAAAATGAGACATCCCCCTCACCCGTACTAATATTTGTGCTAAATCCAACGAAGATTTTTCAGCTGCATATTTTTGTCAGTCATTATTGACCGAGTGCTAGGCTACCTGAGTGAGGCTGCTGAGCAGGAGACAAAAGGCAACACAAAGACCTTTCCCCTGGAGGATCTCTCAGACTCCGAGGAGCCATGCAGTCTACCCCAACAGACACAGAGCCATTCAAAGGCCAGGTTGTGTTTATGCAAAATCTTTGTACTTCAGGACCTATAGGGGCTGGCACCTGAGCCGCATTTCAGTACATAGTGATTAAGGAATAAATGGCATCCAGAGAAAGAAAGAGTGTCTGCTAAGTGCCAAGTCAGGGGGTGGGGGCTTCGCTACATCTAGGAGGAGGAAGCAGGCTCAGTGGAGTGAGCAGAGAGGACTTCTGAGAGAGACCAGTTGAGTTAGTTCTTACAGGACATGAAGATTAAAAGGAATAATGAGAACATATTCCCTGGGGCTAAGAAAGGCTTGATAAGTTCATATCTGGGCTCTGAGGAGTTTATGTGGAAGGGGTGGGGGAGAAGAGAAAACAAAACCATAAAACTCCTGGAGAGTAGCGCTGGCTCAGGAGCACTGCTGAAGGTCAAGGCCAAGTGGGGCTCAGAACGCGTCCTTCCCAGGTTGTTCAGCTTGGATTGATCTCTTTCCAGTGGTTGAAAGGGAGTGAGTACATGCATGATTTAACGGAGGTCACCGCCATTACTGGGGAGAATAGAAACTTCACTGGGTATGTGAAGGCAGTGTCTTTCCCTTAAAAAGGTGTTGTGTTCAATCCTTTGAAGTTTTCTTAATTATTTAAGCATATTTTCTTTTGTTTGATTCCTCTCCTCTCCTCGCCTCTCCTCTTCTTCCTTTTTTCCTTTCTTCCTCCTCAGGTATGTAGATATTTAAAGGACAAACAGTTGGAACAATGAGATAACTTAGAAAATAAAGGCCCTTGCTGTCAAGCTTAAGTTTATCCTTGGGAACTACGTGGTGGAAGAAGAGAATTGATTCCTACAAGTTGTCTCCACATACATTCTGTGGAATGCACAGGCACACATATGTGTGCACTCCCATACATTTTTACATACATCTCTCTCACACACAAAACACACAGAGACACACAAAATAAATAAAATACAAATGTAAAAAGTATACGCAGACATACAAAAAGATGCAAACAATAAACGAAAATAGATCCAAATAATAAACTAAAAGTCATCAACAAAGGAAACGCTGCTTCCGCGGAGCCAATATTTGAGTACACTTCAACTATACAAAATGGATCTCCCCCACCCAAAGGGGAGCGAAATAAAACGGCCCATGTTTCTAATGACACTATCCTTGTATACCCAAGTCAATTATCTGCAACAAACTATGTGATTTCTGACAGAACACGGAGGAAGGCGATTAAACTCATGCTTAAGGGAAACACCTCACACCTAAAGCCACTCGAACCTGTCTTCTTGTCAGTAAGTTTGAGACCAAGGTGATCTGACTCAGAGCGGAAGGTGAATGATTTTCATATGAGTGGATAATTACAGCCAACTAAGCAGAGAGGGCCCCCCGAGCTGGAGGGAGGCAGGAAGTATGCTATCTGTGTGTAACCTCTATGTACAAAGGGGGGGGGGGGTCGGCAGCAAGCCTTTCTTTTCCATTCCGTTGGTTGCCTTCAGTCATATTCGATGGGTCATTCACACTAACGTTTTAAAGGTAGGGAGAAAAAGATTGGAAGAGAGAACAAAAGTATTGCAGGGCTCTGCTGAAGCTTGCTGGATTAGCAGAGCTCCACTGATAATAGTTCTTACTTAACTCCTGTGACGCCCTCTCATGAGCCGCAAACACTTTGCAGACACTATCTCAGTAATTCTTCCAACATCTCAATGAGAGGGGTGATGCCAAAGGTAGTTTGGCATCACTGTGTGGATTCAAGAAATGGAGCAAACTCTACATGTTCGTGAGTGCGTTTGTGTGTGTGTGTGTGTGTGTGTGTGTGTGTGCGTGCGTGTACATTCATGAGTATGCCGGTGTGTGGAAGTTACAAGTTACCTTTAGATATTATTCCTTGGGAGCCTCCACCACTGTTCTGCTTACAGAATCTTCTGCTGGGACCCTGAACTTACTGATTTGGCTAGGCTGGTGGGCCAGCAAACGCTTATGATCTGCCTGTTTCTGCTCCCAACCCCAGCTCTGGGGTTGTGAGTACATACCGCCATGCCTTGCATTTTTCTTGGGTGCTTGGCATCAAATTCATGCTTGTATAGTAAGCACTTCCTCACCTAGTTCATCCTTAGATGGCCAGCCCTTTCCCACTGAGCTGTTTCTCCAGTCCTTTTCAGTCTGTCCAGAATAAATTGGGTGACATAGACCCATAACAGGGTCTTCGTTGCCTTCTCATGCTGTCACAGCTTGGGCAAAGTTTGTATGCCTGGTCTTAAGCACTAAAGAGCTGGAAGCTGAGGCTTCTTTCAAAGCCCGTTTGATTTAGTTGATCTGAACAATGACATGCTGGGTTCCAGTCAATTGTTCCTATAATAGTTACAAATTCAGAAGGACTAGGCAGGGCTTCTACAGAAGCCTTATGTTACTGGGCCCACAGCAGTTTGTTTAACCCAGCACTCCACAAGTTGGCATTCACAGGGTAGCCAGGGCCCAGTCTTTTCCTCAATGACTGTCACTGTGGACTTAGCCTTCCTTGCCTTGGTTTTCCTGCCTTGGTTTAATGAAGGGTCAGTATTTCTCCGGTTTGTCTACTGTATTGACTCCAGAGTATTGCTGGTTAAGAAATACTCTTTCTCATCACACACACACACACACACACACACACACACACACACACACACACACACACGCAGAGCTATGAAACCAACAGAAGGAAGAATCCCTCTTATTCCAATATTTCTGTTCAGATCATAGGTGACCCTTAGCCAGGTTCGAGTTTCAGGAGCCCTGAGCAGGTCTTCTCAAATGACAGCTGTGTTCGTCAAAGGGCCATAAAAGGCAGGGGTAAAGGGTGAGTCACCACCTCCTGGGGACCCTAAGGGCTTTAGCTTGAGGTGCTTGCCTCTGTTCTCCTTCCTCAAGTCCTTTAAAGGACATAGTCACTCAACTGACTTTCCAGGCCAGGGTTCTTAAACTTTTGGTTTGCAGTAGAATTAATTTAAATAGGTGTGTGTGTGGGGGGGTGGGATCTACAGCTAGAAAGACTACCTCACTTTTAATATCTGAATGCTTCCGGCATCCAGAAGAAACTCCAGTGGCATTAAAATGTGGAGAATGACTCCTTCCATGTCTTTCCCACTGGCCATGGGAGATTTCTTTCTTCCCACAGCATGGAGGAGTTGGTGACTGTCAGCTTGGCCCTCCAGGAAACTCAATTAAATTGTACTAGACAGTATTCTTTTTTTATTTTGCTGGCAATTTCATTTGTGAAGTTGAGGTACTGGCCCATAGGGGCTCTGAGGACTTGTAAAACTTTTACTCTACATCATTTAAAGTTAAAAACTATTTGGATTTTTCTTTCTTTTTTTTAATTCGTGGTATAAGCCTTGACTCTTTCTAGTGTATTTTTCGAAACTTTTAGTTTCACTTTGGAATCTACCTTTGAAGCCGCATCTATTTCCCTGTGGTTCACACGAGCTTTGTGGCCGGAATGTTACTCCAGTTGCCTTGACAATGTGAAGTATTTACACCAAATAAAACAAACCTCTTACCTTTTTTTTCCCCTTCCACTTTACTACAAAAAAAGTGAATTCGGTACACACCTCTCAGAATCAGAGATGGATTCTCTTGTCCGTTCTGTCCAAAGAGAATGGATGGTGGTAAGCAGATTTTCCTTGCTTATTACAAGGAGGGTCTGCTAAGATGGCCCAGTGGTGGAGGCCTTCTGTGCAAGCATGAAAACCTGTGTTTCATCTCCAATACCCACGTGAAAAGCTGGGTCAGTGATGTGCACCTGTTACTCCAGGGCCAGAAAGCAGGCAGGAGGAGCCCTGGAGCTTGCTGCCCTGGCAGCCTTGACAAATAGGGAAGTCCTGGGACTGTCTTAATCATGAGGATGGGGTTGCTGTGAGATGGGGCCTCCCTCCAAGCCTGAAGACATGACTTCTGCCTTTTAAAGTCACGTGGTGGAAGTGGAGACCGATTCCCACCAGTTATCCTCTAACCTCCACGGGCGTTACGCCCACAGCCTCAACCACCCACTCACACCTCCACACCCCCACTCACACCCACTCACACCCCCACACAGTGACAAGAGTGGTTTCTCTCATCTCCTGCTTTAGCCAAGGAAGGCCTCCTCGCTCCTCCTCCTTCTCTTCTTCTCCCTCTGTGTAGCGCAAAAAAACATTGAGAAATTCCAGTTGAGCAGGAATAGGCAGAGGTGGGACCCAATTTTCCTGATTTGATCAACGAAGTTAGGCAAACAGCTGAACAGAATGATCAGCAGCATATATCTGGAAGTTGGAATGTTCCGAGACTCTGATCCTGCAATCTGAAGCACCTCCCTCCCTTCCTCCCTGGAGTTTTCGGTCTCTTTGTCAAATGGGAATACAGTCCATGGTGAGTTAGATGAAGCCCAGCCTGGCGGTACAGCTATGGGCTGGGAGTTATTACTGTTTGAGAGACTGAATGAGAAGGACGGCAAGTTCAAGGCCTGCATAGGATATTCAGTGAGGTCAAGAGCAGCTTGGGCAACTTCGTGAGAACTTGCGTAGCTCGGGGGCCGGCTACTTGGCCAGTGTGCATGATGTTCAAGGTTCAGTCTCTTAGAAACACATTTAGACACCATTCCTGCTTAGTAGACAACCCGGCACAGAAGGATGCAAGCAACCTTTACTATCACCTACAAGCTGTGGAGCTGAACAGCATCGCTTCTGCGAGAACTGACGCCAACAGCTGCGATATAAATAGTTAGGAAGCCCATTAGTTTCTGAAATACAGTATTTACCGCACTTGCCTGATTAAGAAATTCTTTTTCCATTTTTTTCTTTCTTTTTCGTTAGTGGCAAAATTACTTGACTAAGGAATCCCTATTTTTCTTTGCTGGTGGTGTTCTTTGACGTCCACTCAAGGGGATATTGAATCCTAGGTGGAAGTGATTCCATAGGTGTGCAAGAGATAAATGCTCTAACTTGGAAAACAAAACCAAAAGGCAAGCGCCCACCTGAGAAACATCAGCAGTACGTACTGAAGCCCCACTGTGTGGTGGCATCATGGTGGTGTGAGGGCCTAGCTCCTGATTTTTTTCCCTCTTCCTAGACCACTAATCTGCTTATTTTAAAATAGCTCTGCCCAAAGCACGAATCTGATTCTCTTCTGATTTCTATGTTCTGAGGCGACTTAGGACATCTTCATTATGGAAGGAAAATGTGAACTGTTAGGGGCTGGAGAGATGACTCAGTGGTTAGGAGCACTGGCTGCCTTTTGGGGGGACTTGGATTTGATTCCCAGTGCCCACATGGTGGCTTACAACTGTCTATAATTCCAGCAAGGGAATCCAGTGCCCTCTTCTGGCCTCTGTGGCACCAGGCATACCCACAGTGCATGTATGGACATGTAGGCAAAGCACTCATACACATGAAATACAAATAAATAAACCTTTAAGAAAATATCAGCTATAGGCAGAAGGTGCCCCTCCTCGAGGAGTGGAGATATTTAATAAGCACCGAAGGGAAGAAGGCGTGGGAGTTCTTACCAGTGTTGTATCGACCAAGTGAGATGCTGGGTAACAAGAAGGCCATTGCTTTTGACTCAAGCATTCCTACTGTGACCTGTACAGTGCAGACACACAAAGGCATGGTGAGGGGAAGCTAGTGCATCCTAGAGGGGGCGCTTGCCTCACAGACCTGAGGAGTTTGATCCCAGGATCCCATGGTGGAAGAAGAGACCAGCTCCTGAAAGTTGTTCTCAGACCTCCACAAGTATGCCATGGCACCTGCATGCCTGCCCCCACATATGACATCACACACACACACACACTACATACACACACACACACCACACACACACACCACATACACACACCACCTCTCTCCTCTCACACACACACACCACCTCTCTCTCACACACTTCATACACAGCACACACATACCACAAACACACATCACATCCACACACACACACCACATCCACATACAGAGAAGAGAGAGAGAGAGAGAGAGAGAGAGAGAGAGAGAGAGAGAGAGAGAGAGGAGAGAGGAGAGAGGAGAGAGGAGCGAGAGGAGAGAGGAGAGAGAGAGAATTAAACACTACAATGGGACCTCCTTGCTGTTAAAAATTCCACTGACTTGGTCCCAGGAAGAAGGCAACATTCACCCTGAAAGTGCATTGTTAATCTCACATCTTCCTCTGTAAGACAGGTCTACAGCTAAAAGTGGGAGGTGGATGCAAGCGCAAGGGCTAATCGGATCTGAACAAAGACTAGATTCTAGATGGATGTGTCCTGGGAGTCAGGGTAAGAGTTGAGGTGGATGCCAGCGCCAGGGCTAATCGGATCTGAACAAAGACTAGATTCTAGAGGGATGTGTCCTGGGAGTCAGGGTAAGAGTTGAGGTGGCCGCATGGCATTGTGGGAGCCTGTGCCTATAACCCAGGCACTCATGAGGCAAGAGGATTGTGAGATGGAAGCCAGTGTGAACCACACGGGGAAACCTGTCACTAATAAACAGAATAAACAAACAAACCAATGAACAACACAGGGCAAAGCAGTGAGAACATGGATTTTCTGAAAGTAATTTCTTCTGCAGGTTTATCTCCAAGTCACTAAAGAGCATAGAGTACGGTCATTTTATTTCTGGAACAGTTCTGACATGGTGTTTTATTGTCTCTATACTGTTGATGATATTTGGTTCACACTCTCATCTTAAATGAAGGCATGTGGGAGGGAGCTCAGAAATTCAGTCTTGTTCCGCTCAGGGTGAGTGGCACCTGCTGGTCATTCCTCTGAGCTTCTGTTTGTTGATCTATAAAACCAGTGTTTGGTCTAGGTCATTTCTATTCTGTCTTATAGAACAAAGATCTACTACCATCTGGCCCAGCAGCTGACAGGGCATCAGATCTCTTTCAGTTCAGTCACACAGGCAGAGGACTTGTTATTATTGGCTAACTATTCCTGATGTCATCTGAGGCAATTTTAGATTTTCAGAAGGAAATACATTCATTTCAGGCTTAAGGCTCCACCCTTAACCTTACAGTTGCAAGCCCATTGGGTGATTTTTTTAAACTTATGCCAGAAGTTGCTATAGTAAGTCCCCCTTGTTTAGTCAATAACAGCATTTGGTGGTAAAAATGTCAAAAATTTACCAGCCCACTGGGTTCTTTGTTTAAGCTGCCCCAAAGGCAGACAGAGCCAGCGACTTTCAGCTTAGATCCTCTGTGAGAGCAATGTGTGTTTGCATCTGACTTCAGGACACAAGGTAGAGGCAAATGGGGCAGACTTGGCGACAATGTAAGGGACTTGATTCCCTAGCTCTTTCTTTGTCCTTGTGAAGTTTTGTTTATCCTGCAGTCCTGCAAATAAACTTTGGGCCTAGGCGCATGCAAATGAAGGCTGTGGGTTCCTTCAAGAGAGTTTACGGACAGAAAGGCTCCTTAAGACAGGTGGGTGTAAATTTTACCTGGAGAGCACTTCAGGCCCGAGGAGTTAAACAACAGCAGGTTTGTGGCATATCTCGTCTCCTTTGAGACTTCCAAAGCCGGTCAGACCCGGAGCTGCGCTGGGATGAACAGGATGAAAACTGAAGGGCCGAAAGGTAATTCCAAACCTTTTAAAAAACAAACAAACTACTAAGCAACAACAATAACAACAATACTCCAAGGTTTTTGGGGTGATTCTCAAGGCCTGTGAATGTTTCTCAGTTGATAGAGCAATTTCCCAGTTTCAGTAAAACTCCTGGGTTTGATCCCGAACGCTGCAAAAGACTAGGTATTGTGGTACATGTCTGTAGTTCCAGAACTCAGAAAGTAAACACGGAAGGATCAGGAATTCAAGGTCAATCTCAGTTTCATGAATTCAAAACTATCCTGGTCCTCCTTATGAGATGCTGCTCCAATACCCTTCCTCCTCCAAATAGTTATATCTAAATGAAATGCTAAAGGAGTAGTATTTCCCATACCCCATCAGAAAATCCTGGCTAGAGTACAGCATAGAGAAGCTGTTGAGTGAAGAGTAATGAGGACAGGAAGGGATGGGTGGATGGATGGCCATGGATGAGGTCTAGAAAGCATTGCTTCAGGAACCATATTTTTCAAGAATTCTTGTTTGTATTTTAAATTTATTTATTATTGTGTGGTGGAGGCAAAAGACAGCCTGCAGGAGATGGTTCTCCCCTCCTATCAGAGGGGTTTCTGGGGTTGAACTCAAATCATCAGGCTTGACAGCAAGTGTCTTTGCCTACTGAACCATCTTGTCATTCCCCAAGAGCTTAGTTTTTTTTTCTCTGCATCTCTCCTGCAGCATTTGATGCTTTTCCACTGAATTTGCCATTACGATTTGAGGACTTTGCTAGCTAAGGTGACCACTGTTCACGTTCCTGAACTCTTAAGTTACTACGTGGAAAACACAAACTAGAGCGATACAGAAGAGACTCAGTAGGTTTTCTATTTCTTTTAGTTTTTCTGTTTGGCTTCTCCTCAGGGTTTGGCTTGGTTTTCATGTACCCATGACCATGTGGTCCAGGGCGTTTGGTTGTGACGGGACTGAAAAGTTGATCTTCTACTTTATTTTTGGTTTTCGAGTATGAGTATACATGCTAGGCCTGGGGTAAATATCCATTGTCTTCTTTAGTTGCCCTCCACCTTGTCTTTTGAGACAAGGTCTCTTACTGTCTGAACCCGCAGCTCACTGATGGGGCTTTACTGGCTGGTAGCAAGGCCCAGGACTCCTCCTGTCTCTGTTTCCTCAGTGCTGAGACTCCTACCTTTGAATGTGCATGCTAGGGACCTGAACTCAAACACTCACACTTGTAATGTGAATGTCTTACTTCCTTCCTGAGCTGTATCCTGTCCTCCAAAGAGTTTGTTCTGTGCTCCAAGATTCTATTACCACAAATCCAGTTCTGAAAGATAAGGGTATGACCCCTGGTAGGTTGCCCACACTCCAGGGTCGACCCCATTCCCAAGATGCACTGGGTAACACAACCTGGACTCAATGTAGAAAGGAATAAAAAAGAAGACATCTCAGACTTGGGTGGAAAGGGATGGAACGGTGGAGAGGATGGTAAGAGAAGGAGTTCAAAGTGTATTAATATGTTGAAAATACTTTGCATGAATTTTCAAAGAATTAATAAAAAATATTTTAAAGTGTTCAGCTCATGGGTGCATATATGCCCAATTCTCTCTCTTATATATAAGAGCAGATAAAATAATAATGAACTATCTCTGAAATGTTACACATGGATTTTATATTACTTAGAAGATATATATATATATAGTTTCAAATTTTCATCTTTATTTGGCTATCATAATACAGATTTTATTCCTTTTTAAAGTTTTATTTATTTATTATGTATACAGTGTTCTATTTGCATGTACACCTGCATGCCCGAAGAAGGCACAAAATCTCATTATAGACGGCTGTGAGCCACCATGTGGGTACTGGGTATTGAACTCAGGACCTCTGGAAGAGCAACTAGTGCTCTTAACCACTGAACCATCTTTCCAGCCCCCCAGATTTTATTCTTCAAGATCCCAAAGGTATAGATAACTTTTCCACTCCTTTAGATGTTTATCTAAAGTAATAAGTGGTACTTATTATCATTGATTATGGATTACTTTTTTGGAATTAGAAAAACTTCATGATATTGCTTCCAGACTGGAATGTAGAATTAGGTAACCTAAATTTGTGGTTCTAGGCCACTGCCATTTATATGTGACTTCATGATAAACTATTTTTCATGAAAAAAATAAAATTTTCAACTAATTACTAAGAATTTGATTTCAAATCTGTTTTGGACCATAATTTAATTTAGAAAATCATACATGTGAATCCTGCGGCATGGAGAAGTCTTGTAAATGAGATTGTATGCACAAGGTACATGCATGTGTTTTGAAAGAATATCAAGCAAATGGCAGACAAGGGGGTTGGAGGGCTGAAATCACACCTCTAACAGGCTCTAGTTAATGATTTTTTTTGTATAAATAAGTAATGATAAACTTTTAGATGCTACCTTTCTTTGGATTCATCCCACTTCAGCCAAATTTAAATGCTTAAACACTCATTTAAATATCTAAGTACCTACCTACCTATGTATCTATCTACCTATCCTTCCTATCTATCTATCTATCTATCTATCTATCTATCTATCTATCTATCTATCTATCTATCTATCATCTAGATATCTATTATCTAGATATCTATCTGTCTATATCTATCTATCTATCTATCTATCTATCTATCTATCTATCTATCTATCTATCTATCATCTATTTATTTTGTTTTTTTGACACAGGTTTTTTTTTTTGTGTGTGTGTAGTTCTGGCTGTCCTGAAACTAGCTCTGTAAACTAGAATGGCCTCGATCTCAGAAATTCTCCTGTCTCTGCCTCCCTAGTGCTAGAATTTAAGGTGGGCACCACCACTGCCAGGCTAAATAGCTAATTTTATGTTTGTTTGGTTTTTTGTTTTTTTGTTTTTTCCGAGACAGGGTTTCTCTGTAGCTTTGGAGCCTGTCCTGGCACTAGCTCTGTAGACCAGGCTGGCCTCGAACTCACAGAGATCCACCTGCCTCTGCCTCCCGAGTGCTGGGATTAAAGGCGTGCGCCACCACCGCCAGGCCCCAAATAGCTAATTTTAATGGGACAAAGTCTTGCAGTATAGTTTATGACATACACCAAAGAAAGAACTTCAGAATTCAAGTTTATAATTGCAGTTCTTTTTACTTTTTGCTCTTAACTTAGGTGTCCCTTAATGTCTACCCCCAAGCCCTGTATTTTTCAAAAAGTCTTACAAGGCTAATATTTCACTAAAATCTGAATTGTGTCTGGATTTGTGAGAGCCTAATATAGGATTGTGTCGAGATGCTACTGAAGGTAGATTTGGGCCGTTTATTAAAGTTCTGGTCAGGGACATAGAGTTAGAAAAAGTGTATATCATGCTTAATCTGAGAGCTTAAAAAGGTGCATGTGCATTCTTCATGTCCATTTCCTGTGAACTCTAGCGGAGTGGCAGTGAGCTGCTGATCGGCTTTGACCACAGAGTGGTCAAATGCACCTCTAGAGCTGCAGAGAAAGCCTATGGGCGAGAGCTGGGCGGCAAGTGGTAGAATAAGCCTACCTGCTTGCCTTGGGCTGCGATAGCAGGGAGACTCTGTTGTAAGCCTCTGTTGCTTACATTACTGTCTCATTCTTTTAGAGATGCTAAACCTTTGGCTATGTTTATACAGGAAATTGGTGCCTGAAGAGGAGTGTTATTGTCACAAACCTGAAATATGTGTCATTGATTCTGAGGGTGGTTTAGCTGAGAGTGAATCAAGGCAATATGTGCACATAAAGGACGTTAGGAGCTACCGAGTACCGCTTCAACAGCTTGACCAACTGCACAAGGGCTAGGAAGAGTCCAGTTAATAGGCCACCAGAGGTGTGGAAGAGAATAATTTGATTGAAAAAGAGATGAGGACATGTACTAATTCATGTTACAGGGATGATGGAAGGGTAAGCCAAGAAAATAGCCCATTGGGGCTTGAAGACAGGGTACACCGTATCAAAACAAGACACAGGGGACTGAGATGGAACTCAGCTAGCTATGAGATTCATAGCACACATGGAGAGCCCTGGGTTCAATCCCCAGCACCACCTAAGCCAGATTTGGGCTGCATGCCTGTACTACTGGGACTAGAGAGGTGGAAGTGGGAGGAACGAGAGTTCCAGGTAATGATGCCAGCCTCAGGTCTATGAGATCATGTTTCTAGATTTATAAGCCATGAAGAAATAAAAGCCATCCCTATACTTAAGAAACAAAATGGATGCAGGCCTTGAGGAAACAATGGAGGAGGAGGGAAAAAGAAAAGAAATAAGGAAACAAATTTAGTTAAAATAGCATATAAAATAAAGATGAGATTGAAGTTAGCATTTCTGTGGGATTTGTAGTCATCATTAACTCGGCCATTAGCTCTAATCTGAAATGTATGAAGACGCTGACATGTGAAACCATTGAATTATTGAATTATTTCCGAAGTTCTGGAGAGCAAACCCAGTTCCTTGCACATGCGAAGCAAGTGCGGTGGTCCCCTTGAGCTACACCCCTCACGCACAGCACTGGGAGTTAGAAGGCAGAGAACTGGGCCCGCGAGATGGCTTTGTGGGTAAAAGGTGCTTGAGGAGAGAATCAGCTTCTGAAAGTTGTCCTCTGACCTGCCCACATGCTTCGTGGTGCTGCACGCACACGAGCAAAATGAATAAACAGATGTGAAAAAGATATGAGGGAAGAGAGGTCACTGAACAAGTACTGACTGGCTTCTTGATATGCAAATCTGAAGTGGATGGCGAGATGACAGTTAAGATCACCGCAGCTCTACAGTCTGTAGCGGGGATCCGAACACCTCGGCAGACTCGGAGGCTCTTTCTGCACTCCTGCCTCAGCCAACTGTCTGCCGTTCTGCTTCTCCTTCATCTCGGGGTTAAGCTGCCCACAGAATTAGTGCTGTAATGAAAAGATCAGCACCACAAAGCTTGCTATGTTTAGCATCCACAGCCTCTCAAATTTAATTACCTGCTAAAGGAGGTCAATGGGGCTGGTATCCACAGCTGGATTTGAGGCGGAGGAAATGGAGTAGCCGCTTGACACAAGTGTTGACTCCTGACAGCTTAGGACATAAGAGCTGTTAGACAGGAGGAACTGGGCTGGCTTCTGTCTGGAAAGTGGTCCTCCTCCATCACTTTGGTTTCAATTGGTTTTGAAGTGTACGGAAAGAATTCTTTTGTTTTCCTCCTGAACTAGCTGGTTCAGTCTGTAAGGCTATCTGCTTCTCTACATCTCTGTTTGGCACTAAGTTGACCTCTGTTTACCTCAGACCCGCTAAGAAGAAGCACAACTAAGGCCAAGCACCTTGGTGATAAGGATGAGAGGAAACAAACAGTGCCCCACACTTTAGGGACAGGTGACTTGCTATTAACCGCTAGAGCCGCATGAGTAAGCAGGAGACGGAGTGCATCCAGCCTGGGCTTTTCACCGGTGTTGAAGACAGGGTCTTTGGGCTCCTAAGGTTAGTACTTCAGAGTAGAGCTCTAGGCTGTCCTTTGGCAGTATTTTGCCATGAGTTATGCATTTAATGGGCAGGGAGAGTGAACGTAGTTCCTTTGCCGGTAAGGCAGTTGCAAATCATAACGTCCATGTTTTGTCTTGACTTAGATGACTTTAACTCCATCAGCTGGTCCAGTCATTTGAAAGTACAGTCTCTGGAGCTACTTTCAGTGACCAGTTCAAATTTCTCCTTGGAGTCATTCACCTTCATCACGACTCCACTACACTACCCAGTCACAAAGGGTGGCATCCATTTTTGACCCCAGCACACTGGGGACTATAGCAGGATTGCTGTGAGTGTGAGGCTCTCTTGTGCTACATAGTAAGTTCAAGGCCAATGTGAACTACTTACCCTGTGGAGTATAAATCCCACAGAAATGCTGACTTTAATCTCCTCTTTATTTTTCATGCCGTCCTGTGTCAGAAACAAACAAAACCCAAGCACCAACCAACTCACCAAAAAGCCAGTTGAAGGCTACTTGAATACTGCCTGGCTGTTCTAGAAATAGGAATTCTGGCAATTTTCGTGATTTGAGATTAAGACTGAGTGACAGACCCAAATCTGAATGACTATCATTAAGAAAAAGTAAAGCAAAAACTGTTGGTGAGGCTGTAGGGATAAAAGAACCCTCATATGATCCCTTCTGGTAAGAGTAGAAATTAGTTCAGCCACTGTGGAGATTAGTATGGGGTCCTCAAGGAGAGACAGACAGACAGACAAACAGACACACACAACAGACACATACACACACACACACACACACACAGAGAGAGAGAGAGAGAGAGAGAGAGAGAGAGAGAGAGAGAGAGAGAATATGATCCTGCCATACCATTTTTGGGTGTATACTCCAGAGAATCAAATGGTCAGCGACTATAGAAATACCTGCATACCATGTTATGACTGCACCATTCGCCATGGCCATGCTACTGAATGAGCCTAGGTGCTCACCAAAGGCTGAACGAATAATGAAAATGTAGTATTTGTAGAACAGAATTTTAATCACCCATAAAGATGAAGGGGGAACTGTTAGAAATATGGAAAGAGAAGGAAAAATAAGAGGTGGTTGAATAAGAGAGGGAGTGGATATGATATCCGTGTATGGAAATGTCATAATGGAATTCCTTATTTTGTATTACTAGAAATAAAACAGAGACAGGGAGGATTGAGCAGAATATCTTCCAAAACTGTTATCTAGTGGTAATTTTCCTGGTGTCTCATCTGTATAAATAGAGTTTAAATAGAAAAAAATTAAAAAATAATTTAATTGTTTGGGAAATAAAATCCATTTTAGGTTAAGCTCTGATGTTCATGCTATAACAACAAATTAACTGAA
The DNA here is from genome assembly GCF_037038515.1 of Microtus pennsylvanicus. Taxonomy (NCBI): domain Eukaryota; kingdom Metazoa; phylum Chordata; class Mammalia; order Rodentia; family Cricetidae; genus Microtus; species Microtus pennsylvanicus. The sequence goes on from NC_134582.1 coordinate 124,038,017, forward strand.
AAACTGGTTGACTTTAAAGGCCTTCTAAAATGGTTTGCCCCTTTGGAGAGCCAAGCTGAAAATAAGTTAATGCTTTAGAGGAAGTTATGACCTGGGAAGAAAGTGGAAAAGCAAGCCGCCAGAGAAATGCTGATTTCTTCATCAGGTGGAACACAAGGAAGCCCCGTCTCCATCACTGCACTTCGCCTTCTGTCGTGTGCTTTCGGCGCCTCTCTTCTGTAGGAGCACACTTGGGTGGTCTCATCAGACACCTGACTGCAAGCCCCATCTGTGGGCTGATGATACGCACGGTTTCATGCCCACCTCTTGCTTCTTCCCCGCATATTAGGGCTCTTCAGCTGACTTCGAATCTTTCCACTTGGACGACCCATAGGCATCTCAAAATCAACATTTTCAAATTGTAAGTATTTTTCTTTCTTATCATTACTAATATTGTTCTGGGGACTGAGCCCAGGGCCTTGGGCATGTTGGCCAAGGCCTCTATCACTAAGCTACACCCACAGTGCTAATACACTTCTGGCTGAGGATTTAAGTGTTTCTTTGGGAGATGAGTAGCCCTTGCTGGGTTAACCTGGCTGTTTGTTATGAAGAATCTTTGTGGCTGCCCTCTGGAAATAGGCTGTAGGTGGGCAAAAGTCCATGTAGCCAAGTTCTGGAAAATTATGAAAGCAATACAGACCGGATTATAGTCAAATAAGGTACCCACCAATACATGCTTTGGGTACAAAATGTCAAAGAGCCACACCAGTGACCTAGAGCAGATGTCTCCTTAAAGTTTTCATCTAAGTGTTAAACCTTGTGTGGCTCTGCTCTGGTTGAAGACAGGAATTGTTTGCTCTGGGGAGCAGGGGAAGAGCAGAAACAAGTTAGGAAAGCAGAACCCCGCTCTCCTGCCAAGCTGTGTAAGGAAGGCAAGAGACACTAACTTGAAGGATAACACAGGGGTGGGGGGTGTCTTGGCCTCAGCAAACACGGAGCTACTCCATCCCATGGAATGGGAGGGGCTTCCAGGGCCAGATTTTGGAGTGGGTGAGAAGAGACATTGAACTTCTAAAATATGAAGCTTGAACTTAGACCCAGTTTGCTGGAGATTGAGGCCAGCATGTCACACATTTGAAACCAGACCAAACTTCATTAGGAGGAGCTGTCTCAAAGGACAAAGGGTTGGGGGTGTCTTTCAGTGGCAGCTCTCTTGCCTGGCATGTATAAGGCCCTGGGTTTGGTCTATAGTGGGGGAGGGGGGGTAGATTTCAGTGGGATACACACCAGCTGGATGTCGAAGGCTGACGTCATGGACAAGGATGGTCTCACTCACTCTGGAACATGCGCATTGGATTGTTACTTCAGGGTTACACTAACCCCAACACCTTTTGTGCATAGGCTCTGCCTTCATTCAAATGACACAAACGTCAGCTCCTTTGCAGTAAGGGCTCTTTCTCAGCCAACTTCCCAGTGCTGGTCCTTCCTACCGTCCTGTTTTGTTGTGTCAATCTATCAGAGTCTTATTATTTGTTGACTCTCTCATTTATGGTCTGCACACCTTAGAATCCTAGCGGCTTAGTAAACATCCCATCTTCAGTAGCTACCGAGCACCTGGACACACTGACCTTCGGCAGTAGTTACTTACTGGTGTGATAAAACACTGTGGCCAAAAGCAACTTCTAAAGGGAAGAGTTTGTCTGGGATTATGGTTCCAGAGGTAGAGGCCATCATGTTGGGGGAGGCATGGAAGTAGGGGACCAGGGAGCTGGGACTTCAGTCTTCAACCACAGGCAGAAAGCAGCAACAAAAGAGGAAGTGGGAGAGGCTATACACTCTCAAAGCCCCTCCCCCAGAGGTCTACTTCTTCCTGCGAGGCTGCATTTCCTAGAGGTTCCATGACTTCCCCAAATAGCGCCACCAGCTGGGATGAAGTGTTTGAACATGTGGGCTTGTGGGTGACATTACTCACCCAAACCACTATAGTTTCCTTTGGAGAATAAATGCATATAAGTCAATCTTCTGCTATTCCAAAGGCAAAAACAAAAACAAGAAACTTGACCAGCAAATATTTTTACATAGTTTTTATTGGTTCAGTCAGTCAGTATATTTGCTTATCTTGATTATCTAATGGTCCCTTCTCAACAGAGTTCTGTCACACAAAAAAGACCAAGCTATTGCCTACAAGTCATTAATCAAAGAAGAAAAGAAAAAAATCGGAGCGAACAATGCCTAACTTTGCTAGTTGTCATTTGAATTGTATTAGTTAATGAAAAATATGTCAACTATGTACAGCGTATTTTCAGCCTTTGTTATTAAAAATGGAATCCAAACTCTTACAGGATTATGTAGTTCATTAAATATGAGGTTGAGATAGACTTTTCCTTTCTTAGAAAATATGTGTGCTCATTATTAAGATTTCTGTTTACTTTTAAGAGTGTTTTATAGTTTACATAATTACATAATAATGGGTAATGACATTTTAATATATTTGTTTTGATCATATTTATTTTGATTAACAGCTCTTGCGTCCTTTCCACTCTCATTCCTCTTCTCACATAACACAGGCTCTATTCTGTTTCTGCAGTGTGTGTGTGTGTGTGTGTGCACGCATGTGCATGTATGACTTCTAGAGTTTTGCTGGGGTCATTTCCAGGAACATGTCACATTAGAGGCAGATATCCACTAAATGAAATGATGAAATTATGAGTGTCTCTCCCCCCACTACTATTTCCTTCACATGGATCCTGAGAGTGGGGTGAGGCTTCATGCGTGCCTCCTCCTTACATGCCAAGGTGCTGATGAACCTTAGACTTTTTTCTTTGAGATTCTTAAGCAAAATTATTCATGCTGATGGACCGTTTCAGCTAGTGGTCCAATACAACACTGCAGAATGTCAATAGGATCCCAAAGTTGTTTCAGACCATTGCCCACATTTAGCTTAGGAATATAGCTAGGGATGAGGATCCAGTAAATAGATCTTGATGGAGTAAGAGGAGAAGTAGACTCTGAGGTCTCAAAAAACCTCATCTCTTCAATCTCAAGCTGGGCAAGGAGCTCACACTTGTCCTTTTAACACTCAGATGCTGAAGCAGAAAGATGACTGAGAATTTGAGGTCACTTTGGAATAAATAGTGAGACATTTGACAAAAAAATATAAAAAAGAAATTCTGGGTCTAATGTTTTGATGATCTTAACCAAGGCAGATATTTTATCTAGTTCTTATTAATCTATACATTGTGTAATTATCATTTATATATGTAGCTATACGAATTGGGACACATATTCTAAGTTAATTCTACATCCATGAGCTTGGTCTATATTAGATTCTCAAATGTCATTGACTTACAATTAGTTTGTAAGATTCTGTGGGTTTCAAGAGTATGAAGGTGTTTCATAAAGAACATAAATTCCAGAACATGCGGTCCATCTCAGTTATTAACTTAATATAAGGTGTCTTTTGAGTTGACCAGTATGTGTTTATTTGCAAGGGTAAGGATGCCCAAATAAGTAGACTGAGTCAAGTGAGAGAAATGAGTTTATTTCAAGACATATCATGCAGAGAGCTTTGGTTCAACACATTCCTCAGAGACCACACATTGGGCCAGTGCTAGCTTGGAGCTTTGATTCTGAGTCTTACTACTTTTCTTGTTGCTGTGACACAGTACTGGCAGATGCAGTGTACGGCAGGGAAGGCTATCTGGTCTCACAGTTTGAGGCTCTACCAGTGCATCATGGTAGGGTCACGGCCCCAGGAACTTGGGGTAGATGGTCACTTTGCCTTCAGGAAAAAACAGAGAGATGTATGCTGATGCTCAACCTACCTGGCATCCTAGCCCATGGAATGGTGTCCCCCACATTCTGAGTGGGTCTCTGAAATGATAAATGTAACTAAATTTCTAGGTTGGAACATAAAAGCATTAGAAAATATAGCAAAGGTAGTTAATATTTTTTAATAGCCAGAGCTGAAAAAATAGTGAGTAAATATCTTCTGTCATGTTTCCTATCACCTTGGCTTTTTGTTTGGTTTGTTTGCTTCCTTTTTTGGTACTTTAAATATTAGTTCCTCGTTCTTTCATTGGTACCTCATCTCATATCTGAAGAAAACTTGTGTTTTCTTCCTCTGGTGTTTTTATAATAGTATTTTAATCACGGCATAGGATCATGTAATGCCCCAAGCACATTGGCTGGAAAATGATTTATAAATAAAATTATTGTTATTATTGTCATCTTTATCTCTTGTAACAATACTCATTATATTAAGATTATATCTAGGCTGGAAATAGTTCAACATATGTGATTATATGTAATCAGCCTATTTTTCTGCTTTTTTAAAGCCATCTTGCTCTCACTCAACTTTGTTCTTATCACTGAACAAACTATTGTCTGTAAGTGGTGGGAGACTTGGATTCGCTTTGAAGAGTGATTCTAAACAGGTTCCAACAAGAGTTTGTTACTGGCAGGACTGGGATCCAGATGCACTCCCTGTTCCCAGTGGTCATGTGCTAATGGCTGTTTCTGTGGTCCACAGCAGTTGGATCGTCACAACCTTCTCCCAAGGCTCGGAGCTTTGACTGTTACTCTTCCATGACAGAACTCTGATTAATGAGAAGAAATTATACTGATGTTTTGGCTTGATAACAGCTGAGCTTTCCAAATACTGAAAGTGTATGGGTATAGAATGGACTACTCTGGGGGTTATGGAGTGTCTCCCACTGCAGGTCCTCTAGAAGTCATAAGGCCTCGTATTTGGCATTTGTAAAGACCACTTTGATAGTACTGAAGCCACCTAATTCCATAGTGGTTGTCATTCAGCAACTTTCATGCATCTTGCCTTCCAAAGACTCTTGTTTTTGTGCCTATCAAAGGGTCTTAACCCATCTATCTCTATTGTATGATGAAAGTCGATGACTCTAGCATCATTTCCCTGATGTCCTTCATGGGAAAACACCGTGAGTCTTCTATATTCTTTTTGAGTCAGGATGTAGCTCTGTGGCCCAGGCTGCCCTCCAATTAAAGATCCTCCTGCTCTGACTATTCAGTGCTGGGATTACAAGCTTCGGCTTCTATACCCGGACACAGTACCCATTCTTTCAAAAGAATTAGAAGTTAATTCTCAGGATCACTTCCAATTAGCACATTCTGATGTGTTACAGGGGTCATCATGTGGCCCACTGTTGAGACTAAAGGGTAATAGTTGGCTGGGTGTTGTAGGTGGTTGGCTTCCAAGGTTGGAAGCCCAGCTTTTGGAGACTATAGTTGAATTGTCTGACATTTTTATGTAGATTAAAACATTTTCCTTTTCTCTTTGCATACTAACTTTTATACATGGTTCAAAGTTAAAAATTGCATAGTTGGCTGGAGAGATGGCTCAGTGGTTAAGAGCATTGCCTGCACTTCCAAAGGTCCTGAGTTCAATTCCCGGCAACCACATGGTGGCTCACAACCATCTGTAATGAGGTCTGGTGCCCTCTTCTGGCCTGCAGACATACACACAGACAGAATATTGCATGCATAATAAATAAATATTTTTTAAAAATTACCTAGTTAAAAGTATTGATATCAGGACTATACCACGTGCCCTTCCATCATGTTGATCTTGTGGAAAGATGATGTTGGTTTCAAAACTGACCAGATAGGAGCATCAACAGGGCAAGCAAGGTTCTAGAGCCCAAACAATAAACCCATGAGGACAGATTGCTAAGAGTGGTGTAGCTAGAGAAGGGACTCTGACAGGGATTGGGTTGTTGTGTGAAATCTGGAGTCAAACATATGGCAAGATGTTTGTTTTAGGGCAGGAATGCTGCTGTCTTTGAGATTACTACAATCATTACAGAACAATACAATGGATACAATGTTGTTGTTGAAGCTTCAAGTCCAAGTCCATTATTTTCTATGAATTCTTCCTAGGCTATACCTTTATGGTGCATGGCTCATCTTTGAATTCCAGACAGGATAGATATATATCTGGTAATGACCTAGGTATTTATTTTGTTGCTACTAAGCTCTAGCAGTCTCATCATCCAGATATTTTTTAACTACTTGTTTTGTGTGTATGTGTATATGTGTGTATGTGTTCAGGTACGCAAATATGTAGATACACAGTGTGTGTGTACACAAGTGTGCTTGCATGTGAGTTCATACTTAAGTGGAATCCATATGGCAGCCTTGCCCATTTTCCTCAGGTGCTACCTATTTTGGGTTTTTGTTTGTTTTGAGACAGGGTCTCTCACTGGGCTGCCTGGTTGACTGGCCCGCATGCCTCAGGGATCAATCTGTGTTTTCTTCCACCCCACTGCTGGGATTGCAAGCATACGACACTATGCCTTGGCTTTTCACATGGGTTCCGGGAATGGAACTCAGATCTTTGTGCTTGCAAAACAAGTACTTTATTGACCAAGCTATCCCCCGACACACACATTAAAAAAAACTGTCAAAACTTTTAATTTTATGGTTATTTTTGACAGTTTTCAAATCACAAGAAAAGGATTATGTTTAAATGTGTACGAAAACGTTAAAGTCCCTATAAACCTATAAAGGAAAATAATTTAACTAATTCTCTTACTGTCATTAACATTTGTGTCCCTTGAAACACTGTCAGTTCAGATTTATAGGTTTCTGTGGTTCTAACCTTGTGACCTTCGTCTTCCTTGTGGTGCTGCTGTTCTCTGGGGACGCCTTCCAGAGAGACTCTTCCATTCTGCATGCCCATCTTCTTTTGTGCCTCTTCCTTCCTCTGAGTCCAACTGAGAGACAGCTATTGTCGGATGCTGCCACTTAAGGTGTTGTTTGCTTCTGAGCCAAGCAACCGTTCTTGTCTTCCAGTTGAGGATAAGTGTGCAAAGAAGCAATAACCCTGTGCTAGGCCGTCAATAGCCAACATGCACTTCTGAAGCGGCTTTGGCAGGTGCCTGATTGGTGATGTGTGGTGATTATGGGCCAGCTGCAGAGAGTGAAAAAGGCTCAGGGCTTCCTCTGCATAGTTCTGCTGTGTTCAGTTTTTATTCCTCTCCTCGTTGATGGATGAAGAAACGTGAGTGACAGACCCAAAGACCTGCAACAGTACAAAGCCATGCCATGGATCTTGGGCTTCCTGGATTTGGCTCATAATCTTCCACTTACGTGCAGCGTCAGCCAGGTAAGACACAGAGCTATAGACCACCTTCCGCCCCTCGTCACCCTTCTTCCACCTGAGCAGCCATTGGCACTTCTCACCAGTCTAGATCGGCTTTGCTTGGTAAAGACATTTCCAAAGGAAGTCAGCAGTTTCATTTCACTTGACTGGAAGTTCTATTTGCTCTAATTCTTTTTCAGGTACTGGGCACTTAACCTAGGATTACACAGAAACTGAGCGAGACTTCTACCACTGAGCAGCATCCTCAACCCCGCTATAAAGTTTGGGTACCTACCCATATAGAGCAATTACAGTTGTTAATTGAGTCAAGTCGGGAGGAAAGGATTGGATGCAAACGTGGAAATGCTGTTTAAGCTCCATGTTCAGTGAGTGTGTTCAATATGCTTGCTGGGCCGTGGGAGGTTCTTTTCCACTCACATCAGCTTTCTCTTCTTTGTCCAATTTTGAGCTTTGAGTTCTTTCAGTATTTGGAATTCAGAAGATTGAATGTTTCTTCTTTTATTAATTAAAATATAGTTATATCATCTCTTTTTTCCCCTTCTCCCTCCTATGTTCTCCCTCAAGTCCATAGTCTCTTTTTCTTTAGCTATTATTGTTACATGTATATATGAACAAATATATAATGCAACCCGAGTCCATTTAATTTAATGCTGCTTGTGTACGGTACTTTTCTTCTTAAGAGTTGATGACTTGGTATTGGGTAACCAAGTAGGGGTTCATCGTTGGGGAAGACTAATGACCCCTTCTTCCTCTCTGCAGTTGCTAGTTGCCTGCAGAGCTTCATCTAAGAGTAGAGCCTCATGAGATTTTCCCCACTCACAGTGGCATGGCAGCTCGTGTCCAGGTCATGTTCAGCAGTCGTATTGTTGCCATTCCATGGGTGTGGCTTCCTTTGAACTAAATGAAGTTTAAAAAGAAGTGATAAATGTTTACTCTGAAAGCACGCTCCTTTAATCACAAAATTTGCCACTTCTTTCTAGGATCATTACCAACCTGTGATTTTCAGTTAATGAAACTCAACGGTCATCATTTCCCTTTCCACACATTATCCTGGCTCTGCCACTCTGCTTGTAAGGGTAGCTGGGCTAATTTGATCTCTCAGTAGGTTCCTAGTGGCTCTGAAGAAAGGAATCCTATATATTGAATATATAGGTTGAAAATAATACTAAAATGCATTTACTAGTTTAATATTCTCAAAAAGATTAACAGTGATCAAACTTGCTTGTTATTAATTTTTTTGAGGTAGAGTCTTTTTTTTTTTGTAGAGGTAGTGCAGACAGGCCTCAAATACTGTGAACACTATGTAACTGCGAATGAGCTTCAAATCTTGATTCCCCTGCCTCCTCCTCTCAAGTGTTGGAATCACAGGTGTGGACCACTATTCCTCGATTCATTATTTTTTGATGATCTTAAATAGTTACGTATAATATAAGCATTAACTTGCTAATTTTCATATTTAGCTAAATGTACACTTTTAAAATTTGCTTATTAGTTTTCTGTGTTGCATTTTAATTTTATAAGTGCATGTGTGCCCATTCCATTTTAAATTCCTTCCTTCCTTTCTTCTTTTGCTCTTTAATTCTTTTGCTTGTTTTATGAGTATGGTGTATGTGTGTGTACTGTATGTATGTTCTTGTGGGTTTGCACACATAGAGGCAAGGGGAGAGCATTTGCTGTCTTCCTCAATGGCTTTTGACCCTATTTCTTCTAGGCAAGGTTCCTCCTTGTCTCTGAAGTGTTCTAGGGTGGTCGTTAGCAAACCCTTCTTATTCTCCTATCTTTCTTTCAGGGTTGAGGCTAAGATGTGTGGGAAATCATGTCTGGCTTGTTACCTTGGTGCTGGACTTGAACTCAGGTCCTTGTGGTTGGTACAGTAAACACTCTGAACCCCTGAGCCACCATTGCACCCTCACTGCGCCTCTTCTGTGTTGATGCTGATGCCTTCTGTTACATTTCCTGTGACGAGCACAGGGCTAAGAATGTGACAGGCACCCAACATGTGTGAAAATATTTAACATTAGAGAATTGTGGAATAGTTTCCAGATCTCTCTGCTTTGCCAGTGGTGATTATTTCTGTATTTTTTTCATTTGAACAACCCATGATGAATCCTTATTTCCTTTTACAGGGCAGAATTTTACAATATTGGCAATGTTGTCATTTGGGTCAGATTATTGCTCACGTGGAGAGTTGTCAGCACTTAGTGGCTTAGCAGCTCACCTGGTTCCAATAGCAGTAACAACCCAAACTACCATGAGCTGCGAAAGTCTCCTGGAGGAAGGAAGGCAAAATCACCCTATAAGGGCTCTATCAGTTGTAGTGGACTCGGTTTTGCTTCTATTGAGGCTCGGAATTTGATATTTTAAATGCGTCACTCTGCTCCACTGACTGCCACTTACGCACTCAAGACTGGAAGGCTTCAGAAGCTTTTTGTCTCCTTACCTCCTGTTTCCTGTCCTTCTTTCCCCCTGAAGCAAGTCACAGAAACCAGAAATCTTCCTCAAAGTGAGTCATAGAAACTGGAATCTCTCTTGCCCAAAGCAAGCCGCAAACACCAGAAATGCTACCTGGCCTTCTACAGCCACTCTGGATAGAGGCCGGCCATGAGGAAATTCTCTGACCTTCCTTTGTCCGGTAGTAAGTCACAGACCCTCATTCCAGAGGGATTCTGCCTTCTACTGAGGAGGAAGGGATGGAGAGCAAGGAGGCAAGTTAGAATCTGAGCAGACAGGCCCCGCTGGCTCCTCCCTTGGCCTCACATGAATCTGTATTTGTGTTCAATCACATATCTCCTCAGCTACTTAGCCTTCACAGACCCTTACAACAGCAGATTCTTTTTCTGGACTCTTTTAAGTCTTTCTTTCTGAAGACACCCCTTGGTCATGTACTACTTGGATTAAATAAATTGTGATTCTTTCTGCTTTTTTTTCTTGTCCTAGAGATTGACCATAGGGCCTTATGCATGCTAGGCAACTGACCCACCATTGAACTATCATCTCAGAATTCTTTTTACTTTTTATTTAGAGAGCTGTTTGTCTTGAACTCTTTCTGAAGCCAAGGGTGGCCATACCCTTGTGATTCTCCTTCCTCAGCGTTTCGACTCCCTGGCAAGACAGATTGCCCCACCAGACCTGGTTGTGTAATTTCTTCTTCCTTCTCGGCTTTGCTTTTCATTCTTTATTCTTCCTGCTTTCTTTTCCTTTTCTCTTTTCACTCTCTTTTTTTCTCTTGAAAACAATCATTTTATTAAAACATTCAAAACTACATTTTATTTTTGGGGTTGAATATACTTTATATGGCCAATCAGCATTAGAGTAGAATGACGTGGTATAGTTAACACAGGAGGAACAAGGCAGAACTCTCAGGTTACAGATATCTTCCCACCAGAACAAACTAACAGCAACAGGAAAACCACCTCCCCACTTCCAGCCTTTTCCTAAATGGGCCAGTGTGACAAATGCGTGCACTGACTCATCTGGTCTGGTTCCTCCTGCACTAATGATCAATGGAATTAAAAAGAAACCTCAGCTTTCACAATCACAAGATTAACAGGTCAGATTCCTTTGGAAGGCAACAATGCTACTTTAATAGACAGACAGTTAAATTCACACATCTACCGCCGTGGAGGGGGATGGTGGAGGGTGGGCTACAAGTATGGACGCTTAAACTAGAAAAAATAGATTTATATTCTCTTTCATGACTCTTTTGCCTGTGTTCTGTCCTTCCTTGTTCCCTAATATTACCCTCTCTTTGTCTCTTTTTTAAATGTACATACTTTATGTGGGTATACTTTATCCACATCGATCCCTGCTTACATATTTGCAAGAGTCCTACAGGCTAGGATCCACAAATGAGGGAGAGCAGGCAGCTCTTTTTCTTCTGAGCTTGAGATTTCTCCTTTAGAATTATACCTTCCAGGTCCTTTTGTTTTCCTGTGAATTTTATTTTTCTTTGCGGTTGAATAGTATTCCATTGGATTCAGGGAAAGAGAAAGTCTTGTTCACTGTTGGTGGGAGTGCAAGTTAACACAGTCATTGTGGAAACCAGGGTGGAGGTCCCTCGAAACATTCAGAACACCCTATGACTCAGACTCCTCCTGGATGTTTGCCCAAGGAATTCCCATCCTACCACAGAGGTACATGTGCATCCCTAGGTGTGCCTGCTCTATTCACAATAGCGAGGAAATGCAACCCGCCCGCTTTAATGTCCATCAGCAGATAGATGGGCAATGACAACGTGGTGCAAATACACAGTGGGATATTAATCAGTTGTGAAGAAAATGAAATCTTCTTAAAGAAAGGCTCTTGCTGCCATATATTCACAGCTAGTTCAGATCTCATGATCCTGCTTCAGCCTCCTGAGCATCGAAACTATAGCCAGGTACCACCATACCTGTGTAGTAAATTGGTACTGTCTCTTTTGCTCATTTCTCTTTAATGGTAGGAGTGCTGGCCACGTGCCCTTACAACAGACAAGAAAAGAAGCCACAACTGTCTAGCCTTCCAATACTAATATCCAGCTACTCAACAGTTTTTGATGGGTGTGCTTGAAGTACTCCTCATGGATTAGGGCTTTTGATATTGGGAAGAGAATCAGGGCTAGAAACCTAATGTATACCATCCCCCCTTTCTCAACTATGTCCCAAAAAGTGCCTTCAGTTGACATTGCAGAAAACACAGAGATTTATACTATTTGAATTAATACTTTTGGGCACTGAGGGAAGTGCGTCCAGACTGCGTGACACCTAGTCATAGAGCCACCATCTCTCGGGTTGTAGTTGAGTTTTCTTCTCCCTCTGTGGCTCGTGATACCAACACAGGCCGCAGTGCTGAGAACCAAGACAAGCCTCCCACCACTGGAGTTCTGGCTTCCCCAAAGCTGAAAATGTGGCTTTACTCTCAAGCTTTTCTTCAGGAGAGAGGAATGGACTGCCTCACCATACTGTGAAAATATGGACAGCGACCCAACAGATCAAGCATCTAAGAATCATGGCCATTTGGATGTTCTGGAGTCCATGGGACATAGTCTACTTTTGTCTTTATTCTTTCTGTCCATTAAATTCAACACTGTTGAGGTAGCTGACTGCTGAAGGGATGAAACCACTCATCCCCAGGACCCTGGAATAAAGCACTTCCTGGTGAGTATATCTAATGGAGCATGGAATTGATGCTGGGTATGGAATGTGCACTTGAGATTCTGAAAAGAGTTGTCAGTCAAGTCCCGAAGCCTCTCATTGACCCAGAGATGCTGTTATCTCAGCAACTTTGTCTTCTAAGACAATGCTTACTAATAGCTTCTCTTTTATTCATGAGTCTGTCCTGAAAGCATAACAAATAAGCTTAATTCCTACAAAATCTTGAAATATCTTTTAGCCCAACACAATGGTAGTTAATTTAAGAAGATTGACAAAAGAGTTGAGGTGTTTTTTCTATTTTTCAGCTCCCTCCCCCCCATACAAAGCACTCAATCACATTTAATCGTGGCTTGCACCAAGCCACGTTAACTTTGTTTGCCTAGGATGGATAGATCTTCCGTTAGCTCTTCTGGTCCCCTTTTCATCTCCTCGGTAAGCCTTCCAATTTAAATACCAGATTAGACACATCCTCACCTGGGAGATTCCTAGATATCAAGCACCTTCACACGATGTAACTTCTGGGATTTGACTCCATGCCTAAGCTGTGTTTGTTGATGAAAGAGAATGGCTTACCAAAGCTTACCATGTCCAATTGGAAAGTACTCGGTGAGCCTTGATGAATAAACCGAAGGGCTCCAGCAGGAGATACTTTGCAGATAGGACGTCGTGGTGCAGTGCACAAACCATTTATGTTGGCTTTGTTCAGCAGAGGTGTTGGGGGAACCTCTGTTCTCTAGAGATAAGAACAATCTAGAGATTTTTCTTTATGTACCAGAGCGATGAATATCCGTGGAGTGCAGGTGGGGCTTCCCCTGGTTACCATCTGGCTTGTACGAGCACAGGGTGGAAGCCAACTTTCCAATGCCTCTGTAGCTCCAAGTTTATTCTACTTGGCTCCCAACTCTACCTCATTTCTTTGAGTAATCTTTGTATTTTGGGAACACTTTTGATTTAGAGGAAAGATGAAAAGGTATCACAGGATTCTGGTGGACCTCAACCCAGATTTCTTAAGATTAATGTCTCACGTTACAGTGGAACTCTGACCCCATTTTATTCTATTTAGATTTTATTGAGACAATGTTTTACTCTTATAACCCAGGCTAATCGAGAACTAACTCACTGTAGAGTCCAGGCTAGCTTAGAAGTTAAAGCCTCAGGCTCCAAAATGCTGGGATTAAAGACATGAGTCAGTATAACCAGTGCTGATCCCACTTCAAAACTTCATTGTCTTGTTTATATCAAAGAAACTGCTTGCTTAGGAGTCTAGAAAGGCTTAGGAGAAATAAGAGACTTAGTATATTGCCAATTGTTTGGTTACTGATAGCTCTTGCTCTGTTCTTCATTAAAGAAGCTAAACTTAATATTTGAATTTATCTCAAGTTGAAATGTACAGGGGATGAGATCAATCTCCTCATGATGTATGTTAGTAGGGATAAGAGTATATCACACATCAGTAACCCCTCCCACTTTATATGCAGGGCAACAGCTGTGAATGAAATCATCTACAACTTGAAAATTCTGAATTTGCTTCAGAGTGACCCTTGCCTTTTTCATATTATATCTGTTCCCAATCTAAGATTTTGTTTGATTGTCTATATAGAAAACACTATTTTTGAATTAAGATAACAATGATAGACAAGAAAACAACAACAACGAAAGACTAGTAAATCATTGGTTGAAATTAATCAACTTTTTAAGGATGTCTTGGAGAAATATACAATGATACATGCAAACTGAGCTACTTACTGTTTGGTGCACAGTAGTTAAGATAATTTTGCTTGGTTTGGAGAGATGGCTTAGTGGTTAAGGGCACCCATTGCTCCTGCAGAGAACTTGTGTTCAGGTCCCAGCACATACCTGGTAGCTCACCACAGCCTGTAACTCCATTTAAAGGGGATCCAATACGGTCTTCTGAACTCTAAGTCATCAGGCATATACGTGGTGCACTTATATAAGGCAGGTAAAACACTCGAAGCAGAGAAAATAAAAAATATCTCATTTTTTCCAGTGAAGATCTCTTTTGGGGTAATGGAAGTACTAATGACAACATATTAAAAGAATGTTAACTGACAGATTTATTTGAGTAACAAAATAATGCAATTGCCAGGAATTAAGAATGAACTGTGAAGGTCTTCCTTGCTGCTGATAACTTCCAGGGAAAGTTTCCATTTCTCTTTTACTTCTTGAGGTGGTGAAATTAGAGTCAGGTGACAGGGATAGTCCAGGAACTATCCACTGTTTACAAATTATAGAGACTTTTGAGACAGAGGCAGAAAGTCCCAGGTGAATTTGGGCCCCAAACAACATCCAACTTTGCTCTGGGATTTGCTGTGGTTCCGAAACTGAGAATCAGGGTAAGTTGCTTACATAGAAGTGCCCGGTCCCTCCCTTCCTCTTCTTTCTTCTCTCACCTCCTCTGCACACACTCAGATGACCTTCCTTATTTGCTGAGGGAAATCTATAGATTAAAGAAGATAACGCTGCTAAGAAGGAAAAATGGACTTATGCATATCCGGGGGGACTGAGGTTTTCTCCATAACCCTTTTGACTGCTGTTAATAACAAGATTGTTTCTTCTAATCTCAGGTAGGAGGATTAACTCACTAGAAAAAGCATATGGACATCAGCCATGTGGTCTCTGTATACACCCTGACTTACTTAGAGAAGAGTAGACCCAGTGTAGAGACACTTGCTAGAGAGACACAAAACAGACGGCTTAGCTTGTAATTCCTTTCACGGAGCTTTTCCTGGGGAATAGAGTTTGATGGATCATTTTCATTTCTTATACTGAAGCCATCATACACAGACCTTATACAGAGATTTACCAAGAAACAGAAGTTGACAGGCTACTAGACCTTCTACACAATTACAAAATGGGGTGGAATTGGGCATTAACTTATACATTGGATTCATCCGAAATGGGCAATTTAATGTCTATGGCACATTTGCATCCCAAAGGATCCTATTGGTCTTTCTGGGGGTTGAAAGGGACTTGACTTCCATCTTGGTTTCTGTGGAGTAAATACTACCGCCTGTTACTGATTCTCTCCAGTAATTCTTGTTTAAATGTCCACGCTCCCCTGCTGACACCATCCAGCCTCTGCTGACAATGTACAGTTGGTACTGGCTATTTCATCTGGGTCGCTCTGATCATCCCACTGTGGTTTGAATACTGGTGCTACTGGTTAGCCTGGGATAAAACTCGTGTGTTGTAATATAATGAAGACTCACGTCTCAGCTTGTTAGGTGGTGGGTAGTGGGGTTGCCTAACACAGCAGCTCAGTTCAAAGTGAAGTCGAGAGGGAGTGGAGATCGTAGATCATAGATCACAGAGGCAGAAATGCCAGCGTTCCTTCAGTGGTGGAGGGAACTTGCAGGCACATGAATTATCCATGGAACTCACCAGCATGTGTGCAGGCAAAAGAAAGCCGACGGAGCAATCAGAGGAATCCATCCAACGAATAAGAAGCTTATAACTCTTTGGCAATTTGTTTAACTTGGGAGTTATTGCAAAGACAGAAAGGTATTGAGCCCCAGGGATATTGGCATCCACACCAGGAGTCTTCCACTGTTAGAACCAAGCTTTGCCAGTGGGGCTTTTTTTAATTTTTTTTTTTTAAACTCAGGTGTTCAATGCTGAGTTTTATAGGCAAAGCCAAGAGTTCTGGAAAATGCAACATTAATCACATTGGTATATAAGGTTAATGAGGCTGGGCTGTACAAATTCCCCCATGCAAATGTTAATTACTAAATTCATCCAATCTAGAGGACTCTTTGGTCCCCTCACTCTGATCCTGAGGTTCCACCAGGTATTCAGAGACACACCAAATGATAACAGACAGGCAGGTCTAGCTGTGATTCTGTGAATTTGTGTCTTAAATTTCCACATTAGCTAATTTTTTAGATTTATTTTATTTGAGGTAAAGACTCACCATGCAGCTTAGACTAGCCTTAATGCTCCATCTTCCTGCCTCAGCCTCCTGAGTGCTGTTATTGCTCATGTCATTGTTATTGTCATAACACCTGGCTTTCACATTTCACTTTTGAGACATCATACTGGCCTGTTCTTAGTTCATGACTCTGGAATTCTGTTTCAGAAAGAACATCGGGGCAGATGTCTCCTGCCTGGACCACTGAAAGTGTGCTTAGCTTACTTCGCTTGCTTTTAGGACATATTACTGAACGTCATTTATGTGCAGTGATTTTTAGAAACTGGAGATGAGGACAGATATTTGATGGAAGAAAACTTTGCCTGTCCATGTCTCCTGTAATAAATCTTGCTGTACATTTCTTGGACATTGACAAGAGCTACAGTTGGTTCCTATCCAATGCCCAAGAACAGGGAACATAAACGATGATAAGAGTTGTACTTTAGATGAAAGAAGAAAGATCAGAGTGCTCTCTCTTTGTTTAGGAATCTGAAGGGCTGGAGGGAAGTAAAGGGCTATGGCCTAGCAGTGGTTCCTCCAGCTACCAAACACAAGTCCTCAAAGCTTCTCACTCTCCTCTCCCACCACAAGGAGATGCTAGCTAACTCTAGTGATGGTGCTTCCATGCTTTGAGCTCTCGCTCTCTTTCTCTCTCTCTCATGGTGTGTTTGAGTGTGTGAACATGTACATCTATGTATGCACATGTGATCAAAAGTTGATACTGGATGTCTTCATCTATTAATTTCTACCTTATGTTTTGAATAAAGTCAGCTCTCACCTATTGGCTAGACTGGTTGGCCAAGTGAGCCAGGAGAAGCTTCCGATCTCCACCTCCCAGTATGGCTTTCCAGGGCACCTAACCATGTCATGATTCTTATGTAGATGGTGGAGGTCTCCCCACTGCTTTTTCTCTTTGCTCATTTTGGTTATTGCAGCAGGAGAAGCTCTTTTCTTTTTTTCTTCCTTTTTCTTTTTTTTTCTTTCTTTTTTTCCCTGGAATTCACAGTATAGTTCAGTATGGTTTTGAAATCACAGAGATTCCCCTGCTTCTGTCTCCCAAACACAGTGATTAAAAGCGTGCACCACCAAACCGGTGAGTACATTTATTCCTCTGGTATTGCTGTTATTACCAAAGCATTCAGGTCAAAGAGTCCTTTATCTCCCTCCTTTCCCTGCTCAAAGTCACTTTTGGTACTGCACTGCGAGACCCAAGCTTTTTTTCAAGCAATGCTTCTCATATTGTATCTTGAGTTAGGCCCATACTTCCCAGCAGAATATCAAGTAAATCAGCATGGCGGTTAGAACAGTGGACTCTCGAATCAAAAAGGCCTGGCTGAAGCATCATCTTAGTCTGTTAAGCCTTATTTTTTCTAATCTGAAATACATGAATGTCACTCAAATTCTAGAAGTCAAAAGCTTAGACAGGACATGCAGGTGGCCATGTGCTGACTAGTGCTTATTATATTGCTGTCAATAATTATTATTACTTTCTGAAGCTGGAGTCAGATTTGCTTATGATCTCCTAAAATACTTTGCTTGTCCCATCCTTGTTCAAGGCGTTTGCTTTATGTAGAAGGTTCCTTCTTTTTATCCCTCTGCTCTTTGATAACCTCTAATTAGATGTATTATCAAGCTTGTTTCAGTGACACCAGAAAATAAACTTTTTCCTTTCTTTAGCTAACTGCTTGACTCCCTCCTTCTCCCCCTCCTCTTCTTCTACAGGGCTTCATATAGCCCAGAATGGTCTAGAACCCACTACGTGGTTAGGAATGGCCTTAGAACCTGGTCCTCCTGCCTCCCTTCCTTAAGATCATAGGCGTGCACTATTCTCAGCTTTGTGCCTCCTTTTTGTGCTCTGCCCTGTGCCTTGGTGTGCACTTAGGGTTCCCTAGTCTGCCTTTGCTGTGTCGTAATCCTTTACCACACTGAAACTTCTCAGACAGCAAACAGGATCTTTGCTTTTCTGTTAGCATACAGTCTTGTAGAGAACGGCCTTGTCTGAGACGGTATCTAGCTACATAGTGAAGGATGACTTGGACTCTGAAACCCGCCTACCTCAGCTTCCCTAGTTCTAGGCTCACAGGTGAACACCTCCATGTTCAGTTATCACAGGACTTTTATAAAGTTGATTTTTTCATGAGTTCCTAGTGGAGGGGGGGAGAGAGACTAGGAAAGCTCTCTGAAGAAGATAGTGGCTCACTTGCCTCCATGTGTCTAGAGCCACCACAATATCCAGAACACAAAATATTGTCCACAAATATTGACTAAACAGAATGGATTGCAAACAAGCTAAATGACTGAGTCACTGCATTGCTCCACATAGTCACTCCACATCCCAAGCCTGCAATTTCTTCACTACGCCAAACTGCTTTGCCTCACCAAATGTCTGCAGTCTTCATTCTAGACTACTAAGAGGATGTTGGCTGTATCTGATCACTCAAGATCCAGGGTTGACTCTTAAAAAAGAACAAGAAAGCATTTGAGCAGAAGAAATCTCTTTACCTCTGGCAGGAAAGAAATCAAAAAGAAGTGTGATTATATTGATGACTGTGGTTGGTAGCAGAAGCCACATGAGACAGATAGACAGGTGTCCTAACAGTTTTCCTTCCGAAATAGCAACTCAGAGGTACTGGGAGGCCAGGGAAGCTGAGTTCTTTTTCTTAATTCAAAGGTAGTGGTTAGAATCACTCACAGGGTTAGTGAAGGCTGTTAAGAATGAATTTCCGTTGGTGGTTAATCCTCTGCCTTCCCCAGGTTCCTTTAAGACACCTGGTTGACATAGTATGTTCCTAGTGTTTTCAAATCCATTAACGCTAAGGAGGAACTATGTTCTTAAAGAAACAGGTACATCTGGCAGAGATCTGGGCTTTGAAGTCTCATGGCATTTCAAATGTATGGTTTGTCTGTGAACCAGGGCCACCAGGGATCATAATGTGTTGAATGAATGACTTCATGCTCCCCAGAGGTAGGGGAAAGGAAATTCATGACGTGGGAAGAACTCAGACTGTCAGTGTCCCCTGCATCTGAGTAATCCATAGATTTCCCTTAGCTCTTCATATTTGTCAAGTTGTGACATTCTTGCTAGCTGATGTTTTTGTCCTAAACCCCAAGGCTAGGTGACTTTAGAATTGGGGCCCAGGTAATAGCCAGAAGCCACAGCATCATGGAGAGGAATTTTGTTTGTGCTTTTGTTTTATGTTGCCCAATGACATTTCCTCCCAATTTCACAAGCCTCCAGTGAGGCTAAATGATCTGTAGAAGGCCCATAGTAGTCTCATGATTCAATGGACTTGGAGGCAAGAAAAATATATCTAGTTTTGAATAACTGCCTTTTAGTAAATCAAAGACCTTCAGGGAATGCAGTGAGCTAGTGGCCATGTGGTTCCTAGGGCAGGTAAGTGTGGCAAAGTTCATTGTTGCTTTTTTCTTACTGCTTCCTCCTCTTATCCCTTGTCACTCCACATTGGCCTTCTTTGCTTATTGCCTCTTGAAAAGGCCCTCCTTGACTTCCTATGCTGACTATGATCAGATCCTGACTCCCTTACCACCAGCTTCCAACCACCCTCATCCCACCTGGAGCCCCATTGAAACTAGAATTCAGGGACTTGGTTGTCATTTTATGTTGATGGGAATCACCTGTTCACAAATCCTGGGATTTGATTCTGCTTGATCAGTCATGGGGTGGGGACCACGGAAGCTGCGCCACTGCTGTGTTGCAATACAAGCATAGACAATCCATATATCTCAAACCATGCATCCTTCATGATCACAGGATATGAAAGAAATCACTCACAGTTGTTACGAACAGTGACCTACAAAAGAGAAGCCACTGCTAAGAATACCATCTTTATAAGATCTTTGCAGACATTTTGTGTTCTTAAGCATTTGAGGAAGCCTGATGCTGAAAGAAATCTGGGAAGGCATCCTGATGGGATACCAAGGGAGGACCCTTTCCTAAAGGAGACGTGACCACACACATCCTTGAGTCCACTGAAGACATGTCAGATGAGGAGTTTGACGGTAATTAACACTAACTCAGAATATTTCATCAGACAAGGTGAAATCTAGGTCTCTTGACCCCACAGTTCCTCAGTAGTTTTATTCTGTTTTTCTGTCCTGTCGGGTAGCCAGGAAAGAATTCCACCAGCAAATCCCTCCCTCTTACTCACTTCCTTGAGCTGAGGTATGAATAAATAGTGTAAGCCATTTTTTAAAGAAAGGAAACATGGTCCTCTAGTGATGAAAGCCTAGGCCCACTTTCAAAGGACTTCATTTTCTATCTTTAGAAGCACTGTCAGCCGTCAGCGTTCATCCTCCCCGTCCTCCTCCCGCTTTCATCCTCTTCCTACCTCCTCTACCTGTGTCCCCTATTTATGGAACCCCAGCTGACCTCCAACTCTACCTTATTGGTACAGCCTTCTAAGTGTGTTCTCAATTGGAGAGCATCCCTTTAATGCCAAGGTTTAGAAGGTCAGGATATCTGTCCATCTTATTTTATCAATTACTTTACTCAATTTTCTAGTGTTACTATGTCGAGAAATAACTTTTAGTACATTACATTGTTAGGATCCCATTTTCAAGAATTCATTATTATAGTTACCATTATAATACTAATTATTATTAGTAATTACTCTTTCTCCTTAGACAATGGTCAGCTGATAGTTGTCAGGACCATAGTAGCTTCTCTGGATATTCTTACATTCTAGCATCTTCTGCAGCTATTGACACCCTCTTGATCTGTCCCATCTCCCTCCCCTCACTTAAAAATCTCCCACCCACAATGGGGCTGGAAAGACCCTCAGGGATGCAGAACATGAATTGATCACAGAGGACTCAGTTCTAAGTATCTGTCAAATGGCTCACAGCTGTCTATCAGACTTCTGCATTCACACCTACATGTTCACCAAACAAATATTACCCTGAAAGGCAATGATGATTCCACCTGTAGGCAAAAAGGCTATAGCTCAGAAAGGTTGCCATTGTTCATGACCCACACCTGGAGGGAGAATTGTCCACTAGGCCCTGGTTGGTAGTATTCTTGGATCTATGCTCTTAACTCAACAATGCGCTGCTTTGTAGTAGAGATTGCATTCTTTTCCAGGGATGACATGTGCTCCCTTAGAGTCCAACATTTGCTTCTGAGGTATGTCAAAGCAGAGGGCCATGCCACCGAAGTCAAAGAAGGAACAGTCGAAGTGGGAGAATGTGCTGAGGAACCCTGACTTTAGATTTGATCTGATCACATTCAACATCCAATTTCTGTTGTCATCACCTATAAAAGTGATTCTAAAGAAATAAATCAAAGAGTAGAAAGACTGTGACCCAGAAGTGGTCTTTAATTAATTAAATTAATTAATATTTAATGTTTTCTTTCCCCAAAGAACTGTGTCTTCTAGTTTTCTGGTGTTGGGTAATAAACCATCTAATTGACTACATGGCTTAAAACACCAACATGATATTTCTGGATTCAAGCATTGAAAGAGTTTGTCCTTGTTCAGGTTCCTTATGAGAAAACTCTCTCTCTCTCTCTCTCTCTCTCTCTCTCTCTCTCTCTCTCTCTCTCTCTCCACACACACACACACACACACACACACACACACTATATATATATATATATATATATATATATATATATATATATTAAGGATTTCTCTGTGTCTCCTGTATCAGACACAGAGACTCTAGGGTTGAAGACTTAACTAGGGGTAAGGTAAAGTCATGCCCTTTGGATGTCTGTCTCTGGTTTCTTTGTGTGCCTTTCTAGTGCTCCTGCCTTCCTCATTCTCCTCCTCATCCTCTTCATGCCCATCTGCATCTTTTCCCCCTTCCTTTTACCTCCCCATTTCCTGTCTTTTCTTCCTCTTCATTCCCTCTTCTCCCTCCTCCTCTTTTCTTCTCTTTCTGTGTTCAAGCTTCTGCGTGTGCATGTGTCTGCTCAAGCATATGAAACAGAGGTTATCAGCTATCGTTGCTAAAAAGCCCTTCACCATTTAAAAATTTACACTTCTTTTATTTGTAAGGTTTGGGGTGCATCTGCCACACAAGCACATCAAATGGAGGTCAGAGGACAATTTGTGGGACTCAGTTCTTTTCTTCTACCATGTGTTTCTGGGATTGGATTCAGATTGTTAGGCTCCATGACAAATGCCTTTACCATGTGGTCCATATCCCAGCCTCAGCCTTGTGTTTTGAGGTGGGGTCTTTTTATTGACCTGGAAGAAATTTCTCTTTGAAACCAATTAGGCTAGACTGGCCAGCTAGGGAGCTCTAGGACTCTGTCTGTCTCTAACCTCCCAGCATTGCAATTACAAACTGTTATACTTTTATACGGGCTCTGGGGTTTGAACTAGGATCCTCATGCTATCAAGATAAGCACTTTACTGACGAATGCTATATCTCTTGCCTTTCCTCCTTTATTCTGAGACATGATCTTACTCTTCCAGGCTAGCTTAGAACTCTTAACCTCCTGCTTTTGCCTCCATGGTACTGAAATTATAGGCACCACATCCAGCTCTTTTTTTTTTTTTTGATAAAGGTACAGCAGGTTCTGAGAAGCTAGTAGGAATCACTACTATTAACATTGTGGCAACTATATTCTGTTCTGCACATGTCACCTCTGAGTAAGTTCCTTGGCATTTGACTTTCTCTTTCCTAATTAGCAAGACAGAAAGCTAGCTTGGATGGTCACTAATTTTAGTTTATATATTGGGTGACTTGTATGAAACTCAGTCCCTCTGCCACATGCCATACAATGAGACTATTGTTGGCTGATTCCCTGGAAATCAAATTGTAGTTCCTACTATAAATGCCTTCCAGACGACTCCTGCCTGTCTTTGGTTCCAGTGTGGGAACATCATATTCTCCCTGAGCACTAGATTTCATGGAACCAGAAGGTGCCATGAAATCTTCCAAAGGAGGGAAGTGACCAGTAGCCTTATTCAACTGTGATGTCTAGGACATAACAATCAGCAAGACATGATAACCCTAAGGATGCTGTAGTGATACCCGTACCTTGACAGTAATGAACATCTCTCGGACTTAAAGCCCATTCAACAATAGGGAAACTATGCTTGGCACCGGAAACCCAGCCAACTACCCCAGAGCTACTGAAGTCATCCATCTTGGAGGATAACATACAACCATCACTTTAATACACCTTCATACTTTATAACTATATTCTAAATATTTATCCTATGCTACAGGTAGGTACAGTTCTCACCTCCAAACAAAGAAATTTCTCTTTGAAACAGAGAAAAGCTATAACAAAATGTCACACCCAATCCAAATGCAGAGAACAAGAGATTTTGTGGTTCCTAGTCCTGCTACATATTTTTTTGCACAATTTCTTAATAAGTTAGACTGTGTGCATATGCACCTAAAGCATGTGAATTAAGTAAAACCAAGCATGAAGCATACCTGTGATTACAGCACCTGGAGGTAGAGGCAGAGAATCAGATTCAAGATTATAGTCTGCTATATAATGAATTTAGGACTAGACTGAGTTCCTGGGTTCAATGATACCCTATTTCAGGAAACACACACACACACACACATACACACGCACGCACGCACACTCACTCACATAGGACAAGGGGGCAGTTAGGGGGGAGAATACGAGTTGGTACTTGTTGAATCCTGGTTGCTATTTATCATTGCTACTTAATTGTGTTTGAAGTCTACAAACCAGTGCCCAAACAAACGAAGTGGTGGCATTGGCATACTCTAATTGGCTTGCTTATCCACTGGACCATACCCATGTACCCATGTTGCCTCTGGCATCAGAGCATATGCTCCCTGTTTTCAGGCTTGTTGAATTTTCATGGGAGCATCCTAAGCACTTGCTCCAGAAAAGATGCTTATTGGTGCCCAGGCATGAATATTCATGAGGAAGACCTGGCTGTCTCCCGGATCACACCTTATTTATTCAGCTCCATATTTTTCATGGAGCTCGCTGGACTGCTGGTGGTGAAGTTAGGGTTACAGGTGACTGCAAATGGATACTTTCAGACCTCATTTCCAGAAGTGAGGCTTCAGAGAGTAACCTCCTAATGCTGGTGACCTCCTAGCATGGTGACTTTTGTGTTGTCACAGCAGAGAGAGGTGGCCAACTCATATGGAGTTAACTAGACACAATCAGACAGCTTCAGCTTCCTAAACAGAGAATGACCCTAGAAATGAGATTTTGTTTGACCTAGTAAGCATCCTCTGCTCTCCTGGGACTGCAGGCGACTCCAGCATGTGGTAGGTGACCGTTCCAGTTCTTTCTGCCCAGCAGTCCTTGCTCTGCATAGCAGTGACATTTCATGCTCCCTTAGCATGGCGTAGCACTGGCTTCCAGATGCTGGCCGCCTTCTTAGAAGGACTCTAGACTTGCAGGTAGTCTCTCTCTGCCCTCCTGAAAAACGGCAGAAGAGAGCTTAGCACCATCCTAGTGTTCTCTTGCCAGTGCTATGAAGAGGAGATAGTGGGACCACAATTGCCATTTGAGACCCTTTGCTCCCCCGGACCTCATGCTCTATAAAGGATTCACTTGCCAACTTAGTGAGAAACTGCGGAGCTTGGATTGACAGCAATAAATCTACTGTCACGGAACCCCGTAAAGTTGGGAGTGGCAGTGCAGACCTATAATCTCTACAATCCTCCTGCATAGGTAGGGGGATTGCGTTGAGCTTGAGGCCAACTTGGGGCATAAAAGCAAGGATCTGTCTCGAAAATGGAGCAACAAAATAAAAAGGGAAAGCTTGGGAAGATGAAGTACTTTGTCGTGTATGACACACTTCATAACCATGCTATCTCTACTCTCCTTATGGGTTGTTGATAAAATGATGAGATGTCTCAGGAAAGACTGATAAACACCAAGGCCATGTTCGTTAGCTTTGTTTTCTTATAATTCACCAGACTCCCTAAAGGGATAACTAAAGAATAACACAGCCCCAGCTTAGCCTGTGTATCTTGAGTTTCCAAAAGTCAGTGTAACCAATTAGTTTACAAAATCATTGGACCAAAATTATAGATTAACTTTTTTTTTAAATTTAAGTGTCTTAGTCAGGGTTACTAAGAGGAGAGACCCCCCCCCCAACTGAGAAAATGTCTCCTTAAGAATGAGGACCAGGACCAGAAGAAACTTGAGGAGGAAAGGGTTTATTTGGCTTATATAGCCCAAGTCACAGTCCATTGAGGGAAGCCTTAGAAGGAACTCAAACTGGGGAGGAGCTGAAGTAGAGGCCATAGAAGAGTGCCGTTTACTGGCTTGCCCCTCATGGCTTGCTCAACCCTCTTTCTTATAGTACCCAAGACAACAAGCCCAGGGGTAACACCACCTACAATGGGCTGGGCCCTTTCACATCAATTGTTAAGTAATTAATAAAATGTTCTATAGGCTTGCTACAGCCCCATTTTTTGTTTATTTGGATTTTTTTGTTTGTTGTTTTGTTTTTTGAGACAAGGGTTTCTGTGTAGCTTTAGAGCCTGTCCTGGAGCTGCTCCTGTAGACCAGGTTGGCCTCAAACTCACAGAGATCTACCTGTTTCTGCCTCTCGAGTGCTGAGATTAAAGGCGTGCACCACCACCACCTAGCTAGAGCCCCATTCTTAAAGGTCTCAGTTGAGGGTCTCTCCTCTTAGATGTACAACTAGTCAGCACAGTAGGGCAGCTAACATTGATGGAGTTGAAAGATTTTATACAGGATAGTGATGTAGCAAAGTCATCAACGGTATTTCCCAGAAATGGACTTTGAGTACTCAGTACTTGCCCACCAGCTATGGTGCACTTATAAGTGCAATAGTGGCAAGAGCATTATGGGAGTAAACAAACACTTTCTGATTTGAGGCCTGCTCCACAGAAGGAAATGCACTCATAGTACTGTAAACTTAATCAAAAGCCCATGGCAGGGGAAGTCACAGGTCATAATAACACTTTGCTAAAGATATGTTGTCAAACTGCCATTTAAACACTTATGTTTATACTCACAGATTAGTGCTGCTCTCAGCCTTGGCTAGAGAATATTCTTTTTTTGTGTCATGGGAAGTGGCTAATTCAGAGACTCATAATTGTTCAAAGTGTTGAGAAAAAGTGATTATTGAATGTTCGTCTTTAACAGGGATATTTCTGTAATCCCCTCCAAGGTGCAGATAATGCCCATGAAAAGGGAGCAGGAAGAATATAGGCACCAATGAGGAATGGTAGGGCTTTGACTGTTGTCTACCTAACATAGCTATTATATCCAGGAACTCACAGCAACTGTACAAGACCCGCACAAGATGAAGGCAGTCAACATATGAACATAGATGGAGGAGGAGCTCATGAGTCCCCACCCCTAGTTGAAGAGCTATTGACAATTAATGGCTGCGGAGAAAAAATGAACAATTTTTCAACAGTGGTGTAGCCGCTGACAGGCTGGCCATGCTTCTAGTAAATTATCACCCAACTATGATTATGCAACTAGCTTTAATTAAACTGTGGATCATTAAAATGAACATGATATAAAAGTAAGGAGAGGGTCTTGTTGGGAAGATAGGGATGGTTTTCAGAAGCAGAGGTCATTAGATTCTCCACTTCTGCGGAGGAGTGAGGCCATCTGACTTGACATTCAGGAGGTCACTGTGGTGGACTGATCAGATAATGATGTGTGGGGAGGAGGGACTAGAGGTCAGGAGAAAGCACATTTAAGACTTGCAGTGAAGTATAGGTCCAGCTTTCTACCCTATGTGTGTGTCAAAGATAGTTCTGTGAAGATGGATATTTTATTCCCTGCCAAGGTAGTTAGATACTAGGAGTAGCTCAGGCTACTCCTGAGGAATAGCCTGCCATGACTGAGGAGATAGTCTGCCACTCAAGAGACACATCTGGATTGGCCAAAGCAAGATTCTAGAACAAATATAGTTTTTTTTTTTAAAAAAAAAAACATAATACCTTTAGTAATTCTTTGGGAATTCCAAACAATATATTCTGATCATATATCCCATATTACACCGACTTGTCCCAGATCTACCTCTACATCCTCACCCCTCCCAACTTCTGATCCTCTTTTTGTCTTGTAATAACTTAGAGTGTAATTTGTGTTGCCATAGACTCATGGTCGTGACAAATACAGTTTACAACTGTGAAGGGATGGTGGTGGTGAGATGAGCCAGTGTAGGTGAAGGGGAGAATTGTGCCTTCTGGTCTGTTTTATAGCATGGGAAATTTCTGAATCCTGGGTTGGATGGATTCTTGAGCACAACAATAGTCAAAATTCTTGTGACCTCTGATTCTTTTTTAAAGATTGTTTTTATTGAGCTCTATATTTTTCTCTACTTCCTTTCCTTCTTCCCCCCTTCCCTTCTACCCTCTCCCATGATCCCCACACTCCCAATTTACTCAAGAGATTGTCTCTTTTTCTATTTCCCACGTAGATTAGATAGATGTATGTCTCTCTTAGGGTCCTCTTTGTTGTCTAGTGACCTTAAGAGATTGTCTCTTTTTCTATTTCCCACGTAGATTAGATAGATGTATGTCTCTCTTAGGGTCCTCTTTGTTGTCTAGTGACCTTTGATTCTTGTGCTTCATAATTCTAAATGATAATGAAACCAATTAATAATTCTCTGGAAAACATCATGTCAACACCTTTAAAAACTATTATATTAATTCTTTTAGAATTTTATAAAATGCAGTTTGATCATATACACAACTTCTGTTCCTCCTTCTAACTCTTCCCAGATCTTCCCTCAACTTTGATATCGATTCCCTTTACTTCCACAGCAGATTGCTACAGATTAATAAGATTACTTATATTTCTTGAAAATCGATGCTGGTTTCCACTGTGGGAATACTAGGTGGACATTAGCTTTGATCCTTAAAATGACCTGAATTAATGGCCCAGTGAGGACCCAGGTCTCATAACTTAGACATAGTTAGACATAGCAACAGACTTCCCTCTAAATATCTATGATAAAGGCCAAAGCCCCAAACTATCTTAAACTTAATCAGAGAGACCTTTCTTTGCAATGAATCATCATGAATACAGACTCATGGCTTCCCAAGATGTCAAGAATAAGTGACAGCTGAGTGACAACCCTAAGCAAAGCATTTACATACCCCCCATTAAAACTCAGAAAAAACTGTGGAAGAGCAGGCAGAAATCTTAGAGTTGGGATTTCTAGAGTGAGAGGCTGTGAAATGCCATTCTTTAGATTCTGCAGAACCACTGCAGGCATGAGCTCACAACTGTACCTGCACTGGGCCCACAGAAGATGGGACCTATCAATAACCAGTCATGGACCTGATAGCTGCTTATGGCTAAATTTTGGCTTTTGTAGACTTGAGAGAAGGGGTTTCATTGTTTTCAGTTATGTACCCATGGATGAGTCTACCAGGCTCTAACAGATAGCTCCAAATCCATTCTCCATGCAGATGTCTCTAGTTATATTCAGTGGGTCACAAATCAAAATGAATAGATATAAATGTGAGAAAGAGCTTTTCAGGGAAGAAAAAGGGTGGAGAAGTGTGGTAGGAAGGAGAGGGTGGAGAAAGAGTGATCAACCTGCAGTGTGTACAAGTGAATTTTCGAAGAACAAATTTCATTAACAGAAATGTTCAGTTAGAATTTCAAATCTCTGGCTAGCAAAATAATTAAATTTAAATCATTCATACATTTTTAGCAAAAAGGGTAAGTCTTATAAAAAGACAAATAGGTAAGAATCTTTAGAAATCATTATTTGGATTAGAACCCTAAATTTCCATAAAAAGCAAAAGTTTTTTCCAAATAGAAGAAAGGAAGAGAGGAGGGAAGAAGAGAGAGGAGGGAATAGGTTGGAATGGCAGAAGGGAGGAAAGAAGGGAGGGAAAGGAGGAAGGGACAGAGTGTAGGAAGAAGAGTAGGAAGAAGGGGAAGAGGAGGAGAGGCAGCACACATGCATGGTTTAGCTAGGTATTGTCTCCACAATGTGGTAACACTGGTATCTGAATTAACACCCCTGAGCCCAAGCCAGGTGATGTAGGAGGTTTTTCTGTGTTTGTGTTGCTTTCATTGGTTAATGAAGAAACTACTTTGGGCCTGTTGAAAGGGCAGTACATAGGTAGTAAGGGTAGACAGGACTGAATGCTGGGAGAAAGAAGGGTAGAGTCAGAGAGACGCTATGGAGCCACTGCTTCGTGACAATATACAGATTAATAGAAATAGGTTAAATCAAGATGTGAGAGTTATCCAATAAGAGGCTAGAGCTAATGGGCCAAGCAGTGATTTAGTTAATGTAATTTCTGTGTGGTTATTTCAGGGCTACGCTAGCTGGGTGGCCAGGACGAACAAGCAGGTCCTTCTCCTACAGCCAGGGTTTACCTGTAGGAAATGATTGGTGTAAAGAAGTTGACAAACGGCAACCAGTTCTTGATCAGCTTGCCTTGATATCAGTAGTAGACTGTCTTCCATCTTATCATGGCTCCATAAACACAAACTACTTCCTCCTTCTACTCCTTGTCTTCCAGCCAGCAAACTCTTGCTTTGTCCTCTAACTCACTGCTTGGACATTTCCCCTCTCCATGGCTAAGGCTATGGCTTGGCACATGGCTCTGCTCTTACCTATTCTTTTCGTAGATTTGCTTGGCCTCTTTTCTCTTGGCTGAGGAAACTGGCCTTTCCCAAGCCACGCATTGCTGCTTCCACACTCTTCTTTCTGGTTTCATTTTTATTCAGACAAAATATCTCATTCATAGAGGAAATATTTAACAAGATGACATGACTCCAACTCCATCCTTTTCTTGCGCTTCCACAATTCCTACAAATGCCTGGGCTGTTGGAAACAAAAGCCAGTTCCTGAGCTGTGAGCCACCTCTCAGTGTGGGTTACAAAGGAAAATCTGCCTGACTGTTTCCTGCTGAGAAGATAGCTGGGTTCTGAGCAGGCATCATCTCCCAGGGAAAGATTTCTTTTGAAAATTGTCCATAAATATCCAAGTAGCACTCAAGCCCCCGCTGGCTAAGACAGCCCAGTGCTAAGAGGTTGACTTGGAAACCAGAAGGCTGTGTTCAAAGCCCACTGTGCCACTTACCAGTGATTGACCCTTGGCTTGGCTCTCTGCCTCTCTGATGGTTTTCTAGCTAGAAATGGCAAGAGTAGCACCCACTTAATGGCGTTGTTTTGAAGACTGGCTTAGTCCACATGACTAAGTATGCCTGGTAGGACATGCTCATTGCTACCCCAATTGGTTCACCTTGTGACTGGGGACCTCTAAGGCTGCGTCAATGAGGTGCAGCTCCAGTGTTTCTGTTTTCACTGTCCCACATCATCTGTCTTCCTCTGTTGTCCCATGTGTGCCACCCCTTTTCTCCTTCTCAGACTGTTACTATGCTATCCCTCCCGCCCCTGTGGCTTCCATTCTCCTAAGAATGGCAGACCTGATTTCCGTCTGTCCTTCTGAGTTCTCTCTGCATGCCATGTTCAGCCTGTTGGATCAGCCTTTATTCCAGCACTGGGTGCAGGCTCTGCCTTGCCTCATATTGCTTCATCCCAGCTCACAGGTCCAGTTCTGGGTGTTGACTCCTCCCAGTCCATGCTGTCACACTGTGCTCAGTGACATCTGAGTCATCATGTGACCCCTTCCTACCCTTCTGCCATTTCTTTCTCTATTTTAGTCCTTCTCCGAATCTTTGCTTAATTAGTTGCTCAGAATCCGTTGGATAGCACTTCCTCAATTGTGCATTAGTTCTTTACTGTTTCTTTTCTAATGAGTTATCCATTTCTTAGGGGGTAGAAACCTAAAGTTTAGAATTAGGTATAGACTTTAAAACAAAATTGTGTTCCCTAAATGCCTTAAATATTTGGATATGACTGCAGCCTGAGACTGCTCCCCCCCCCAGAGACCCCCTGCTGAGACTAGCTAACCCCCTTCTAGTGTGGTATTTAAGAAATATGCAGGGATTCCAAGTTGGTACTTACTTGGTGCCACTACAGTAGAGCAAGCAAAACCCACCTGACCCAGATTTTCTAGATGTGTGTGTGTCCTTTCTTCATCCCTTGTTACCCCAGTCAAGTTTCCAGGATCAAGCAGAACAAGACACGGCAAGCAAATGCAGAGACATAAAAGATGGTATTGAGATGAATTGGGCTACAGAGGCCCAGAGCAAGGCAATGCAGAAGTCCTAATTCAAGCCTACATTTCGTGTATTTCCCAGGTTGACTTTGGGCAGCTTTCCCAACTCTCCCCTGAGAATGCTACTTTTTTTACAGGGCTTGTGGGCCAAAGTCGTGACATAAACCATGTTTGAGACTGGTTACCTCACTTAACAGGAAAATTTGTTCATTTCCATGGTGAAGAAGTGCTGAGCGGCAATGTGTTGTCTTTGTGTGTGTGTGTTGGTTCATACTAAAGCTGGTCAGTTTGTATTTCAGTTTTAATTACTGACATTATTTTTATCCCACATAGTAATGGGTACAGAATGTTTCTCAGTGGATACTTGGTAGAGGTAAAACAAGGAATGTTTCTAATAATACAGGGAATGTGTTTTTAATAATCTTTTCTGACATCTGAATTTTAATTAGAGAAAAGAAGAAAATGTAAAAGGTCCAAGTAACCTTACAGTGTACCAGAAAAGGGAGGCCAGTGGGATAAAGACTATTAATTTAGGACATGGAGCAATGACTCAGCAGTTAAGAGCACTGACTGCTCTTCCAGAGGACCTGGGTTCAAGTTCCCGCACCCACATGGCAGTTCACACGTGCCTGTAACTCCAAGATCTGATATCCTTACTGAGACATACATGCAGGCAAAACACCAATGAACTTATAATAAAAATAAATAAATTAAAAAAATTGAGTTTAATTCTATATCAGATGCATCATCTATTCCAGAAGACAGAGTGTGGAAACACTGTTGACCACGAAAGTACTTTAAAGTTAAGCGAAGCTGATATGGGGCCTCATGCTTGTGATTCCAGCATATGGGAGGTTAAGGCAGGGGGATTGCCCTTAGTAAGATCAGACTTGACTACAGTGTAGGTTCCAGGGTCTCCTGTCTCTCCTCTCTCTCTCTCTCTCTCTCTCTCTCTCTCTCTCTCTCTCTCTCTCTCTGTTTATTCTTTAAAAAAAACAAGAATTCTCTGTGTAGCTCTGGTTTTCTAGGACCTATGCACTCCAGGCTGGTCTTGAACCCAGAGATCTGTCTGCCTCTGCTTACCCAGTGCTGGGATTAGAGGCATGCGCCACTACCACCTAACCTGGTTCCTGGGTCTCAAAACACAACAGAATAACAAAGCAAAATTCAGAGAAAGCAGATGGTAAAAACTGAGAGACTTCTATGGAGGGGTGGTCTCAGTGAGGATGCTAAGCCCAGAGGATAACATATGTCTGTCTGAAACAATGTTTGCGAAGGGCCAACTAGAGTCACATGGGAGACAGAATGTCCTGTTTAGGAAAAAGAGGAAGCAATTTAGGCCATACTTTTTAAGATTCACTCTCCTTCAAACCTCCTGACCAGAAATAAAAAAAAAAAAAGAATCAGTTCCCCTGAAGAGTTAGATTTCCTCCTACTGTCTTAGTCCATTTTCCTTTGCTATAACAAACTACCCAAGACTGGGCATTTTTTAAAAACGGTTTTGTTCTGCAGATTTAGTGGCTTTAAAGAAAGTGTCACTGGCTTTCTGGGAATGAATTGCCTTCTGACTGCATCGAAGTAACTTGGCTGAAGAATAGAAGGAGAAATATGTGAAGAAGTGATCCCAAGACAGTGCTAAGAAAGCCTAGAGCTTCAGCAGCCAGCTTGCTCTTTGTTGGACAGGCTGATCTCTCAGAAACATTGGGGCTGCACAACAACGTTCCCAGTCCTTTCCAAGGGCAGCACAACTGATGAGATAATTACCTTCTGCTAGACCCCACCTTGTGAAGGTCCGGTCACTTCTCAGCATCACCACACTGGGGCTCACTGTGTTCTAGCCCTTGAAACTGTCAAGGACACAATCAAGCCATTTGGAAACCATGGCATTCACTACTGTGTTGGCAAGGCTTCAGGCCGCTCCCACGGTCTGTCTGCTCATCAGAAATGCCTTCAATGACTTGGAAAATCCTTTAATTCTTTTGCTAGAAATTATAGGGAGATGCCTGATGGAGAACATATTTTGACATCCCACACTGAAGTAGAATGAACCTGTGAGCAAACAAATGAATAAAATAATGCACTGACATAGTTGGTGTCTGTTTTTTTCCCCCCTTCCATTCTATTTTGATCTCAGAGGGTAGTTAAGCCAAAGTAAAGGAAAAATAAAACGTTTTTACAGCTTTGAGGCTGGAAAGTCAGGCAGTAGCCTGACTGTTTGCTCTTCTTCCTCCTCCTCCTCATCCTCCTCCTCCTCCTCCTCCTCCTCCTCCTCCTCCTCCTCCTTCTTCTTCTTCTTCTTCTTCTTCTTCTTCTTCTTCTTTTGAGACAGGGGTTCTCTGTATATCAGTCCTAGCTGTCTTGGAACTTACTCTCTAGACCAGGCTGGTCTCGAACTCACAGAGATCCGCCTGCCTCTGCTTCCCGAGTGCTGGGATTAAAGGCTTGCTCTACCACTGCCTCTCTAGTCACTCTTTTTAAATGTGAGCTGGTGGTGAGGACTGTTTCTGCCTTGCTGAACACATGTAGAGATAGACATAGTGGGAAATCCTGCACTGTTCTGAAACACTCACATACATCAGGTTCTTGGAAGCATTGTTTCATGTAGCTAACCCACAATGAAGGGTTTCAATGCCTTCGGATTCATTACTAAATCTTCCAGTACTCCCGGGTTCCTTCATTTTGTTTTGCAGGCTTCCTTCTCTACAAGGCAGAGAATTGTTATATGGTTTGAGCAAGTTAGTGATGAGGACAGTTAATAGCAGTGAACATCCAAAACAGCTGGTTATGGTGAGCCTGGGACCAAAGTCCAGGTCTAGAGTTTCTCCTTACACCCTTGGTTCCCCATGTCTCACTGTTTTGGGTTGTTGTTTGCTTAATTCCTTGTTTCGTGTGTGCATACGTTTGTGTGCCAGTGAACATGCATGCACACGTGTGTAGAGGCCAAGAGGACAGCCTTAGGTCTCATTACTCAGTCTCTGCCCACCTTCTTTATTTGAGGCAGGAACTCTCACAGGCTTCTAGGTAGCCTGATTAGGTGAGTCTAGTTGGCTAGCAAACCCCAGGGATCCACATTTGCCATTGTCCTCTCTAGTGCTGGGATTATAAGTGCACCTGTTCTCGTTATATTATCTTTTGCCTTGATATGGATGCTGGGAATGAATTCAGGTTTTTGGCCTTGTAAGGCTAGAAGTTTCAAGATTGAGCCATCTTACCGCTGGGTTTTAGCAGTGATTTCAGAATATCTGTGCTTTCTCTCACAGCTTCAGACAAATGGTGTCACGTGGGTGTGCCTCTCTTTGAATTGTTAACTCTGTAAGTTGTCACTCATGCTGATGCTGCCTCCACTTGGCTTCATTAAGACTTACTTAGTCTCTCTTTTCTTGACTTCATTAAGACTTACTTAGTCTCTCTTTTCTTGACTTCATTAAGACTTACTTAGTCTCTCTTTTCTTGGCTTCATTAAGACTTACTTAGTCTCTCTTTTCTTGCTCTAAATCATGAGGTGATGTTAGTGATAACAATACCTTTCAGTTTAGCTTCTTTATGGGAAATACTGATCAATTATTAACAGATACTCAATCCAAGGATAAACAATTACTAGGTTTTTTTAATCAAAGGTAAGTATATGATGGGGGTGGTGTGTCTTTCTTCCTCCTTCCTTCCTCCCTCTCTCTCTCTCCCTCTCTCTCTCTCTTTTTTCCTTTCCTTCTTTCTCTTCCTCACATTTGTATGTATGTCATTCAAGGGAAACAATATGGACTGATGTGGGATGTCCTTCTGTATATGTGTTGCTTTTATTGACTAATGAATAAAGCTGGCTGTTTTAGCCAATGGCTTTGCAGAGTAAAGCCAGGTGGGAAATCCACACAGAGATATACAGAGTGAGTTGACAAAGTCAAGGAGACGCCATGTAGCTGCCAAAGGACACAGTTGCCCAGAACCTTACTGGTAGGCTACAGCCTTGTGGCGATACACAGATTAATAGAAATGGGTTAATTCAAGATATAAGAGCTAGCTAAAAAAATACATCCGAGTCATTGGCTGAGCATATTGTAATTAATATACTTTTTGTGTGATTATTGGGGTCTGGGTGGCCAGGAATGAACAAGCAACTTCTGTTTACAATGAACTTGATAATTATCTGGTTAGTCATAATCGTGAAAAATAAAGAGAGCAAATATGCTCTACCTTAATTTTAAAATTATCAGCATCCCTGGGCAGGAATATGTGACACTGTGACTGGCCTTGGTGTAAGTGTCCAGATAGTACCTGTGCTGCCTCTTACGTACCTTAATGCAGCTGACTGTAAGGTTTGATGCTAAGATTCATCTGATCTTTTGACACCCATCCTAACTCAAATGTGATTCTATTGAGCTGGAGCTCTGTCCTGTTACATGTCTCCACACATGTCCCTCCTGTCTCAAGTCTCCACACATGTCCCTCCCCTGTCCCAAGTCTCCACACATGTCCCTCCCCTGTCTTCCATGATACCTGTCTTTCCAGAGACAACAAAGATTAGCAAAGAACCCATAACCTGCTTCCAGATTGTATAGGGAACTCTGGTGAGTTTTCTGAGCCAGTAAGCACACCAGGGGATATTTATAGCAGTGTTCTAAGGAAGCCTTTGTTTTCAAATTGGCATCCACACATAAATGCTTTCTGTGGGAGAAAAACACCCAGGATAATGCAATGAATGGTGCTGAGTTATAAGGAAGATGTGCCATACTTTTTGTAAGTCATAAAATTTACTAATTCATATCAGTAAAACTATATGGACAATTTTGTAAACATGAGTAAACCAAATGGAAGACCTTCAAATTTGAGGTGACCCAAAAAGCCACTGGAGAATTTTCAAATACAAGGTCTCCTAAGGGCTATTGGAGAACTTTGACTTAGCTAATGATGAAGTGTTTGCTAACATAGATCAAAATTTGAGGATATCAGGATTATAGGAGTGATCCTTCTTCTAGATCATGGGGATCTTGGAGGATGTTGCTAGGAAGTCCTTCTTTCCTGTTCCATGGCTTTATGAAGAGATTTGACACATCTTAATTATTCTCTTTTTTTGGACTGTAAGGGGATCAAATTCAGGACTGTTAAACATGAAGTAAGCACTCTGCCTCTGAGCTACATTTCCAGCCATGGATCTGGTAGGTTCTCATGTCTTTAAAATTCTCAAGGGCATTTTAAAGCTTCAAATTTACCATCTGAATTGTTCTGTGTGTCTCATCTGTTTCTCCTGCAAGGCACAAAATGAAGAAGTGTGTGTGTGTGTGGTGTCGAGATACAACACAGAATCTCACAACCTGCTTCTGCATCCCCTCCCTATAAGCAACTTCTGCGATTTTCCAGGTAAGTCAGTGAGCAAGACAGGAGACAGTCACAGCAATGTTCTAAGGAAGCCTTTGTTTTCAAGTTGGCAGTTTCATTGTTGAGGAATGTTGATATCTGACACATAGTCTTTGGATTCATTTCTTTAATGACACCAGCCTTAAAACACTAGGTAATGGAAAAAACACAGTCAATGAAGAAAGAAATCAACCTTCTGTCGAGCTAAGCTAGATGATCTGGAATTAATCCATTTTTCTGTTTCTTGGGACTTCATGTTGACAAAAATATGGAATATATAAATAAAAAGAAAGGTAAGAAAATTCACGTGGCAATTTTTTTCATTGAAGTATAATATCAATTAACCATATTGTTGATTGTTTTTGACTACTTAGCTTCTGTTATCATTTAAAAATATTATGTTTCGCATAAATGTATCAGCTTTTAATGAAAGGTAGTCATCTTCAGAATAATCACATTGGGCATGTTCAAACTCATAGGCTTTGGAATATACAAGACTGGATTTGAAAAAACAAAAGACCTCTTCCATACTAATCTCCAAGGACCCCATATCCACAGAAACTTCTCAGCTTTAAGTACCATCTTAGGGAGCTATAGCATAGAAACTAAAAGCCCTGTATAGGAAACAAATTACAACAATATTAAAATGGATGGTTATTTGAATAAGAACCAATGCATTGATTGATCACTCATCAAAACCATGAGAGATAGGTACTGTCTATTTGATCTGAACATCTGAGTTCAGGGAGATTAGGAAATGTCTCTTCTGTGTATGTGTGTTCATATGTGTGTGAGTGTGTGTACACACATGTGCGTCAGTGTGGAGTTCCGAGACTGATGTCAGGGTGTCTTCAACTGCTCTCTACATTAAACAAGACACAAGAGCTCTTCCTGAAGCTGGAGCTGGTCTGCCTGGCTAGCTTGGTCCAGGGACTCCCTGTCTCTTCTTCCTGAGAACTGGACTCATACCCTCACCCCACTTTTTATGTGGAATCTGGGAGTCTGAACTTGAGTCCTCACAGTTCATGTGGCAAGTGTCTTACTTTCTGCTCTGTCTCTGCCGTCTCATTTAAGAAACTTCTGTTGGAGATGGCTCAGTCTGCAAGGTCCCTACTGTGTAAGCATGAGGACCAGAATTTGCTCCCCAGAACTCATGTTAAAACAGAAATAAGGCCAGAAATGTTGGCACATTTGTCAGCCTGCTGCTGGGGAGGCAGAGACAAGAGGATCCCTGATGCTCCCTGGCCAGCCAGCCTAGTGGAATTTGCATGCCCAAGGTCAATGGCAGACTTTGTCTAAAAAGACAATGAAAACAAAGAATCATAAAGGATAGCACCCATAAAAATAAAAAAAAGAAAGACAGATAAGGAGAGAGAGAGAAAGAGAGAGATAGAGAGAGACGAAGAAGAGAAAACAGAGAAAAATAGACCTCTGCAAAGCCACACAGAAGTGAACATCAGATGTAGGTCCTCTAACCCTAGAGTCAACACCCCTCAAAAACCGGTGGTCAGTTGCTCTTTGAATGGCTTCAAATTCCACACTCTTAGAGAATATGCCACACAAGCTTTTCTGCTTCCGTTTGGAGGGTAGCCCAATGTAACAGTGTTTTCAGCATCA
The DNA here is from genome assembly GCF_037038515.1 of Microtus pennsylvanicus. Taxonomy (NCBI): domain Eukaryota; kingdom Metazoa; phylum Chordata; class Mammalia; order Rodentia; family Cricetidae; genus Microtus; species Microtus pennsylvanicus. Next base: position 124,076,222 of record NC_134582.1, read on the forward strand.
CCCAGGCACACACTTATGATGACAGAAGCTCTTCATATCCAGTCTGCTTTATTCCAGCAAAAGGACAAAAGCATCCTTAGACAAAAGTTAACATATATGCTATACTCTAACACAGTAACACATCCTTTTACTCTGTTCAATTATTTTCATCAATCAACTCCCATGAGTCTCTACCCTTAAATGTAATTCTCAAGGCACTTTGGTTTTTTCCCCCAAAATGTTACCACAGGAAGATCACCAGGTGCATGTAGAGATTCGTGATCCCGAGCCCAGGCTTCAAGAAAGAAGTCCCTCCCTGGTTAGTTTTCCTTCTATGGACTCTTTTCATGCTTTAGAGAAAGCAAAAAAAGAAAAAGAAAGGCAATTTTCTCAAGGGTTTCCCCAACAATTTATTGAGAATATTCCCCCCTCGGGGACTAGTTTCTATTCCCACATCTTTCCACTTCGCTACAGTTTCATTTTTTACTTAATCCCTATATAAACAGGCGTTCCAAGTCCTATCCATCTGAAAGCAGGTAATTATCTCTCTGACTCACCCCACACACACTTACTGAGCATCATTCCAGGCAATGAAAATAGCGATAAACAATCCAGCGCCAGTCCTGAGAGACAGCTGCAGCTAGTGGGAGGGAGAGGGAGGCGAGGACAGAAGTACCCAGCAGCGTCACAGGACGCCCACGGAGCTAAGCGTGGTGCAGGGGGATCCCAGAAGATGCGCTCTCAAACGTGGGAGGTGCCAGAGGCTGCTTTCTGTGGGCGAAAGAAAAAAAAAATCCACCGCGGACGTTTTCCTCAGCACCTGACTTTCACTTCTATTGAAATCTTTTCTCCTGAGCTCTGTAACCTCGATGACAATAGCAGACATGCAAAGAGAAATGCAGAAGGGATTGAGACCCGCGCTCCAGAAAAAGCAATTCGGTTCCTTTTGGAAAGGATGAAAAGAAAAGCATCCCTAAACTCAGCAGAACACATTTTATAAATAGGAACAGCCATCTTCAACCCTGGACGATTCAGAATCAAAAAGAAACACAACTCCTACAAGTCTCTGACACCACAGGAGGGAGAAGTTGGCCCCAGCCGGCATATCCTGATAGGTTCAAGCTGAAAACTGAACACACAAGCACAGAGCCCTAAGAGGTGTGACATGGTGCCCCCTTCTCCTTAGGCGCTGGGCCACACTGTAATTTCACACTGCTTAGAAGGCAACCATCTCCAGTGGAGACTGTTTCCTGCAGAAACCCAGGGGAAACTGCCATTCTGGAAACTTCCTCATCACAGGAGAAGCAGTCCAGAGCGCTTCCGTGTAATGCCAGTGAACTGTAAAATTAGTTCCAAATGACGAAGGCATTCTGTTACCCCCTATAAATGTTCAAGACACAAAGTGTTCAAATTGTGCCCTTCGTGACATTATGTATGCTTAGTGGGTTTTGACTGTCTTTTACTGAGCTTGGATGTAGTCAAGCGAGGGAGCAGTGCTTTTAATTTTTTCAATCTTTTCCTGGGGGATGTTTTGCCTTGCCAGGACTCAATTATTCCTTAGCATCACTCCCTCCTGATTCTTGCTTGCCCGGACATCATTGGAATGGGAAGCTTTGAAGTTAACAAGTGTGACATGATTTGGGTCATCAGAACTGGTCACATGAAGTAGATCGAGGCAAAATCGGTGTCAACTACCGATGGTGTTCTTGACTCCATCCCAGGTGTGACATACACTTGGCAGTGGACTTGCTAGGTTTCGTCATCTAACACGAACTGTGGTCTACTTTCTAACTGGTTTTGAGATAAGCATTGGGTGGGCAGATGAGCTTTAGGAAGATTTGGAGAAGCAGAGTGAGCAGTAGAGGGGATTTAAGAAGTAATGAGAAAAAAAAGGCAGAAATGATTATGGAATGAACTGGAGATATGAATTGTAAAATAAGGTTTAAAAGTGGGTTAAATTGATGGATGATGTGTCCTGACCAAAGGTTTAGTTTAGAAGAGGTAGAAAATAGGAAGCTATGATCACCGGGTTAAAACTAGGAAAGTGACTATAGTGATATTTTGTTTATGATCTACTAAATATAGCTTACCTGAAGATCAGGGTGCAAAGCTAGCTACAGTAGTAAGCCATAGAGGCCAGGCAGTGGTGGCAGACACCTTTAATCCCAGAAGACACACTAGTTAGCCATAGAGGCCCGGTGGTGGTGCACACTTTCAATAGCACAGGTCGTCCTGGGTGTATAAGAAAGCACACTGAACAAGGTCCTAGGAGTCAGCCAGTATGGAGTCCTCCTCCATGACCTCTGCTTCAGTTTTGGGTTCCAGGTTAATTCCTTGAGTCTTCACCCCCACCCCTACCCTGCCACCCTAACTTTCTTTAATGATGGCCTGTGATGTGGAAATACAAGAAAAAATAAACCTGTCCCTTTCCACATTGCTTTTGGCCGTGCTGTTTTCTGAGACAGGGTCTAGGGTTCTCACTTTCAAGAATATTAACTCAGTGATCCTGACTGGCCAGTGTCCCAGAGATCCTCCTGTTTGTGCCTTCCCAGCACTGCGTTTGTGAGCGTGAGATAGAGAGAGTGGATTCTAGGGGTCGGACTCGGCTCCTTTTGCATGGGCAGCAAACACTTTACTGACTGAGCTTCTAAAGTCTTACCTTTGCCTTTGTTGTTGTTGTTTTCCCTAGATTTGGTCTTGCCTACAACTTGCTTCCTATACTAACATCTGGAGCTGATGTGACTCAAACAGCAAGTACTCCCCTGCCTGGAGTGCCCCTGGCATGAAGATTCTGTTGCTAATTCTTAGAGTTCCTTCAAGTTGCAGCTGGTCTGCAGAATCTCCCCACCTCCATCGGCAGCAGTTTGCTCCCTAAGGAACAGGTTCAGTTCTCACATGTTTCATTCACGTGGAGAACATCATGAGGACCTTACTTTGGCTTTTTTTTTCTCCTTAGGACTGAAGGCCCCTTGAAGGCGGAGGTGAAATATGGCCAACTCTAAATCCTCAAAATCCTCATCCAGCAAAATGCCCTCTAATTGGTAGATACTCCCTGAATTGGATTGTTGAAAGGCTTGCCTGATTCTGTTGTGTGATCCACAGCAGGTTTTGGAGGGCCTCTTTAAAATTAGTTTCTTTATCTGTAATGTTGGGATATACATCATGCCATGCCAGGGGGAGACTTTGGAGAGATAACATGCATGAATTAATTAGCTCAGTCTGGCATATAGGAAACATTTGATTAGTGATTGGTGGCTATAAAGAAGCTGAAAGAAACTAAGGGCGTTAGGTTTATTTAGGCACAGAGCAGGGAGAGTGAGCAAGAAGTTCTGGGCAAAGAAGGGATGATGCAATCTATGACTTTTAGTGAGTGGTCTAGAAATGCCTTTTGGTGATTTTAATAAAAAAGGTACTAGAAGAGAACACAGGCTCAGCAAAAGGCCGGAGCAGCTCTCTAGGTGAGACTGTAGCATGTGTAAACGTCTTGAGGTGAAGATGTGGTTGATATTAAAGAAAAAGGAACAAACACCAACAAGAAATATGTCGTTGCGGAGCAGTGGGATGGCTCAGTGTATAAAGCTACTTGTTGCCAGGCTTAATGACATGAGCCCTGTTCCCAGAACCAGGAGGTGGAAGGAGAGAACCGACTCGCACACCCTGTTTTCCTCTGAGCACCACACAATCGCTACCATGTGAACCTCCTCTCCAAGGGATAAATACATTAATGTAATCAATGTTTTTCAAAATGTCCTTGGAGCATCTGAGCAAAGAAGAACCATCTAAAGTGGATGGTCCCTCATCATCTTTTCTACATATTCAATTGTAAGAATTATTTCCTTTTTTGTGTCATGAAACTTCGTCACTACTGAGAATGACAATGACCAGAGGTGCAAGACAGAACAATCTGGCCACACCGTCTTTTCCACATCAATGGCCAGAATATATTTCTATACCACTCACTCAAAGTCATAGATTGCATCATCCCTTCTCTGCCTAGAACTTCTTGCTCGCTCTCCCTTCCCTGTGCCTAAATAAACCTAACTCCTTCTGCCTTGATCCTTATATCCCTCCAGAAACTGTGTCCTAGCTTAAGGGCCAGAGTCTCACTGAATTAAAAAAAAAATTACAAAATACCATATTTGAACCAAGCTCCAACCTGGAAGTAAACATTGCTACTCCACTGGAGCTAAGTAGAGCAGGTGCCGCAGGAGAGGTCACAGGGCCGCATATTTCCTGCTTCCTCCAAGACAATCCAGGTGTGGATTTTCACATTAGCAATTCACTGATTAGAGATTTAAATGCATATAGTAAACCGTTGACACTTTCGCCACAGGTTTTATAATTTCAAGACCAGCACTCCTCCTTAACCCCTCCCCCTTACCGCCATTCCTAAACTGAAAATGTCCCCACCTTCTCAGTCTTACTGTGACTATTGGAATATTTGGGATCTTTTAAGGGTGTGTTAACACATTCTAATTTGAAGGCAGGTTATGGTGAATTTGATATAAATTTGAGACAATGTTGTGATTATGTTGGGTGAGGAGGTTTATATCCTTAATCCCAGCACTCACTAGACAGAGGCAGGAGACTCTCCATGAGTCTGAAGGTCACCTGGTTTATACAGTGAGTTCCATTCCAACAAGTGCTACATAATGAGACTCTTTCTCAAAAAACAAAACTAAAAGAAAAGAAACAACTCCGCATTAAAACCCTCATAGTCATGTGAAATGTATACTGCCGATGTAAATGGTGTTAAAATGTATACAACACCATGTTTGTCTTAGCTGTTTCTTCTGTACACAATCATTGCAGTTCAGTTTATGTGCATGTTTCAAAGATGGTATGTTAAAGGCTAGTTGTTTGTCTCCAGATGGATCATAAACGAACGCCATCTCACTCACCATAGATGTGGTAAGAACTCCAGTACTGGACCAGTGATGGCACCAAAATCAAGTTTCTTGAGAGTTTGCTTGCCTAGTCTTGCAGATCCACAGATTCCATGCCTGTGGACTTTACCGACTATAGACTGAAAACAGTTGAAAAATTGCAAATTTACTGAACATGTAGAATTTTTGTTGCTATTGTTATTCCTAATGGATCAATGTAGGGTTAGAACAGTTTGCAAGTTGGGCGTGGTGATGCATGCTTGTAATCTCAGCACTTGGGAAGCCAGGAGGATCAAGAGTTCAAGACCAGCCTCAGCTAAAAAGTAAATTGGAGGCCAACCTGGGCTATAGGTTGACCTATAAAACAACAAGAAGAAAACAACAACAAAGTGGAATTTGCACAACAATCTCAGAGTGTTGGTCTACATAAGGTTTTTTAGAGAGTATTGGAAGTATATAGGAAGACAAACATATTTCCTAAGCAAAACACTGTTTTATATAGAGCACAGGTTTTGGTGGCCACACCACAAAGGTTCCTGAAGCCAGCTTTCCATCATCACCGCTTAAGGAAATAACTTTCTTGCAGCCTTCAGAGGAGTAAGAAAGAAACCGGGCTGAGGTTTGTCTGAACCACTGGTCCAGTCCACAAAGCAAGGGCTGCATTAGTCATTCTTGAAATGACCCTGCCATGGACAGTAGTACCAGGTTTTTATTACTGACTTTCTTTAAAACTGAAACCACTCAAGGTGTTATGGTGACATACACTCAGGAAACAGACAGGGGAATTACAAACTCATGATCACCTTGGGCAACTTAGGGAGCTGCTTTTTGAAACAAAAAGCATTGAAGGTGTAGTTTAGCGGCAGAACTTACCAGATGTGGGGGGCCTGGGTCAAAAAACGTCAGGACCACTCATGTAGCTTTCTCGACTCTGCTCTAACTTTTGCAAAATGACTAGAGGCATTTACCCAAAGCTTACCACTTAAAACAATTTACAGCAATTTCTATATTTCTTGTGACAAGTATCTTACAAATTGACCAATTGTCTAACTTATTGAATATCATTTTATCTGTTTTTTAAAAAATCCTAAATCAGTCTTTGTGGTCTAGACTTATAAGGAAAGGCCAAAAAACATCAACAACAATAATAATTAAAAAGAAAGGGACACAGGCCCATCATCCGGGCTATTCAGGAGCCTGAGAGGGAAGGCCCACAGGTCTTCTCAAGGGATAGAATGAGTTCTAGGCAGCCTGGGAAGCATGAGAAGTGTAGGTGGCCTAATGAGACCTAGTCTCAAACAGAAAGTGTAAAGAAGGTTGAGTGTTTGCCTGGCATGCGTGAGGCTCCAGGTTCAATACCTGGTATTGAAAAAAAAAAACCAAACTCGATAGTTTTCTATACAGTTATATCTCCAGCATATTTGATGTTAATGGGATCATTACCTGTCTCCAGGATTCCAGTTCTGCAGGTGATAAGCATTCTGAAATTGCCTATGCTCATTTCTCTCTGTTCGTTTGCCAAGAATTTCCACCACCTAAACAATGTCCCGGGGCCAAACTTCCCACCTGGGAAGAAAAAGTGCAGAGGCTTGGTGTTGTCATATCTCCAGGAAAAGCCATCCATAAGTTCTAAAGCCAATAATCCCTCCGACAGTCCCTCCCTCCCCAAACTGTCCCCATGCAGACACTCCCTGAATTAATAGGGGGCAAAACAAAACTTCATTTCCCAAGTGTAGCAATAATAGAGCATGTATTTGTGTACATAAGCAAAGAGCTTACTGTACAAGGCAGAGAGTTGGAGCTTTCTAAAAGAAACTATTCAACCTCCCCCCAAAACATATTTGCCTATAATAATTTCCATGGGTGCCCATCATTGAGTAAATGTACATTTGATCTTCTCTGGCCAAACTGTATGATCTTAGGCAGGTTTTCGTGGCTATGTGATGTAGTGTGGAGGGAAGAAAAGTTAGCATTTGAGTAGCTGCCCTTTGTATTAAGATGGCCTAGGCTTGTAGCTTGTCCCACAATGTATTGTCATGTGATCTTGGACACGTTTCGGACTGTTTCTCGGATCTTCATCTGAAAGACAAAAATTAAAAAACAAATACCTCCCTTTGAAATATGCCTAGATAAACAGGGCGCAGCAGATGTGTGTGTATCAGCATTGCTCTGATCCTTTTGTTGGATGAGACATTGGGTAATCAATTAGTGGCCTCAGGGAAAATGAAGGTAGAGGCATATTCAGGTCTAATTAAATTGCTTCAGAGGTTCTAACCAGGGTGTTCTGATGCAGGAGAATGAACCATGCATGAACAAGTTATTTATGAAAGTCTGGAGACACAGATTAAGCATCTCCCAGACTAAAAGTTCATGAAAGGAATGTTGCTCTCAATCCCTCTGATGATATAAAAGAGAGAAAAATTTAAAATGTACCAAATGAAAAAATTATTTTGTTAGTGTAAGAAAAAAAAGGATAACTAAGTGGATTCAAGCAAATAACATAAAGCAATTAAATAGTATCTAATATCACATGTCCATGAATATATAACATCTTGTTGTCTACTATATTTTGTTATATTTATATAGTTTATGACTGTATTTGATTTATGTAATAAAAGTGAACTTCCATGTACTTATAAGCAGTATTACCACCCCTGGAGGCAGTGTGGAAGCTTACACAAATGCTAGCTAAACGGTAACTGATTGCAGATAGGGTCTCCTGAGTTTTTCATGTGCCCGAAGGACCACTCTGGAAGACAGTATTGTTTAAAGATCAGGAACAAGAAGTTATCAGAGATGTTCTCCAAAGCTTAGCTGCCATTGGTGCTGGTACTAGAGGGAGAACGCCACCTACCGAACCTTGCTTTTCAATTTTTGAGCCTATCTCTTCATCATGGAGAAGCTAATGATCATAATAAACTTAATAAGATGTAACACTTTATAATCATTAATTAGTTAATCTGCAGAACATCTTTGTGAAGTAGGAAAAGGTCACCGGCCCTGTTATTATTTATTACTCATGGGATCTAGAGATAAAGCTGTCGAGACGTAGGCCGTGTACTACACAGCATCTTAACGTTCTACTTCCTTGAATGACTCAGGAGAAAATACATCTGATAATACAGGTTGGAGTTCAGAGTTAGGGATGAAGTTTTCCAGAGTCTTGCAACATTCCCATTCCCTGGTGCTATCTGCCTCGGGGATCCTATGACACATGAGCATCTGTGTGTCTGGTCAATTCAAGAGGGAAATTCAAGACACTGGGAATACCTTAAGATGGCTTTTGCATATATCTTCTTCCTAGCTTTCTGAACACTATCTCCCTTCTTTTCCTTCTTGAACATAAAAAGATTTGATCAGTTTTCAATTCCTTGGTAATTTTTCAAAACACACTATCATAAAATAAGTTGACTCTGAATTCCTCCGTGTTTTGGGTGTTTCTAATGCATCTCACTTAGAGCGTTTTTAAAATGCTTGTTTCCATGTTGCTAGTGGAGGCATGTGTCTACACTCTTGCGGCTACTGAGAAGGCTGAGGCAAGAAATTCTGCTGAATCCAGAGGTTTGAGTCCTGCAAATGTAGCAAGATCCACATCACAGACAAACAAACAAACAAACAAACAAACAAGGGACTTGGTTCCATTTTCTCTCTTGCATTTTGTAGCAAATTTAACAACAGTTGCCTATTGGCATTGATAATGTTAGTTAGTTAAAATTTACTTTGTAAATTCTATAAATCTTGTCTTCTCTGTATTATTTTTAAGCACAAAGTTTAAGGTAGCTTTTATATGATTAATATCAAAGTGGAATTATTTAGAATTAGAGTATTAAGTTGAAGACTCTCTAGTTTGCCCCCTTTTTAGTCTTTTCTCAGCTTTATTTATTTGCTCAGTAAGTGTATGCTAGACTTGGGGCTAGGTAATATATCAAAAAATGAACAAATCCAAAAGTAATTTTAGTTTATAATCATGATGAGAAAGCTAAGTAGTAGTTTAAGATGGAGCAGAATAGTAGTTAAAACCAGTTTATGATTTGTCACAGTCTATGTTCAAATCTCTACTTTACTACATCTCCAGCTTGTGACTCAGGAAGTTATTGTGACTTACTGAATGAAAGTTTACCCATCTGTGAAACCGCTCTCTCATGCTGATACTAGGATGGGTCAAAAACATACTACATGTAAAAGTGCTTAACATACTGTTTGGAGAATTGGACTGTTAATAAAGACTAGTTAGCCAGGTGGTGGTGCATGCCTTTAATCCCAGCCCTCGGGAAGCAGAGACAGGAGTATCTCTTTGAGTTCGAGGCCAGCCTGGTCTACAAGAGCTAGTTCCTGGACAGGCTCCAAAGGCTACAGAGAAACTGTGTCTGAAAAAACAAAAAACAAAAACAAACAAAAGACTAGCTATTTTTTTTTTATTTTAAAAAAGGAATTCCTTTATGGTTGAAATTTAAACCAGGACCTTTGGGCTCCCTTTCTACCTATTATTGAGAAAATAAATATCTCAAAGCAATCTATTCCATATTGATGAGACAGTTGCTTGGAAACCGTAGGAGAAAGTTCCCTTCTTTCACTGAGAAGAGTAGTTTTCAGTATCTGTTGTCCTCAGCACCTGAGGTCCCTAATTAAGCAAGATCATGTTTTCCCAAGGGCCGTGAGGTGCCCTGCTGCTGAAATTAGCAGTAAACAGCCAGTATCCCAGATGCAAACTGCCTACTTCCAAGCAAGCTTCGCATTGGCGCACCGTGAAGGACACATTCTAACTTTTGTCTTGTGGAAAGCTCACAGGACATCTCTCCAGTAGAGCACAGATCCACACCATAGAACCAGAGCCTCCAGCACCCTGCCCTTGGAAGAATGAAACAGCCGAAGACTGAGATGCCTGTCTGCTCCTTAGCTACGAATTCTGTCTTATACGTTAGCATATGCAGCCCATGTCAGTGGGTGCTGCGGAATTCATCTTGAGTCCTTGTGATAGAGAAGGGACTTCCCTGACACTATGCCTCAAGTCCTTTGCCTCATGGGTTCCTGTGTGTTTAGACTGCTAAGACTCCTAAAGGGAATGACAACTCTCCAGAAGGAATCCTGGGTCTGCTTCCTTGAGGATTTTCCTCCAGAGCATCTTCTTCTGTCCTTAGAGGAATAACAGAGATGATGAGGATGTGATGGTAACTACCACTGTAGTCCCAAATAGTCAGTAGTATTCAAAGTGCATTTTCCTCACAAGCTCTTATTAGGAGCCCTTTGCTCAAAAGAATACAAGTAATTTGGTAGACTTAGGAATATAGTCGTTCTTAGTTTAGTTATTTATGTAACAGTGTGAAATGTATTTCTGCCTCGATAGCTCAGGCATAAATTAAAAAGAATTCTAATCACGATCATGGTTTTATGGGGAGGCATAAATATGCAATGCTAATCAAATCAATAAAAATATTTGCACTGTGGTATAACATTAGAGAACAGTAGACTCTCTAATGTGTGATGAATCCTCTCTATAGTGTGTGCTCATATGCTTCGGTCTACACAGCAAACAGTGCATGCTGTTTAGGTTACAGCCTAAACAACACAGACACCAGAGCGACATCGTAGAGATTTGAAGCTTGTCTTTACCAGTTTACAGCTCTGTGAGCTTTGGGAAGTTAATCTACTCTTATGCCATTTTATTCATATACAAAGGGCCATTTGAAAAGTGGTCACAATCAAATGGGAAGAATACATAAACATTTTATAATTAACTCTACTTATTATCAAAATTATTGGTAAGTTTGGAGTTTGAACCCTGATTTCCTGCTTCAAATGGGAATATCACACTCTGCAATTTCTTTCTTTCTTTTTCCTTTTCAATATTTGTTTTTTTCAGATTGGAGAGATGATCCAGGGGTTAAGGGGTCTTTTTGCTCTTGCAGAGTTCAGTTTGCAGCACCCAGCTTTATAACACTAGCTCTAGAATATCTGACAGACACCCTCTGTGACATCTGAGGGCACCTGCACTCATGGGCACACCCCCACCCCCATAGCCACATAATTATACATATAAACATATATATGCATGCATACATACACGCATGTACATACATGCATACATACGCACATACATACACAAACACCCTAAGTGAGCATTGGATCCCCTTAAGCTGGAGTTACAAGCCATTGTACTGGGATCAGAACTCAGGTCCTTTGCAAGAACAAGAAGTGCTTTTTTCCTTTGAGTCATCGCTCCAGTTGCCTCCCCCAGTAGTTTCTCATTATTACTGTATGTAATACATCTATTCATGCTTACATAATTTATTACTAGTTTTCTTGATAAACTTTCTTAGGCATTGTAATGTTTTCAGTTGATTCTCTTAGATTTTTTAAAGCAGCACCATTTGTTAGCAATATTTACATCCTTTTTGTAAAATCTAAGTATTTATCCATTTTTCTTACTTTGTCATCCAGCGCTTCCACAATAGATTAGCATGAGCCCTTTGGGGTTGAGTGACCCTTTTCACATTGGAAAGCTCGATATTTACATTACAATTCATAACAGTAGCAAAATTACAGTTATGAAGTAGCAACAAAAATGATTTTATGGCTGGAGGTCAGCACAGCATGAGGAACCGTATTATGGGTTGCAGCATTAGGAAGGGTGAGAACCACTGGGCTAGATCTTGGCTGTCCCAGTCATACAACACAGTCTGTATATTTATAAATATTTCCTGGCTCTTGGGCAAAATTACGCTTTCCACTCTGTTGATGTTAAATTCAACCATGAAAATGCTTTAGTCAGGACATGTGGCATACTGTTTGAAAGACTCGTAAAATCCTACTTGACTCTCCGTGTTCACTTTTGCCCTCCTCAACTGGATGTTAGTCACACGCACGCGTCATTGCACAGGAATGGGGACAAGTAAGGTAGAGTTGATCATCTGGTCACAGGGCCTGAGCACGAAAGAAACCTACGTTACTTTGCGTCATTGAGATCTGGGTGGATGGGGGGGGGCATGTGCTACTGCAACACACACCTAGATTTAATTTTCTTACTTCGAAATCTAAATTTTACCCTCGGTACCTTTTAGCCAGTACTTTTTTTTTCTGAATCTTTTTTCCCCTTAGATAAAAACTTCCAAGTTATAAAGCAAATGCAATCGTGTTATTCTTCTTATCTCTTTCTTCTTCGTTCTCTTCCTCCTCTTGCTCTTATTTTTTTATTTTTTAATTAAGGCTGTTGATCAAGCCCAGGGCTTCCCCCATGATGGGCAAGTGCTCTTATTCAGCGCCACGAGGTCATTCTTTTTTCAATAAGTAGTCGAAGTGAGGAGACTATCGGTAGTCTATCTTAAAATTAAAGTTGTTTTTAGCACAGAAGGAAGACTCACGCTCTGTCTCAATCTTATATTTGCATCTAAATTAGATGAATCAAATTTGAGAATTGCTGCAACGCAACCAGCAGTTTCTCTGGTCATCATCACGATTGCGTTTGCTTTGGCCTATGTGCGTGGTGTGTGTGTGTGTGTGTGTGTGTGGTGTGCATTCATGTATGTTTGTGTGTGCTTGAGCTCATGTGTGTGTAGGTAAAGTGCTGGAGTTTGGCTTCCTTGACTTTATGTCCTGAGGCAGAGTCTCTGGCTGCTCTGACATTCCCCTGTCCCTACGTCACAAGAGGTAGGATTACAGGAAAGCTGCTCTGGTTTGTGCGTGAGTTCTAGTGACATGAACTCTGGCTCTCGGGTGTGTTCGGCCTGTTCTTTAACCACTGAGATGTCTTCCCTAGGTACTTTGCTTTTGAAAAGAGGTGTTTCCTTCTTCCTTCCTTCCTTCTTTCCTTCCTTCTTTCCTTCCTTCTTTCCTTCCTTCTTTCCTTCCTTCTTTCCTTCCTTCCTTCCTTCCTTCCTTCCTTCCTTCCTTCCTTCCTTTCTTCCTTCCTTTCTTTCTTTCTCTTTGAATCATTCATTATGTTTAGGAATAAATACTACGGAATTAAAAAATTCTTTAAGTAGTTATGAAGTAGGAAGACTAAGGAGGTGAGATAGCTGTGCATGGTAGAGGGCTTGGTCTAAAGCCACAGCAGTAGAGAGAAGCCGTGGTGTGGCCGGGAGTGGGGAACAGAGTAGCTCTGATAAATGCTTGGGAGGTGTCCTAGTTAGGGCTTCTGTTGCTGCCAACAAACACCATGACCAAAGAGTGAGTTGGGGAGTCAAGGTGTACTTGACTTACACTTCTTCAGCATTGCTGTTCATCATGGAAGGAAGTCAGGACAGGAACACCGACAGGGCAGGATCTTGGAAGCAGGAGCTGATGCAGAGGCCATGGAGCTTACTGGCTTGTTTCCCATGACTTGCTCAGCCCATGCTCTTTTAGAACCCAGGACCACCAGCCCGGGTATGGCCCCTCTACCATGGGCTGAACCCTCCCCCATAAATCACTAAATGAGAAAATGACTTACAATTGGATCTCACTGAGGCATTTCCTCAAGTGAGTCTCCTTTGTCTGATGACTCTAGCTTGTGTCAAGTTGACACATGAAACCAGCCAGTACAGGAGGTGTTATAGAATTAGCTTTAATAGAATTGGGTGATGAGTCTGGGGCCATAGTGAGCTTTGAGACGAATTTCGCAACAAAGAGAGAAAATTCAAGTGTGTTTCCGCACTTTGTCAGTGCCGGGGATGAGTGTTGAGTAAGGACTCTACCATCCAGCCCCACCCCAGCTGCTGGCCAGGTGATGACATCACCGAGCTATTTATTAATAGCTGAGTGTGAGGAAGAAATGAATAATCAATCCACCACGAAACAGTTTTAGATTGAGATTTATGTGGGGGAAATATGTATAACAAACTGGTTAAAATTCTGCCTTGACAGATTATTGGTAAAATTTCTACAGGAAACAACAAGCTGTCGTGACTCTGAGTTCAACAACACTTTGAGAAAAAATAGTTCATTCTAGTAGGAGCGTTTGAATATTGACTGGGGCAATATTTTCCCATCGTTGAGTCTGTTTTATAAAGGTTAGTTTCCCATTATGGTAGACTGAACTGGTAGTGGCAGAATAGAGCTCTCCAAGCCCACCTTTCTTCTCCATTTGCTCACCCACATAGGACAAGCAGAGAAAACCACTGTGCGTTGGTGGCTGGGTAACGACCCCACATTTATGGTAGGCGCCCATGCAGGTTTCACCAGTATTTTTCTGTTCCCTGTCCTGATCTCGTTTGTCATTTTGTGAGAGTAGGTCCCACCTACCTTTGGAAGTACAGGTTTTAAAAGTCTTTGTATAAAGTTGTTTAAATTCATTCGGCATAGGTATAACATTCCACATGGGCTATACTTAAAATTGAGATAAAGTATTTACTCCAGGTGGTTTGGGAATTGCAAGGTGCAACTCACAAGGTGGACAAGTGTTGATCTAAAACTCTGTCTCACTGTGGAGGGGAAGAGAGGGCAAAGAGTCAGAACTCTCATTCTGAGACAGTCAAAATCTTGGCATATCAGATCATTTCTTTGTTGAAAACTGAGGCGTGCTTTTGTGAGCCCCAACTACACAGCACAGCTAATGTTGAATGTTTGACTGTGCATGCAAATGGGGTCTAACACTACCAAAGAGACACAGAGGCATATTGACAATTATCATTAATTACGCAGGCAGGACCTTCCTGCTCCTTTCTTTAATTTCAGACCTGTTCTGATGTGTATGGGAATTCTCACTGAAATGGGAATGGTATTCAGAAAATTAGGAAATTAAAATGTGATTTTTTTAAAATAACTATACTTCATTTAAAGCTTAAGATGTGGAATGGAGCATCACTTTAAGAACTAATGTCAATAGAGTTTTAATTGAGTACAGATTAAAGAATTAAACAAAATGTAAAAATGTGACTTGTTATCATTTTTTTTGCAAACCAGTTTTCTGTTCCTTGAAAAAAAAATTATAAGCAAACATGATGACATTGTAAAGACTAGTTTATTTTCTAACAAGCTGCATTTCCATTCACATCAATAATAATATGATCTTGAAGAATATGTGATATATTGTCTGTTTTTGTTTTGTTTTGTTTTGTTTTGTTTTGTTTTGTTTTGTTTCTCGACAGGGTTTCTCTGTGTAGTCTTGGTTGTCCTGGAACTCTCTCTGTAGACCAGGTTGGCCTGCCTCTGCCTCCTGAGTGCTGGCATTAATGACATGTACCACCACGGCCTGGCTGTGATACATTGTCAAGAGTGTAATCCCACTTGTTATCTCCTACTTGAGAAGCTGAAGCAGGAGGATGGCTTTGAGTTCAAAGCCAGCCTGGTCTACACAGCAAGTAGCAAACTAGCAAAACCTACAAAGAAAGACCTTGTCTCCCCAAACAATATAAAAAAAATAAGACAAGAATAACAAAACAACATAAAATAGCAAAATAAAAACCAAGACCATTAATAGCAGAAATAAAGAAATCTATTGCTTACCATTTCTTCAAGAAGGAATTTTATTACTTATATCATCTTCGTGATTATAAAGCCTTTAGGACATTGTATTTGGAAGAATCCAGAACTTCATTTATGTGTTTTATAAATATTTAGTTTATCCCTTGTTATTCTTCTACCCAGTGATAACAATTGTTGTTTGGCATTGATATGCCAGTCTTAGACTTTGCTGCTAATATAATCATTACTGCACACGTAAGTGGTAGTATTTCTTAGACATATTTGGACAATATTACATATTATTTTATAGTGTAAAAATATTGGCGAACATGATGGTAAGAAGTCATGAAGTGAAGTTAATTGATTATTTAATCAAAGTTTTAATACTTAAATATTTAAAAATTTGTATTATATGTGTGTATAAATACAGAGTTTGAATGTTCACTTATATATATATTCTTTTACCTCTCTGATGCCAGCGTTGAGCTATGAACACTTTACCCACATCTGGATTTATCTCTGATCTGCTGATGCCAGACCCTGAGGAGTTTGTAACTCCATCAACCTTCCTTCAGTTCTCCCACTCCTCTCCAGTGGGGATATGGTGACTTCAGAGAGCAGGGAATAGGCAGCTTTCTTCTTTAAATCTTGGCTAATATATATGATTATTTCCTTAAAATGCTTGCACACCCCTAACCCCTCCTCTGCAGGCTCTTTCCCATACACAGCAGTGTATGACGTGTTTATTCTCAGCCTTTTATTCTCTTTAAAAATTCCTGTCAACAAATGTCAAATTCTCATATGTTAATGCTGTTTGCTCTTTTAATTTTTCTCTTTGACACAAATAATCTCAACACTGCTGTGTTTGGAAGGCATTATTTTTACTTGTATAACCCTCCTCTCTTCCTTTCCTCCTCTTCCTGCAACTGCTCATCCTCCCCTTCCTCTTCAGGGGCTCTGTTTATGTATCCCAAGCTGGTCTCAAAGTCATGATCCTCCTGCCTCAGCCTCTAGAGTGCTTGGAGAACAGGAGTTTGCCATCGTGCCCAAGTTATGACCATGGTTGAAAATTTCTTCTGGAAAGGTTTTTTTTTTTTTTAATTTGAAAAGTCCTTATATACTGAAGATTTAACCCACTGGTTAAATATTTTATTATTGCATAATATCTCCATTTATTGGCTTTGTTAGATTTTCAAATATGCATAAATTATTCATTTTAATGCCATTTGTTTTTTTCTTATAATTTCTGTTTTGCTTTGGCATTAGCACATCCCTTCTTACTCTATGATTATATAAACATTTACCTATACTTTTTTCAATTAATGTTTTTCTTTTGTCCATTAACAAATTTAAACCATCTGGAATTAATTTGACGTTATGATATAAAGACTTAATTTTAGGGCTCATGAGGGAATGAGAAGGAGCTTGGGGAGAGAAGATGGAAGAGTGGATGAACAAGTCCAACACTCAATACGCATGCTTATGGGAACATCACAGTAAATCTCATTAATTTGTACAGCATTAATAGTTATGGTAAAATTCAATTTTATTTAGTTGAAGTTTTTTTCCCAAGGGTAGTTACTTGAATATTTGTGTTTGTGTGTTTATGTGTGTGTGTTTGGTGTGGTGTGACTTCATTTTGCTTATCCATTCCCTCTGGCACTTGTTCGGTCAACCTCATCTTTCAGCACTTGACACTATACAAGGCATCTTCATACACCTGCCTGTCATGTGTCTTTTACAGAGTAGGGACTTTAGTGTTTGTCCCCTACTGTGTGTCAGTGCTTTGAAAACTCTGAACCACATTTAAACAAGAACAACAAAAACACCTCTATGTAGTTATTAATTGAATATGTGGACAGTTAAACACAACTTAATTTTTCTTTCATCCTTATGTGACCCATAAAGAATGTGAGAAAAAAGATGGACTAAATGGCTTGATTATTGTTTTGCTAATTTTTATGTAACTTTTGTGATTCTTCTGGCTTTCTCGTTCTTTTCTAAGTGTTAGGAGCCCTAAAAAGGTTCTATATTTGAGTAAATTTGATGTTCTTTTGCTATAGATTGCTAATGTAAATGATTTGGCATAATTTATTACTTTAGATGCTACTCTGAAACCAAAGCAGCAGACACATCGGTCCTTCTGTGAACGGAAGTTTAAGTTCCTGGGTTTTTGGTTTGCCAAGCTCCTTATAATGTGATAGTATCTTAAGTGGGCATGTTTTATTTCTTCTTAATTTTATTTTTCATAGAAACCACCCTTAAAGAATATTTTGATTGCTCATGAGATTTCTTTTGGCAACTGCAAGACTGCATTGTTATGCTCCATTATCATCTACTACACTTGGTGATAGAAGTTGCAGGAAGACATGAGGAACCTGTTTCTCCCCTCTTCCTCCCTTCTCTTGTTTCCGTCCCTTTCCTTCCCTGAAAGAGATAATGGAGAACTTCTACTGCTTACGAGTGAGAGAGAAACGGGAATTCTTCTGAAGTTGCTCAGTATCTTTACCGTAGCATCAGAGTGATTCGTAGCTTATGGGAATATGTTTACCTTCCATGCAGGACAACTGAGAAGAGGAGGTGAATAAAAGGAGAGAGGAGGAAGAGGGCAAAGAAGAGATGAGAGGGGACAAAGAGAAGTAGGAAAAGAGGAGGAAGAGGAGGAGTAACAAAAGAAGACCAAAGAGAAAGGCACGTTTACATTGTACTCTGTTAAGAATATAAAAATGTGGAAGTGTAGAAAAATTAAGTCCCCAGGGTAGGAACGAACAATTCCTATATGATATCATTGAAGCAAGCAAACATTGTTTTTTGATTTTTTGGAAGCTCTGGGTGAGCACTGCTTTGCACAGCTCTATCACTTTTAATATTCATAGAGCCTTATGAGTCTCACCATAAACAAGACCCTGACAATTCCAATGCCATACCAACCCCAACCCCAACTCCCTATGCTGATCCTTTCTAGGTCAATGCTTCCTCCAACTTTAACCCTCGGTGAAGAGTTCTTAGCTACGGGGTTGGCAAAGAGTTCTTAAATACAACACCAGAAACACTCCACCAGAAAAAGTAAGTCGATAATTTGTACTTAGTTTTCCTTTAAAAGGTCCCAAAGCAGGTGAAACTACTTGCAAATATTCCAGCTGGAAAGTCAAATATGGACAGCTCATCACAGGAAACCAGTTAAGTGGAGATAGAGTTGAATAGCTGACAAGTAACGTATCAGGAGACTGGGGATAACATAATGATGGCATACCAACACTGCAGCCCCCATCATTTCAGCATCTGGAACCAAGTTACATTCGGTGCAACAAGGAGCAGGTGAGAAAGGACGCACAGGCAAACCAATATTCTAGAAAACCCCCAAAAGTGGAAACGCAAGCAGTCTAGTCTGAGCACACGATACCACTACTATATTCACAGGGTAGCTATGGGTGTATGTCTTCATGCACAGACCCACCACGGTTCAATATTTGTACCTCCTAAGGCCTGTGAGGTGAAATCCAGTCCTTTTCTTAATGAAGGTCACCTAGCAAGCTTGGGCTCACTGGTTACTCTGAAACACAGAAAACTGTTCAGAGCCTTTTGAAAGCTACTGAAATGTCAGGTCGGTCCATTGGCGATGCAAATGTTAACTGCCTTGTGATGAACACAATAAACAAAACAATGGAGCCAATTAGAAAGTACTTTTGAGACCTTCAGGCTTTGATTAGTTACAAAGGCAGAGAAAGAACAGTGGGTTGCTTGATCTTGTTTATCTGGAAGTAGAGTCAATACACTGAGCAGCTTTGAATAGTCCTAATGTGTTGGGGCACTTACACACTGCTGGGGCTCATTTGTTATTAGGTGATCTATAAGTGATCCAGGTGTTAAAGCCATTCATCCCACGTGCCATATTTGGTTAACAGCAAACAGAACACTGCAGCCCAGGACACTTCGGCATTCTTAAGCCCTAGCTTTCAGATTCGTGCTCGATTGGTCAGTTTCTGGAGCTAGCATAAAACTAGCACATAAAGATATTAAAAATATGAAGTGTCAGAATATAAACATACCACTTCCTTGCTAAAACCATGTCAAGGCTAAATACTAATTTTTATAGACTTTAATAACCTGCAATCTTTATACGAGGGAGCTCTGAGTGTTGTGTTACGGTATAGTCAGCCCGCTCTCGCACATAATAGTAGATGTAAACAAGATTTATAAAGAACTGACCTTCATATTCTTGTTGTTTAGCTCTCTGATGGTTAGTGTTAGCTGTCAACTCGGCAGACTCTAGGATCTCCTGGGAACGTGTTTCTGGTGGTGCCTGTGGGGGATTACCCTGATTTCATTAGTGGACTAGTGAAGACCCATCTTTGTGTAGGGAGGACTCTTCTCAGGGTAAGGGATTCTGGATTGTATAAAATAGAGAAAGAGCTCAACACCAGCAACCACTCATTGCATTCTGTTTCTTGGCTGTTGTCATGAGACCAATTGCTTCAAAATCCCTCCCTTAGCTTCCTTGCCTTGCTGGCTGCACCCTTGAACTGTGCGCCGGAAACATCCCTTCTCCATTAGGCTGCTTTGTCTGAATAGTCTATCACAGCAACAGAAACAAATCAAAACATAACACAAAAAAAAAAAAACCCCAAAAATCCTAGGACAACTTCATTCTGTTTTAACTTGTACAAAGATCCCTGTCCTTCACACTGTTGTCAGCGAGGTCCCGTGTGGACTCCAAACTTCCACAGAATTCTGACTGTAGCTAAGCCTAACCCTAAAGGAGAAATGGTAAGCTGGATTTTATTAGTGTTAAAAATGACTGGGGCCAGTGGCATGGCTCAGTAGGCAAAAGACTTTGAAGGCAGATGACCTGAGTTTGATGCCTAGAACCCACAGCGGTTGGAGAGAACAGACTCCTGAGTGCTGTGCTAACTTCCATAGGCACACGGTGGCACGCATGTACCCATTTGTGCGCACACACACTTACAATTAATAATAAATTAAATTATTAAAGTAGAAAGTGGTTTTTTTCAGGTTTTCATATGCAGAACCAACTTCTAAGTACGGAATTCATCTTCGGGGGTTGCTCTATATCAAACAACCCTCACCTGGAGCCATCACGCGTCAATTACTTTATGTGTCAGTATTCTGCAACTCACTTTTCTCATTGCTATGACAGAACGCCCCAGGCTTGATTCTGGCTCCCAGCTTGCAGGGGTGTATTTCATCACAGCGGGGACGGCATGGGACAGGAGAGGGAGATTGCTCGTGACATGGCATCCACAGTCAGGAAGGAGAGCGAGCAGGAAGTGACGACAGGCTGAAAACCTCAAAGCCCGTCCGCTCATGACCCACGTCCTCCAGTGAGACCCCATTTGTGAAGTTCACGTTCAAACCAGCCATGACATTAATAAACACCAGGCTTCACTCTCTTTAGTCTTCCAAAGGTCATTATTTAGTTTTATTTTATGAGCATCATTGTTTGCCTTCATGTATGTAAGTATACTGTGAGCATACAGTGCCTGTGGAGGTCAGAAGAGGGTGTCAGATTTCCTAGCACCGAGGTTGTGGATGGTCATAAGATACCGTATGGAAGCTAGGAACCAAACCCAGGCCCTCTGTGAGCACGATACGTGTGCTTAACTCCGGAACCATCTCTGCAGCTCTCCCCGCTCCTCATCTTTCTTTGAAGTGGCTTTGGGATATTTCTCCAATACCTGTGCACATCAGCTTCCTCATATGAACTGGGCTGCTGATGTCTTTACATTGGATGCTCTTTTATGAGACGTAGACAGTGTTGTGTACCCAGTACCACACATAGCATCTTGAATACAGTAGACAATAAGCGGTAGCTATTCTATAGACTATAAGAGTGTTGGCGCAGAACTGTTTCTATTCGCATTTGAAATACTTCAAATTCATTCTTACTGCATCTCCAACGTAGCATCAGGGAGAAGGCAAACTCAGATCAACCTCAGGTGACTGTAAACCATGTTTATGATCAGAAATAAGATGCAGAGAAAAATCAATGTCCTTGTGTTCAATATTAATCTCCGTCAATAAAGGCCCATATCTTCCGCTCTTTAGGGTAATTGCCCCAGTGATCTGCTTATGGTGCTTAAAGTCCTTAGAGGGGCTGCCCGATAGCATCTTATCAGGCCCTGGGCACAGTGTCAGGGAGCACCCAGCAGCTGGCTCTGCCAGATGTGCTATTTCATTTGACAAAGGGCTTTCGGGTGTCAGAGACAGAAGAGTGTCCTCCAACAGCCTTGCAGCTGGCTCGGACTTCCCTCCCTGCCAGCCTGAGCAGAGCAGCTAGCTTTCCCTCCTTGGAGGCTTTAAGTGCTCACAAAACAAACCAGGCCCGGGTCAGGCCGCCACTTAAGTCAGTTTTCTCAGGAATTTCATCGCATGTGGTCTAGAAAGCCTTCTGACGGTAGACAAATGACCCTGCTGGCAGCAAGCTAGATTTCTCTGCATCACCATTAATAGGCATGCGCAGATCTTAATGGCAATGAGGACTGATGTCCAGAGAGCCCTGTGCCATTTGCAATAAAATCTTGTTCCTCTCCAGAAAGTTTACTCCTGTGAGTGACTAGTACTATTTCTTCTTACTAACAGCAAGTCTAGGGATTTATTGATTGACAGTCAGCGGTTTAAAATTGGTTCAAGATGCTCTTCAGAGTGTGAAGCCATAGCCTTTAAGGAGGGACGGGCTCTTTCCCATCTAGCTCCCTGATTTTCCCTTTGCTCCTCCTTCTCCAACTTCAGGACCTTTCCTAGTACTTTGGGAGTGTCCAGTGCTACTGGAAAGGGAAACACAGTGTTTTGGGCTGAAAAATCCTAGGACACATTTGTAACTAAGTAGAGATGTTCTCCTAGCAACTCAAGCATGCACACATGAGCACGCACGGGCATGCTTATACACACCACACACACACACACACACGCACACACACACCCTTATTAACATACGAGTGAACACATGAAAACTCTTCTGTCCAATCCTCTTGTTCACTTTCCTAATCGTCCTTTAGGCTTTATGTGCGCAGAATAATTGAGAAACATAATGAATGCCTCGCTTTCTATACGCTATATTCTATTTCAGTTAGCAGACTGTACCCTTTTTAATATTTTCCCCCAAACTTCCCAAGTGGCGTGTGCTGTTTGAAATCATAATGACAGACATCACTTTGATCTTACTTTTTATTCTTAACTTAGCCATCGTTCACAGCTGCTTCAGCTTCAGCTGAACAAGGCACTTAAAAAGGGGGAAGATATTATAGAAATTAAATTTTCATTGCTCCGTAACATATCAAAAGATTGCACCATTTCTGATTTACAGTTAGGATTGGAAATTAACTTCAAAAGGCGAGAAATGGGAAAGTGAAGGCATATTCTTTCATGGCTTGTTACTCAAAAGGGAGAAGTGATGCCATGATAACAGTGAGGTTTTCTCTCCTTGAACGAAAAGAGAGATCCATTTTTCTTATACTTCTGGGTTTATTTTCATTGATGATCTTTGGCTAGCTCTTAACCCTTCATACTCATTAACTATTATGCAAACAGCTCCCATATTGGAATCAGTATTGTACCTAAGATAGCAACATGGAGAAATAGAAATTAAGGCTTGAAGCTGTATCAGGGAATCAAACCTATCTGGTCAATTGCTTTCAGGAAACTGTAGGATTAACAGAACTACTTCTGGGTAGGTCATACTTGGGAGAGTTTATCTGTCAGTGCTATATCTGGTGGGTGTTGAGGGGATTTTCCCCCAAACTAATTTCTTTTCGTGTTACCCGAGAACCTCAATCTAAGGGTAGTTGTTGGCTGCATTGTTGTGAGAAAATACCTGATGCTAGCAGTGTAAGGAAGGAAAGACCTGTCTGGGCTCATGCGTAAGTCAGAGACCATCAGCCCATCATAGAGTGGAAGGCATGGATGCTGGTGTGACACAGTCTAAGGGAAAGGAGTTGTAGAGTACCTTGTTTTCATCCTGGTGGTCAGGACACAGAGCCTTGAAGTAGGACTGGACTCTAATCCACAACAGCCCCCCTCAGGACCCAACACTGCCAGCTAGGCACCACAAGCTCCACAAATAGAACCTCTGGCCGGAACCAAGTGCTCTGATGCATGAGAATGAGGTGCGTTTCACATGGGAAACATTTGAGACGCTCTGGATTCTTGACTTTTGAACTTTTCTCACCACAAAGAACCACCGGCTCCTGACAGGGCGGGCTTCATTAGACGTCATTATCACCAGGTGCCTCCCAGTTTCTCAGTCTGCCTTGTGGCTCCCCAACTCCAGTCTCACCTGGTTTACCTGAATCCACCTCCATTTATCCACAACTCTTAATCTTCCCTTTGCTCCTACTCTGCTTTGTTCCTCACCAATCCAGTCTTTTATCTAGGCCTCCCTTGAAATCCACACAAACACTCACGCAGTACTCTCTTGACAATACTAGAGTCGTCCATCTTTCTTCTGTGTACTGTTTTATCTCCCTGTCCTCTTGGACGCTGACTTGGTCATTTTCCTTTCTGAGAACAAACATCATCCACTAGAGCTCTAGACTCCTTCATCCTCATGCTTCCATCCTGCATAAGAAAATGAAAATGGCCGGGTGGTGGTGGCGCACGCCTTTAATCCCAGCACTCGGGAGGCAGAAGCAGGCAGATCTCTGTGAGTTTGAGGCCAGCCTGGATTACAAGAGCTAGTTCCAGGACAGGAACCAAAAGCTACGGAGAAACCCTGTCTCGAAAATCAAAAAAAAAAAAAAAAAAAAAAAAAGAAAGAAAAAAAAAAGAAAATGATCCACATACACACATACAAACACATGTATATTCTCCTTTTGAGATGGGATTTCATGGAGCCCAGGCTAAACTCCAGCTCACTATGTAACCGAGGATGACCTTGAACTCCTGATTTTCCTGCCTCCACCCACAAGTTCTAGGATTGCAGATGTGTGCTACTGTGCCCGGCACAATGATCTTTTTGACTGCTCTGTTATAAAGATAAATGTAATCCTCCACCTAACTTCCATTATCTTGCTTCTGATCTACAAAAGGAATTAAACATCTTCTCTAAGTTCGTCAAAGGATTGTCCAGGCACAGACACTTTGCTTGCTTTCTTTCTGGTGGAGAAGTTGGCCTTAGAGCTAGGTCACAGAAAGATATGTAAATGAGTCTGTTCAGAATTAATAATGATGAGGAAAGCCAGCAACCTAGACATCATTGGTTGCTTATTTTCTCTTTTAATTGAAAATAGATTTTTGTTTTATATAATACATCCTTATTACAGCTGTTCCTCTTTCTACTATTGTCAGTTCCTCCCTATATCCTCACCCATTCAGATGTACTTCCTTTCTATTTCTCATCAGAACACAAATAGGCTTCTAAGGGAAAGTAAATAAATAAACTAAAATATAGTAAGATAAAATAAAACTAGACATTACTTTCTTTTATTATCTATTATTATCTAATATGTCTCCATTCATCTCCCCTATTTGTTTAGGTATGTATATAGTGTATGTACGCCCATGGGCGTGCGTAGGTACACATGTCTGGAGATCAAGTGATCAATACCTCCTTCTGTGGCTTCTTCCCTTTAAATGGTGTGTCTGTCATTAAACATGAAGCTAGGCTGTTAACCATCAAGCCACAGTAATCTTTTATGTCATTCCACCCCATCCCACTCCAGCCTAAGTCACTGGAGTTGCAGTTGTATACAGCTACACTTGGATTTTTATATGGGTGTTGGGGATTTGAACTCAGGTCCTCACACTCAAACAGCAAATGTTCTTGCCTGCTGCGCAATCTGCATAACTCCAAGTGGAATGTTTTTATTTGTCAGAATATCACTTGAAAGTATCTCATTTCCATATAGTGCTAACTATAGAACCAATGATAATTATAGTTCCAATATGGATGTATAAATATATATATATATATACACTTACACAACATATGCATATATATATATATATATATATATATATATATATATATATATACACGTATAATGTGCCCACATATGTTACAGTTCGACAATTTTGAGGTATATAGCATATGCCAACTTTTGAATGACAACATATGCTTTTAAAATAGTTTAAATCTTTGACAGCTATTTAGAATATGATTATACTGTGTTTACACTTGTTTAAAAATGTGGTATTTGGGGGCTAGAGAGATGAATCAGCAATGAAGAGCACCCATATTGTGTGGCTCACAACTATGTGTGACTCCAGCTTCGGGAAGATCCAACACCAGACACGTACTGACCCCTTGACACATACACACACAGATAGATACACAATTGAAAATAATAAAAATAAATATTTAAAAATTTAATAGTTAAAAATATTGGGTAAACTATAATGGGCTTTGTTATATGGATAGTAAAAGTCAAATTTTTGCCAGGCAATAGTGACACACATCTTTAATCCCAGTGTGTGGGAGGTAGAGGTAGGCAGATCTTTGTGAGTTTGAGTCCAGCCTGGTCTACAGAGTGAATTCCAGAACAGCTGGGTCTGCACAGAGAAACCCTGTCTTGCAAAAAGAAAAAGAAAAACAACAACAACAAAATATCAGATTTTTCTTAACCATTTTTTTTTACAATTGAAACCCAATTATAAGAATAAGAAAAGGGAGAGTGGGGGAGTAAAAGACATTTCTATCTGAATGGAAATATGCAAATAACTAGGAAAGACGAACAAACTAGCAAATGCAGAAATTTAAAAAGTCTTTAGTGTTTGAGGCTTATAGAAAACTCATCTTTTGGGACTAGAAAAAGCCAACCTGAGTGAGGTAACCCAGACCTAGAAATACAAACATAGTATATACTCACCCGTAAGTAGATATTAGAAGTAAAGCAAAGGATAACTAGGCTACAATCTACAAGCACAGAGAAGCTAGATGAAAAGGAGAACCCCAAGAGGGATACAAAAGAAGGGTCCCACAAAAGGGAAATAGTTAAGATCTCCCAGTAAACTGCGGAGTAGAAGGGATCAGGGATGGTAACATGAGGGGCTCCAGATGGCAGAGTTGGGGGAGGGACAGAGAGGAAGAGCAAGGAAAGAGATATCTTGATAGAGGGAGCCATTATGGGGTTAGGGGGAAGCCAGGTGCCAGGAAAATTCCCAAGAATCCACAAGGATGACTCCAGCTAAGACTCCTAGCAATAGTGGAGAGAGTGCCTTAACTGGCTTTCTCCTATAATCAGGTTAGTGATTACCCTAATTGTCATCATAGAACCTACATCTAGTAACTGATGGAAGCAGATGCAGTGATCCACAGCCAAGCACTGGACTGAGTGAGCTCTTGGAGTGGAAGGAGGGATCATATGAGTGTAGCAGGGGGGTCAAGATCATGATTGGAAAACTCACAGAGACAGCTGACCTGAGCTAGTGGGAGCTCATGGACTCTGGACTGACAGCTGGGGATCCTGCATGGAACCCATCTAAGTCCTCTGACTATGGATGACAGTTATGTGACTTGATCTGTTGGTGGTGTGGGGGTAGCCCTGGCAGTGAGACTAGGACTTATTCTGGGTGCATGAACTGGCTTCATGGAGCCCATTCCTTGCTTAGCCTTGATACAGGGGGAAGGGGCTTGGTTCTGCCTTAACTTGGTATAGCAGACTTTGTAGATTTTTTTAAGGGAGGCCTTATTTCCTCTGGGGAGTGGGGGGGGGGCGTGGAATGGAGGGAGGTAGGGGACAAAAGAAGGAGAGGGAGGGGGAATTGGGGCTAATATGTAAAATTAAAAGATTTTAAATAAAAATAAATAAATTAAAAGAAAATTCCTCCTTTTGGAATTATCAGTATAGATAAAAATATATATTACCTGTTGATTTTTTTATTAAAAACTCAGTTTGCAGTTATTTCAAATATATCCATCCATCTATCTGTCTGTCTATCTATATCATCTATCTATCTATCTATCTATCTATCTATCTATCTATCTATCTATCTATCATCTACCTACTTACTATCATCTACCTAATATATTGTAAAGTGTACTTTCTGGCATGGAAATATTTTTTATATTCCCCATTGATTATATTACTGATTGTGTTAATTTAGTCTTTTCTTGCTATGATAAAATTCCTGAGATAATCAACAATTTGGGGAAAAGGTTTGTTCGGCCCACAGCTGCAGAGTGTAGTTCTTGTCACTGGGCTTCACTGTTTTGTGGCCTGTGCCGAGGCACAATAAGATAGGGAAAGGAAGGGTAAGCTGTTTATGTTGTAGAAGCCAGGAAGCGAAAGATGAAGAGAAGGAGAGCTGGGGTTCTGACAGTCTCTTTGAGAGCACGCCCAAGTGATCTGCGACAACGTCCGTAGGTCCCACTTCCTAAACCCTCTACTAGCGCTCTTGCCTTCACGTGTGTGTGTGTGGTGCAGGGTTTTCAGCACCTAGACTTTGGGGAACTCTTAGAGCTCAGACCATAACCCCTATGTGCCTTCTGCATCGATGACTCTTGTGTATAACTTTTCTAGATGGCGCTTCAATTGGATAGAAGGAAAGTAATATTTATTTTGATTCATTTAAATGTTACCCAACTAATGCTCTTCAGTATTGTGCATATATAATATTAAAGATTTATATTTCATCTTTCATAAGTTTCCTGTTCCTATTTTTACCATCGGAATATCAGTCTTTTATCGATTTTGTGAATGTCGTGCTAAGGTGACTGCTTTAAATAGAACTAGAAATGGTGGTCACCCAGTGAGAAAATTTCCAGTATTTCAATATTAAATGCATTGAAGAAATTTTCTTTTCTACTATATAAGATGAAAAGATACTGATTTTAGCCAAGTATATTTTTTAGCATTTTCCCCTAGCTAAATACCTAAAAAAGGACAAGTGCACAAAAGAATTTATATAACAACTCTCCGTGAGATATGGCTGGCAGATACTTTTTTCTCCTTTTATTGTAAATGATTTATAAGGATTACTGTGTTAAAAGTAAAAATATATTGCAACTATTTATTGTGTTATTAAATGTCCCTTAAGTGATATTTTATGAATTATGTGATTCTATCATGTATTATTTAGGAAATTACCTACTAATGAATATTCAACTCTTTCCTCCCTGGGTATCCATAAAACTACAGTGAGCAAATCTTCTACTTGAAGATTTACAGATAGAGTTTTTCTTTCTTCAGGACAAGTTCTCAAAGGTTTTACTAGGGAAAAATGAATCAGTTACATTTGTCAAAATCCCTCTCAGAAACGTAAATAAATTTACGTTTTTGCTAGTAGGGTATGGAGATATCTTGTCTAGTTAACCTTGGTAAACATAGATGATTAAAGAAACATTCCTATAACTTTTTAAGACTCAAGGGGCGAAAATGAATTTCCATAATTATTTTTCTTGGCCCTCAATCATTTTTTGTGACATTAGTTATTTTTTCATGCGTTCACTGACCACTCATTTTTCAATCTGCAGTGCCCAGTGTTTTCTTATTTTTCACAGTCCTTTGCTTTTGTTGCTGATAAATTATCCTCTAGCCACCAAAGGTCTCATCAACCTATTTTCTTCTGTGTGGTTGTGATTCTTGAGTTTGAACCCTTCGGTGAAGGGCTAGAATTTTGATTTCTCTGTAAGATGCTGAAAACAAAGGATTCTCCTTAAGGAAATGGAGCAAATTCAGAAGTAAGTTGGAAGAATATGCAAGGTGTCTTGAAATCATAAAGGTAGGGAAAATTTTGGACAGAGTTAACAGGCAACATTGAGACAGAACAGATAAATAAAAAGAAGATCACAATCAGTTAGAACAAGGAAAGAGAAGATGTTTCCTCATATTTCCTACCTCCAAATGACTGTCTCACCTCACACTCTTGGACACAACACTACCAACACAGAACACCCATCACCATCTCCACCAGTCTCTTCCTTACTTAAGCCGGATTTCCGGGCACCAGTGGCTGTGACCATCAAATACTGCTGAAGTTAAATGTTTTGCCACTGTCCTTTGGTCTTCCCTAAGCAACCCATGCCATCTGGTATGGTTCTGTCAATGGCACATCTTCAGGGGTGACCAGGAAGGTTCATTTATCCTCATGATCAGCTGCCTCAGTTGAAGACCATAAACTTAAAGCAGATCACTTCCCTTTTCCACTAACGCTAAGGCAACACTTTCCTCCTGGAGTTGTTAGATGTCTTTTTATTCTTTCCCAAGGCAGACTTCTCAAACCAAGTCATTTCGAATGTCTCTTAGGTAAAATCTCTTAGATGTTCTCATCACCCAATTTAAGACATTCCTAGTTTCTTTAGGTATTTTTCCATAGTATCTATTTCATTTTACATTATAGTCTTTGCTACTTTAGAAGCACAATTTTATAATCCCTTTACTAAAATGTGAAGATCATGATGCAAAAAGTACAGTTCTTGTCCATAATTCTGTGCAAAAAGTAGCTCACATGTAGGGAAATATTCATATATATTGGCTCTCTGCTTTAAATACACTGGAGAATTCTGTAGCTACAGAAATTAGGGTTGTTGTTGTTGTTGTTATTGTTGATCTTGTTTCTTCAAAGGCCAAATTTTCTAGTTTCTTTTGACATAAGAAACTATCATTAGACTGGGTGATGGTGGCACATACCTTTAATCCCAGCTCCTGGGAGGTAGAGGCAGATGGATTTCTGTGAGTTTGAGGCCAGCCTGTTCTTCAGAGTGAGTTCCAGGGCAGGCTCCAGAATTACAAAGAGAAACCCTGGATGCTCACCTTTCTAGACATGGATGGAGGTGGGGGTTCCTTGGACTTCCCACAGGGCAGGGAACCCTGATTGCTCTTTGGGCTGACGAGGGACGAGGACTTGATTTGGGGAGGGGGAGGGAAATGGGAGGCGGTGGCGGGGAAGAGACAGAAATCTTTAATAAATAAATAAATTAAAAAAACAAACAAAACAAAACAAACAAAAAACATGGGAAAAAAGAAAAGAAAAGAGAGAAACCATTATTAGTCCACAAGGACTCAGTTTTGAGGCTGTTTTACTTCTCTCACTTCCCTAGGAATCTTGTCCTTAATGTTGCCATAGCACCCAGGATCTTTCCTTGTTAGGGTGCTGGCCACCTAGTGTGGGAGGTCCTTCTGTTTATGTGTTGCTTTCATTGGTTAATGAATAAAGAAACTGCTTTTGGCCTATAGCAAGGCAGAACTTAGCTAGGTGGGGAAAACTAAATTGAATGCTTGGAGGAAAAAGGTGGAGTAGAGAAGCCATGTAGCCCCGCCACCAAAGATAGGCATGCCGAAACTTTAACCAGTAAGCCACAGCCTCATTGCAATACACAGATTAATGGAGATGGGTTAATTTATGAGTTATCCAGAAATATTCTTAAGCTATTGGCCAAACAGTATTGCAAATAATATAGTTTCTGTGTGATTATTTCAGGGCTAAGCTTCCAGGAACAAACAAGCGGCCACCTACAACAGCTACCCTGCCCCATCATAACTGTCAGACTCCTCACAAGAGATGGTATGCTACCTGAAGATAAAGATTTAGGTCTCTGTGTGTAGGTGTGTAGAGGTCAAAAGTCTGTTTTTTTGTTTGTTTTTTGAGGTAGGGTCTTTGACTAAGCCAGAAACAGGAAGTAATTGGTTGGCAAGGAAGGCTGTTCAATGAACTCCAAGAACCTATCTGTCTCTACCTCTCCAACCTG
The DNA here is from genome assembly GCF_037038515.1 of Microtus pennsylvanicus. Classification (NCBI taxonomy): domain Eukaryota; kingdom Metazoa; phylum Chordata; class Mammalia; order Rodentia; family Cricetidae; genus Microtus; species Microtus pennsylvanicus. The sequence goes on from NC_134582.1 coordinate 124,107,107, forward strand.
GGCATTGTAAATGCATACTGCCACACATGGCTTTAAACGAATGCTGGAGTTCTAAACTTGGGCTCCTTTTGTGTTTAAGTGGCAAACACTTTACTAGATGAGCCATTTTC